>NC_134837.1:39459880-39775755 GCF_004210375.1 Tachypleus tridentatus | reverse complement strand
GTTTATTATTTTCCACAGTGTTAGTTAGAATGTTCGATATATTTGTTTTATTAATATCTTCGAGTGTTTAATCTAATTTACTCTTTTTAACGGTATTGTAGTTAAGAGATCAAGTTTACTATTTTTAAATTCTGCTCATTTATACGCTTTTATTATAAGAATCATTCTGCATTGTTAGCTTCGTATAAGGTCTTAATTCTCCTAAACTGGGCTATATCTAAGCCATTATGAACCACAGTTTTCAAATCAATAACTTTTTGGTTAGCTTAGGGGATCATAGTTAATAGATATGTCTAAATAGAAGTATCTCTCGTCTTTCTCATTTACATAATCATCTATGATCAAATTGAACGAGACGTGAAGTGTCGTTTAAAGTAGGGAACTTCATTGGTCATTAGCCATTGTTAAAAGATTTTGTAAAAAATTACGAACTCTTGAAACTTGATCACAGTAAACCACTCTAGTTAAGGAACTGCATTTCCAGCCAGAGATAAAGCATTATAAAAGTTGCTTTCCTCATCAGATAAATATGTTTTTCCTCCCATGTAGAAAAACCTGGTGTTTTACGCTGAGCTATTGCGAATACGTAAGCGAGAACTAAAACTAATAGTTTTACTGCTTTATGATTATATTATGTTTGCATAGCTAATTCCTGCGTAATATAAGTAATTAATAAAATTTTACGAGTTTATAAATATTTTTTATAATCCTACATTTTCTTTAATTTTGGTATTTTATGAATTATAAATATCCATTATTTGAACATATTCAGAGTAAAAATTCTATTCTTTCGTAACTTTGAAAAATGTTGTTGAGATTACGACCGAAAGTACCGTTAATAGTGAAGTTAACACATAACAGTATAATTAAAGCGTCACATTTTCAATGCTCCAATTGGCTTGAATGTTAGACTGGTTGTATGCGAGATGCTATCCAGTGGCTCAGCGGTATGTCCGCGGACTTACAACGCTAAAATTCGGGTTTATACACGCGATTGGCAGAGCACAGATAGCTCATTGTGTAGCTTTGTGCTTACTTCAAAACAACAACAAACCAACAATGTATGCGTGATGTATAGTTCCAAACTGTTGATGTTATTATACATATATAAATAAATGTGTGCGTGCCTGCGTGCATATACATATATTTCTGTCTTTGTAAATATTATCAACTAAAAGACGGACTTTACCTACTAGGCTTAAACTTTAAGTTATTTTATCCCTATTAAATTAACTGACTTTCTTGAGTCCAGAATCTGTCTACAACCTGTTTTATCTCTCACAGGACAGTGGTGGGTTTTCTGAGGAAGAGCTGCTGTGCCAACCAGTTTTCGATCAACCAGCAACCAGATTCCGGTCTGATGGTGTCCATCCTTCACAGCGACACCTTCTTTCACCGCGATCTGGTCCTTGGAGTGACGATGATGATGGAGATCAGACGGAGCTTCCACAAGTTCAGGGACGCCACGAACGAATAAAAACTCCTAGGTATCAACACGACAATGGACCATTCTACGAAGATCAAGGGCGCGTTAGCGCAACGTTGCCAGTTCGCAGCACAAAGGGTACTCCAAAATTCCAACACAAGAAACCTCCGAGAAATCCTAAATCTAATTATGACGCGGACATAAACAGACCAGGTGTTCCTATTTCCAATCAGAGAAGCAGTCTTAAGCATTCCAAACCTGAAATGCAGGTAAGATACTCAAACCTGACAACTCAGAATACTGGTCTCCGATAACGTCTCATTTATGACCTGAAAATCTGAAATACTGTATCATAAACACATAACCCGTAAAGGAATATTAACATATACACTCGAAATGATAGCTGTTTGTGATAGGAATTTTTTCTCTGAAACTTCTTTTTCTACGATTCTCCCACTTAGAACCCCCAAATACACTTTCTAGAAATCTTGAGTAATGGATATGGATATGTGGGCGTGACTAAGTTACTTTTCAAATGGGTAGAAAAGCTTGAATAAATGTCTTTCTGATTTAACTGCTTCGTAACATAACATAACATAATTACATGTTAAAAATGACGCATACAACATTAAAGGTAATTTATATGCGGAGTTCACTTTGTTAATATTTGGCCTCAGTTTGTGTATATAACCTCTCTTATATGGAGTCGTTCTTTTATACAGATGTGTTCGTCAATGGCTCTTCAGATATAAGAAGGTTCTGTTCATCGTCGTCTTTCTTCAGACAGATATTCTCTGTTCGTTAGTCGTCCTTACTAAGAAAGCTTTCGAACAGTACTCATTCCTTCCATAAATTAGATTCTTATATAAATTACTTTGGGTAACCTAATTACTCTATAAATATCACACTGACTTTTTATAGTTACTAAGTTATAACATGTAGATCAGAAGTAGCCATCGCAAAAACACGTTTTTTTTTTACCCCTAACTGTTTCTCTTAATGTGTGTGTTCTTATAGCAAAGCAATATTGAGCTATCTGCTGCCTCCACCGAGGGGAATCTAACCCTTGATTTTACGTTGTAAATCCGTAGACTTACCCTCTCTCATCTAGAGATGCTAGTCTTAATATACCAGTACAACGTGCCTTAAAAAGAACTTTAAAATATAAATCGATACTAAGCTTACAAATACGAACTTTCATAACAAGAAATGTCATCAAACTTGACTTGCATCTCGTAGAAAAAAATAAATGTTTGTACTTCTAGAAGCCAGCTGTTAATGATTTATATTTTATTTGATTATCAAGACTTAAACAGTAATCCACATCTTGAACATTTGATAAATGGAAATGAGATCAAACAAGATAACTGCATCAACTCTGAGCTGGTTAATAAAAAATTGGGATTTTTTTAAAAAACCGATAAGGCTCCTGAGGCAGATAATATTTCCCCAATGGTTTCGAAGAAGGTTAAAGATTCGATGTGTGAATCACTTACTACTATTCTTTGTCAGTCCTGGAACAGTGGGTAGGTACTAGAGGGTTGGAAGTTAGCTAAATGAGGTGATAAAAATTGTTATCGTAATTAAAGACCCATTAGTCTTGCATAAGTTATGAGAAAAGTTTCGGAAAGTCTGATAAAAGATACTTTCCAAAGTCCAATTTTATTGGATGTTAAACATAGTTTCACTAAGGGAAAATCTTGCCTTACAAAGTTTTTGACATTTTTTTGAAAAGATTGCTGATTATTTAGATGAGGATGAACCAAATATTTCAATCTAGGACTCATCCATCCATAACACCCTTCTCCAATCATCAACAGATCAGGTTTTGTACTGTTTAGCACATTTTGGTCTGTTAAGATATTTAGAAATCGAAGTGAAGGGGTTATTTTTCAAACTGTTACATGACCAACTATTCCATTATTGTTGAGTCTTTCTGATACTGTAGGTCTGGACACTTTTCTATCATTTGACACATGGTAGTTTATCTGATCAGTGGAAGTCTTCCTTCTATGCCAAAGGCTACATAAACGAAGATACTTATCTTCAGTATCATTGAGTTTAGGTGTTCTACCACTTCCTTTCCTACTTTCATATTTACCTGTTTCGGGATAGCGACATATGATTAGCTTGTTTCGTTTGACATTTATTATCAGGAAACGCGTTTTTAAACGGGTTTAGTAATTTATTTAAACTAACGAATTATCAAATGAGGCCCAAGTTATCTCCTTTTCAAGACTATATTATCAGGAACGATCAAATAGATTCACAATCGAATTAGTTCGATTAAACTGTAACCTTAGGCGATTTATCATCAGCCTCGCTTTTATATGGATACTGCGCTTATTATTTACTTTAACTAAAATTTAATTAATTTAAAAGTCGATACGATAGGCGTTAAATTGTGTACGTTTCACTTTTGAAGTATGTTGGTAGACTATTAATTTATAACTGTTTTTCAATTTATCGTTTTGAACATCAATGATTTAAATAGAAATGTTAACATTTTTATTTAGATACTTCATGCCAAACTAACTAAGATTTCGTGAGTTAAACATGCAATTCTAATAGATGAATATAAACGATTATATTTTTTCTTGTTCATTAACAAGTTTACTTTTTTTGCACAAGCAATTCTTTAGTACATGCTTGGACTCTCGAAATTTAACAGTTGGATATTTTATGACAAAATATATTACAGTTTCACAGCTGCAGGTAACTTCTTTTCTCTAACTAAACAGAGTAACGAAACTGTCATATATATCGTAATTTAGATCTTTAATAGCTTCTTGTCACGTGCCTTCGCAATAAGTTCTGTGAATGAGTCGTGCTGTGAAGTCCAATGCACACTTACAAACTTACAGAAAGCAGTAACAGGTTAAATTGTGTTATCCTAGGCTCAACTGAGATGACGCATATCTCAATCACCCTGGTCACCTTGGAGAGTATTTATAGAGCTTAGTAACTAGAATCATCATTGTTAGCGTTTGAAAGGCCCTTGTCTGTGAAACACGTCTGCCAAATCATGTTGCTGTGGAAACCATGAAACATTTAAATTTGTGTAATTATTGCTCAGATTTTTTTATACTTCCATCCAGCATAAATGTATGACTAAAATATAAAGTTTTATTCATTTCTGACGGGAATTTTCTGAATTAAAAGAAGCCAGCCCACAGCTTTTGATTAACAGTATTTTCTTACTATTTTTCTTCCTCTTATCTTAGGGCAGATCACATTTTCGTAGCAACTGCTGAATGTCTACGCCAGAATAGCAAATGTTTATTTAGAAAATCGTTAAATTTGTAAATGAAAATAAATTTTAATTGGAATATCGTCAACATCGTAACTGGCAAAGCAAAAGACCACTTTCTATCAAGTAGATCTTGTGATGAAAAATAAACAATTTTGGATGTTCCTTGAGTTTTTTAAATTTTTTTATTAAATATTTGTTGTCCATGATAATATTTTAAAATCACTTCTTAATGTTTGCAAAATACAGAATAATTAGTTGTTTATTATTAGGTGCAAAGCTTCACAAGGAGATATCTGTGCTTTGCCCACCACAAATATCGAAACCCAGTTTCTAGCGTAATAAGCCCTCAGATTTACAGAAGAAAGCAAAAATTATTTTCTTTAAAGAAACAGATTTAAACTAATTTTACTAAAATATTAATTTCAATCATAAGTATTAGTAAATGCTTTAAAAAAGCGATATTTTTATATAGTCCCAAAAATCAGTTTAAAATACACTTTTTTTTTCTGAAACTAAAAACAAACTCCCACAACATATAGCTTCAAATCGCACTAATCACGTTTTCCAAGAGCTAACTAACATCCTGAAAACAAACCATATTCAACTGTACAAACACATTTAATTTGAGTAGATATGTTAATGGCAAAAACTACTTATTCAAAACAAAGAGTATATGTTTGATTAAGCAATAAATCGCCTTAAGTTTCCTTCAATTGTTCCTTGCCAGGCGGATAAAATAATAAACACTGAGAGTTTTAACCTAAATTTTGGTATCATATGTTTAAAAGTGTTGAAGAAAATGTAAAGCCAAGTAAATGTTAATTTTATACGTGCTATGAAACTTAACGTCAAGCATGTATTTACTGTAGACATGATCAAAAATGTGAATGAAGAATCTGTAGTCATTTAAACATTCCAAGCTCTTCGTAATTAAAACATTACTGTCATAAATCATCAAGAGTATGTGCTATTAGTTGACTTAACTAGGCAATTACGATTCGAATAACTGGGAAACTGTGTCGTCTTTCAAGTCTATTCAGCGTTTACAAAATGTTGTCAGAAACACAGTGGACCAGAAATCAATATATTTCAAGCCTCGTGTTAATCGATAGCTACTGACCATCTGAACCGTCGAGTCGAACCTGTAAACTAATTTATTTTCAGTGCTCGTGTATCAGCACAATTTTCATGTGGGGGAAAAAGAAGTCGTCGTTCTGAATTTTTTAGGAGCACACTCGATACTCCTAGAGTTCTAAAATGTGATATTTTTTATACTCAAATTCCAAAAATTGTCTCAAGTTATTCCACAGTTCCATCATTGGGATAGCTGTTTAAGTAAAACGAAACTTCTTCGATGGATTCTCCCTTTCTGTCACGTAGTCTATAGGATAAGCAAGTGTGAGATTAAATTTGTGAAAAAAATCACATTTATATTACAATATAAATATTCCTAATTTAGCTCTTAGATTACAATATAAATAGTTCTAATTTAGCTCTTAGATTACGATATAAAAGTAAGGCTAAAATATAAAATGTAATTTATTTTTTCCTTTTTATCTCAGGGTAAATCATGTGTTCGTAGCAACTACAGGATGTCTACGCCAGTATGACGACAATATGTGATGAATCAAAGCTTCCACTTCTGGAAATACATTTAGGAGTAGAAGAAGGAACAACTGACAGAGGACGCTCCAAATTGATATGTGTATGTTTATGACACGTTAAAAAAAAAGGATTACAAATGTTCTTAATCCCGTTAAGCAGATTCAGAGGCTAAAATCCCAAACTCGATATATTGGAGAAATATTTACGGATTGTTTCAGAAACGAAAATGTAAAACATTGTCATTTTTGTGCCTTTTTATTTTGGGTGATACTGAGAAATGAATGTGGAGAACGTGGGACTGACAGCACACTACCAAAGTCACGAAACTTTTACGACTGAAGACAGCAAAAGTGTTATATAACTTCTATATCGGACATCGATTTTTTTTCTTGAATTCTTAGGATATTTCAGCACATATGTATATAGAAACACAGAGATCGATTTTTCACTAAACGTAGTTCTATCTTCTGTTAAACATATTCTCACAAACAGGAGTCGATTTTGCTTATTTTACTAAGTGTAGGCTTAGCAACTAATATGTTCACCACGTATCTTTAGATGTCTGAAAACATGCTTATGAATAACAGTAGAGAAAGTTATGAACTAGATAACCTTTTCTTTAAAAGAAACTCGGTGTATTTTTGTCTTGTTTAGCTTCAAAATTTGATCGATAAGGTTGTGCTTCCAATTGTTGCTTTTGTCATAGATAATTCTAGATTTCAGTAATAAAGTAGTTTTTCTCACATGATGAACGTCTTATTGTGTTTCCAGGTGACTGCGCCAATTTTCTTCTTGCTAACAAACATAATACGGAAGTAGCTTTTATAATCTACTTTTTCATTAGTGTTTCCGAAATAATCAGGGTGACCTTAATAAAAAATTGAAAAATATTTCGTCAAAGAGATTCATTTCTGAAACAGCAACTAAACTTACTCTATCATGTCAGAGTAAATATTATGCTGTAGTATTATGAATAGAATAATTACGATTATCTTCTTTATGTTTTAGATGTCTAAAATAATAGTTACTCATTGTAGTTGAGATTACTCCTACGAGATGGCGAGACCAGCCTTCAAAGGCTAATTTTCGAAAAAATACGTATATACGAATTTGAAATTATACTTTTCAAATTTGCATTATAATTTAATCTTTAAGATTATGTTCATAATTTAAAATAATTAGTAATTTACTTTAATTTGATCCAATCAATGTTCAAATTCAAACTAACTCTTTCATACTTTCAATAGCATACTTTCAATATCTGATCAAGTTTGTTTTCTGCTGGATGATTAAAATCATAGCAAATTAATTTTAACTTTAACTCTTCTTACGATTTGCATAACATTTCCTGTTTTTGTTTCTCTATTAAATGCAAAGTTACACCATGGGCTATTTGCGTTGTACTTACCACGGGTATAGAAATCTGGTTTTTAGCGTCATAAGCCTTCACACGGGGCCCGGCATGGCCAAGCGTGTTAAGGCGTTCGACTCGTAATTTGAGGGTCGCGGGTTTGAATCCCGGTCGCACCAAACATGCTCGCCATTTCAACCGTGGTAGCGTTATAATGTTACGGTCAATCCCACTATCCATTGGTAAAAGAGTAGCCCAAGATTTAGCGGTGGGTGGTGATGACTAGCTGCCTTCCCTCTAGTCTTACACTGCTAAATTAGGGACGGCTAGCGCAGATAGCTCTCGAGTAGTTTTGCGGAAATTCAGAAAACACATAAAACAAACACGCTTTACGGATAAAAGTATGAACTAAAGGACAAAGTACTTTTATGCACTTAGGTATTCTTGCGCTCAGAACTTTGTAAACATTGACAGATCAGAATTTTAGTATACGAAATACCAAGAGTGATTACATCAAAATTAATACCTCTCTTAAGGGTTTTTCGTTAATATTTTATCCAGATATAACTCTAAAAAATTTACAAAGTGCAGGTATCTCCTAATGGCTACTTTATCTTTTTTTCATTCCGTAACATAATATTTAATTTCCAAGAGGATAGTGTATTAATTACGATAAAAACTAATTAATATCTAAGTAAGTTTGTTTCATTAGTCACAGATTTTTTCTTTCTTTCTCCATGGATTTTTTGTGACTTTTTCTGCTGTAAACTAAAGCAAAATGGGAGTTGAATTTCGCGCAAAGCTACACGAGGGCTATCTGCGCTAATCGTTCCAGAATTAGCAGTGTAAGACTAGAGGGGTAGCAGCTAGTCATTACCACCCACCGCTAAATCTTGGGCTACTCTTTCACCAACGAATAGTGTGATTGATCGTCACATTATAACTCCCCCACGGCTGAAAAGGCAAACATGTTTAGTGTGACGGGGATTCCGACCCGCGTATTACGAGTTGAGTGCCCCCCGTTAGTACAAAGGTATCTCTCCGGATTTACAACGCTAAAATCAGGGGATTCCCCTCGGTGGGCTCAGCAGATAGCCCAATGTGGCTTTGCTATAAGAAAACACACAAACACACACGAGTTGAGTGCCTTATCTACCTGGCCATGCTGGGCCAAGTATATTGTGAAGAACATATTTCCATGATTGTGAGATGTTTGTGGATTCTTAAAAAGTGTCCTACTACGTGTAATACATATATATGTACGTACATTTAGGTGATGTGTACTACCTGCTGATGACTATATGTAAAAGTGCTTTCTCCCCCTAATATTGATACACTGAAACCTTCGTCAGGGTATGTTACATCTCCCGAACAAACAACAACAAAAACTATAACTTTAATTGTTGGGAAATTAAGAGACAAGTCCCTTCTTGTGACGAGGAAAGAGTGTTACGGGTAGATAGTCTGGAGTGTTTGTTTTTGAATTTCGCACAAAGCTACTTGAGGGCTATCTACGCTAGCCGTCCCTAATTTAGCAATGTAAGACAAGAGGGTAGGCAGCTAGTCATCACCACCCACCGCCAACTGTTGAGCTACTCTGTAACCAACAAATAGTGGGATTGATCGTAACATTATAACACCCCCACGGCTGAAAGGTCAAGCATGTTTGGCGTGAAGGGGTTGCGAGCCCGCGACCCTCAGATTACGAGTCGCACGCGTTAACACGCTTCCCCTGCCGGGCCCATCCGAGTGTTAGTTTATAAAACACTATTGTGCATTTGATGATCTCCCTTGGTGCAATAGCACTAAGTTCACGAATTTATAACACTAATATATAGGATTCAAGATTCTGCGGGGAAGGTAGTAACTAGCATAATGTGGCTTCACCAGTTCTTTTTCCTTGTTTTATTGGACACAGTTTCCAGCATCTCACTTTATTCTCAGTCGAGGACGTGGATTTGATATTTTAACGAATTTTTTACACATATTTCCTGGCTACTCAATCTCAACATACGGTCTAGAAAATGAGCAATTATACTAATACTACAATTACTACACCCTGTGTGATACAAATATGTTTTGATTATAACGTTATTGTATCAGTGTATCTTGCGTGAGACAAATGCATTAAAATACCATTAACTTGTCGCAACTTTCTTTTTTACTTAAAACAAACAAATATAAATACGCAATAGAACCCAATATAAAGTAAGTTCTAAGAATACATTGCATTTGCTAAGGCAATAGTAAGATGTTTTCTTTTATGTTGTTTATTTCATAGACGTTCTTGACTGTCCTTGATCTTTATATCTTTATGAACATTATTCAATGCTCACCAGCACAGCTTTGGTCAGCAAAACAGTGAAATACCATTAGTCCTCTTATAATTAAATATAAATGTGTCTAATACTTATGGGGCTTGTGGTCCATTTTACTTCACCATATAGTAACCTAAGTTAATTTATTATGTAAATAATGTGCAAATCACCAAGTAACGTGACAAGCACGGTTGTTATAAAGTTGCAGTGGAATGACATGTATCAGAACTACTCTTTGATATTATATGGCAGTAGGAAAATTGTGCGATACTGCTAAAAACCGGTTGCTTTTGGGACGTAAATTATTCATACATTTAGATCATAAGGACGTGTTAACATCATACACGTGATTGACAGTCCTCGATCTCAAGAGAGACGGGCCTATTTCCAGCTTATTCGAGGCAAGCATTGAAACGTTAAAGGGAACTGTGACTATGAAAAGATAAATAAACCAACAACTACTGCAGCATCATCAGAATTCTTTTTAATAACGCTCTATCTGAGTCCTAGGGTTCTTTACTAGTTCTCTATTTATTTCAATTTTGTTTTCAAAACCGATGCTCGCGACATGATGTAGTTTTGTAATGCCGAGAGAGACAACTGCCCATAATTCTTATATTCCTTCAAAAGTGATGAATGTTAGTCTTTCATGCGTTAGAAACGCGTCGTGGTATTTTAGGCCAACTCACTTGGGAATTAACTGCAGATTGAAAATTTAACAGGTTCATTTCTACCAGTTTAACCATGAATCGCTCACGATTGTGATTTTTTTTTTCCTTTTGAAGCAGTGGCCGTTTTGATGTAAAATTTCAGGGTGTATTTGAATAAAAGTTACATGGTCGTAGTTGTATATACGAATAACGTATTTCAATAAACATTATGCAATAGAATGAAAGCAAAAATAAAATACCAGTAAGGCTGTAAGGCTATTTCCAAGACTCATGACCGTCAGATAGAGAAAGACCGAACATCGTGACAAAAAATGTAACAAAGTAATAAAGATACAAATTGGTTTGATACAAGGTACTCAACCTCTGAACTATATTTCAATAAACATTATGTAATAGAATGAACGTAAAATTAAAATACCAGTGATGCAATTCAAGTGTTACTAGCGGAACCAGATGACTGAGTCAGTGAGCAAGATCTTTAACTAAAATTTCTATCTTGCCATCATTTTAGCCATCCATCAATCTTTGTTGTAAATGAAATAATGGTGAAAACTTAATAGATCCTAGGAATTTTCTGTTGTACTTATCACAGTACAAGTCTGTAACATAATTTAGGTCTAATACGTTCTTTGATTAGCTGTGGAATGCAATTTCAGTTATTCAAAGTTCACCAGCACAAGTTGGGTCAAGAAACCAATGAAATACCTTCAGGCATCTTATTAATGTGTCTAATACTTACGAGGTTTGAAGTCCGTGTTACTTCACCATATAGTAACATAAGTTAATTTCATATGCGAATAATGTTATGACATTTCGTCGAATTCATTTCTGAAGCAAAACGAATTTTAAACCCCAAAGAATCCAGTTATTATATTCATTATGTAAAAAAGTTTAACCTTTTGTTCTAGAAGTGACTGGATTAATATTATTCGATGACTAAAATCAATTAGATAATTGGTTAGAGAGTAAAATTCTCAAATAATCTTTTAGTATCGATTTCATAATTCTACTATAAGTTGTGTTATAACAAACAACAACGCATTTTTGGACTATTCTAATAATACATTAGCGATTAAAAAAGAAATAATTTATTGTGTTCTTATCTCTCATTACAAAGAACTGAGCTTTAAGCATAATATACAAAAAATAAAGTGACTTACGTTGGTTTTCAAAGTATTATAAATAAACAAATATTAAAATGTTTATCATTCTTATCATTAATAGTGAAGAACCCACTTTACAGAAAATAAAATGTTAGAACCGAGTTCACTGGGTGATGAAACTTTTTCTTCATTACCCAGTCAAACCGTCTCCAATTTTTTTTTTCCATATGCGTTGTTAATAGTCCTAATAGAAAACGAGGTGGTAATAGCGTGCCACGATTCTGAATCCAAGGGCTCACAGTTTGAGTCTCACTGTCTTTAAAATTCTTGCTGCATTTTGTGGCTGTGGGTCAAAGCCAAGACATGGTGATAGTAAATGTTGTTGAGTAGCTAACTTTCCGTTTATCCAATAAACTCAAAATCAGGGCGGCTATGGTTTGTATCCCTTGTGTAGCTTTTCGCGAAAGTTCTAGAATAAATAAGCAAGTACTAATAAAAATACAGTGAGCGAATGTTGTTGTTTTTTTATGTTACTTTTTATAGTAGTAATAAACAAATACTGAAACGGTCACTGTTATTTTTAAAAGTACTATTAAATGAAGGTTTAAGTGTTTACTATTGTTTTTTATATGATAAATAAATAAATGAATAATTAAGTACTTGTTGTCACCTATAATATCAACTAAAGATAAATACGTCACCTATTCTTTTTTAGCATAAGTGAACAGAATACGGAAAACATGTCTGAACGATTTGTTTGTTTGTTTGAATATCACAATATCGCGTAAAGCTTGTTTGTTTATTTTGAATTTCACACAAAGCTACTCGAGGTCTATCTGCGCTAGCTGTCCCTAATTTAGCAGTGTAAAACTAGAGGGAAGGCAGCTAGTCATCACCACCCACAGCCAACTCTTGGGCTACTCTTTTACCAACGAATAGGGGGATTGACCGTCACATGAAAACGCGCCATGGCTAAAAGGTTCGACCAAGTTTGGGGTGACGAAGATTTGTTTGTTTGTTTGTTTGTTTTGGAATTTCGCACAAAGCTACTCGAGGGCTATCTGTGATAGCCGTCCCTAATTTAGCAGTGTAAGACTAGAGGGAAGGCAGCTAGTCATCACCACCCACCGCCAACTCTTGGGCTACTCTTTTACCAACGAATAATGGGATTGACTGTCACATTATAACGCCCCCACGGCTGGGAGGGCGAGCATGTTTGGCGCGACGCGGATGCGAACCCGCGACCCTCAGATTACGATTCGCACGTCTTAACGCGCTTGGCCATGCCGGGCCGGGATGACGAAGACTCTAACCCGCGACCCTCAGATTACGAGTCGAGCGCCCTAACCATCTGCCCATGCCGGGCTGTTTGAACGAAAGATCCTATCTAATTCTCTTCATTTCTTAAATTTCTGGTTCTCTGGGGTAATTGAAATGAAATCTTATTCGAAAAGGTTTTAAAAACTGAAAGAAAAGGAAGCTTTCAGAAAAACAATAGAGAAAAAACTTGTATTCGTATTTAATACAGCGTCACTGAATAATAACTGATGCTTCATTTGTGTGTTGTTTTCACATCATTCAATGAACAAATACTGAAACGTGTCTTGTTATACACAATTTCAGTGAAAGACAAATTAGGTTTCTCCTGTCGTTTTTTCGTATTATTAATGAATAAATAACTGCTCGATGTTTTCACATTACAGTGTATTGCCAGTGAGAAATATTCATTAATGTTTCAGTTATCACCATTAAGCAAAGCTACCGCATCTTGTTTTATCATTACACTCACTTAAGAGCACATGACTTTGATTTGCAAATCATCAGGTTACGTGACAATCACAGTAGCTATAAAGTCGCAGTGGAATGACGTGTATCAGAACTACACTTTAATATTGTATGGCAGTAGGAAGATTGTGCGATACTGCTAAAAACTGGTTACTTTTGGGACATAAATTATTCATACATTTTGATCATAAGGACGTTTTAACATATGGATTCACAATTTGCTAGGCAGGGACATTCCTGCACTTAATGGCACTGAAACACTAAGAACAGTTCATGTATCTCAAGCGACAATATGCGATATGATCAAAGATGTATCCCCGTCTGGAACCGAGGCTAAAAGTGTATGTGTTTAACTAGGTAACACTTTTTGTCATACCACCAGTTGAACCATTGTGTAACTCAAGTGGATGGAAATGGGCATTCATATTACTCCAAACGATATGTAGATCAGGTCTTGCTAATTAATGCCTAAGGAGTTATCTGTGATGATGATCCTAAAACGTGCGTTGAAAAGCCATTGTCCTCTACACTAGAAGGATTATGGAAAGCATGTTTGAAGGAGAGACGTGAAATGAAAACTACGCTGTAAGGCTATTTCCAAGACTCATGACCGTCAGATAGAGAAAGACCGAACATCGTGACAAAAAATGTAACAAAGTAATATACGTACAAATTGGTTTGATATAACGTACTCAACCTCTGTACGTATATAAGCACAGTGTAAAAAAATGTCAGAAACTGTTGAGATATAAGGCATAGTGTTAATAGGAATGTCTATTTTTACTAACACAGTACTAAGTATAACATTTATAATAACAGTTGAGTTATTACGAACTACGTTTAAGTAGTTAATTTAATTTAATATTTTGTCGATACTCAGAATCGTTGTTACTGAATCCAAAGGTGGCGCTGTTGCAACAATGTGTTTTGGTATGAGGAAATTATTATTACCGATTAAC
The DNA here is from genome assembly GCF_004210375.1 of Tachypleus tridentatus. Taxonomy (NCBI): domain Eukaryota; kingdom Metazoa; phylum Arthropoda; class Merostomata; order Xiphosura; family Limulidae; genus Tachypleus; species Tachypleus tridentatus. The sequence continues at coordinate 39,761,284 of NC_134837.1, read as the reverse complement.
CATGATATTTATTTGTTCATTCAGAAAAAACAACAACACGTATGTTCAGGTCAGTATCTAACATAAAAAAAAAACAGATAAAAGTTCGAAACTGAGAAAATAAATAAACAAAACAATTACACTAAACTTTCATCCATTGTTTAATCCTTTCTCTTCCACGGCCTTGTCAGGCATGGCCTGGTGGGTTCAAGCGCTTGCTCTAGTTGTTTAACCCTTTCTCTTCCATGGCCTTGTCTGGCATGGCCAGGTGGGTTTAGGCGCTCGCTGTCGTTGTTTAACCCTTTCTCTTCCACGGCCTTGTCCGGCATGGCCAGGTGGGTTCAGGCGCTCGCTGTCGTTGTTTAACCCTTTCTCTTCCACGGCCTTGTCCGGCATGGCCAGGTGGGTTCAGGCGCTCGCTGTCGTTGTTTAACCCTTTCTCTTCCATGGCCTTGTCCGGCATGGCCAGGTGGGTTTAGGCGCTCGACTCGTAATCTGAGGATCAAAGGTTTGAATCCCCGCCACACCAAACATGCTCGCCATTTTAGCCGTGAAGACGTTATAATGTCACGGTCAATCCCACTATTCGTTGTTAAAAGAGTAGCCCAAGAGTTGGCGGTGGGTGGTGATGACTAGCTGCCTTTCCTCTAGTCTTACACTGATAAATTAGGGACGGCTAACGCAGATAGTCCTCGTGTAGCTATGCGCGAAATTCAAAGAACAAACAAACAATCTATGGCCTTCCTCCCCCAGTTGCATAGCGGTAAATCTGCTGATTTACAATGCCAAACACCTGATTTTGATACCAGTAATTGGTTAGAAGAGCACAGATAGTCCATAGCCGCATATATATATATGATTTTCTATTATAAAAACAAAATTGATATTAAGCTTGCGCAAGAAAATGTAGTTAACAGTGAAAATACCACAGCAAATGCTGAGTTTTACTTTTACATGAAATGAGCTTAAAACCATAAGATAGACATTTGATTTTCCTAAATAAACGCCTTTGAAAGTTTAGGAAAATAAAAGTTAGCGTTTTTACTCTTAACTGTTCAACTTCTTTCAATAGCTTTATCTAATTAGGGCTCTGCATTCTGAAATTTCTCAGTACGATCATAAATGAATTATTTCTTTTAAAAAGCTGGTTTGCAGAAATCTTTATTATTTGACTATAAAGGTATAAACGCAATAACTCATTTAGAAGATATAAAGACTTCTTTTTTAAAATTGAAAACTGAAATCATAATTTCATGGACGAAGTGCTCATCAAACAACAATCAAATTATATTACAATGGACACTTTTTACACGACAATAAGTTTTTCTGCTAGACCAAGGAGGAGAGAACACAATGTGTGGTTAATGATGTTGGAATTGTATGTGTATACAAACACCATAACAATGGCAAATGTGACTTAAATAAAATCACGCTAGGGGTCTCCCCTAGAACGATATTTCAAACAGACAAAAGAGTTTTTTTTATCGTTGTATTCTGTGGAGTTTGCCATTTGACTTTGTCATTTAGAACAGAAGCATATTTTAGTAGTGAATATGTTACACTTTCTTTTAGAATAGAACAAATGTATATGCTATTGTTTGTTTGTACTTAAGCACAAAGTACACAGTGGGCTATCTATGTTGTGCCCAGCAAGAGTATCAAAACCCGCTTTTTAACGTTTTAAGTCCACAGACATACCGCTGACACTGAAGGTCTATATAAGTTATTCGTGACTTTGAGTTGTATGAAGGTTAACTTTATATAGCGTGTGATGTATTTCCATAACAATATTTATCGCAGTATTGAGCGTGTAATAGATGTCGCGAAGACATCAATTTGTTTATACTACAGGTTAACTTTTGTATCAGTTAAATAAGTGGACTCAATGCTACGAAAAATATTGTTAAAATTTAACATATGACTTAATGTTGCAAAATACCTTATAATAATATGTTGAAATAATAACGCGTTAATTATACATTACTTAATACAGGAAAAGACGTTTTGGAGCAGATGTCGAGGTTTTGAACGTATATCGAAACGTAATTCTCTTTATTGTTAGTAGCTTACATTACAAACCATGTATGCAATGTAGGTATGCAGTCTGCCCCAAACTGTAAATTGGCAAACCTCGTTTATTGTAGTCTAGATAATTACGTATTCAACAACCAATAGATTATGAATTATGAGCACGCTTTATCTGTCGTCTTGTGAAAACTGACGGCTGTTTAAACATGGTTTACATCTTGTAATTGACGGCTGTTTAAACGTGGTTTACATCTTGTGCTTGCTTTGAAAAAACAATGGTCTCATTTATTGTTCGAATTTGATCAGTTGCTATATCGTGGTTATCATTTCAATTAGTAGAATTGTTGTTTCTGTATACTAGTGTAACATAATTAATTAGCAGACGATATAGTGCAAGCTGTAAGGACTGTTAATTTGCTCAAAATCGAAAATGAGGGGGTAACCTGTCCCCTCGGAGGACATTTTATTCCCGTCAATTCAAAAATATTACACAACATCCGTGGAGAGAGAACGAAAGAAGACATGTGTGTCACAGGGGAGAATAAATTTATATGGGAGCTCGAGTGACTGAGTGCAACGTCAATGCACGTGACAGTATAAATTTAAATCTCCACTATGCGTTGATGTGTTAATAAAAAAAGATTGCACGATTTTTTTTTCTTTGCGCAATCAGATCAGACATAGTCCTTATGGTATTTACCAGAGTTCCGCTAGGATTGTGAGGGAATTTCTTGTAAAAAAAAAATCGAAGAGTTTATTGATAGTCTAACAAAAAAATCCGATCTGGGAACTTTACTAACTATACTACACATTAAATGGTTTGGTGTTAAACTCATTCGGAAACCACGTGTACTGCATCATAGTGACTCATTCGACTAACCTAAAGCATGGCTTGTGAAAGGAAAGTATACCAAAATTAGAAAAACTGTACACGTTACTGAATATACCTTCTTCTGTTTTTTTTTTAATACCAAAGCTGACTCTTTCAGAGAAATTAATTCTGTCAGACTTCAACTCTACCCACTTTATATTTGAGAATTCTCATATTACACGACGGTTTAATCAGAAGTATAGTTCCAGGGTTTTTTAATTGCTTCTTAATTATTCTATAATTTCAGCTCCATTGTTTATTTGGTTTAAAAGTAATCGAAATACATGATATTACCAGCAGATAACCCAATGTGATGTGGCTTTGCTATAAGAAAGAACACTCAGACACTGGAGTCGTTTATTTATTTCATGTAATTCTTTTGCCCAAGTATAGGTACACGCGCACACACACGTATATGTGTGTACATATATTTTAAATTGTTTTTTCTTCTCCAATTAATTACGTGAAAAACAGTTTTATCAAAAACTTATTTGATAATAATTACAACTGTTCTACTACTGATATTAAAATTTGGTTTGTTATTACGAATATTTAATTTAACCGACGTCTAACAGAAACTAAAACAAATATTTGTTGTCAATGTCGTGTTTGCACTTTGACCGGTGGTGAATCGAATTCACGATTTTGTGATTGAAAGTCAGTAAACTTATCTCTGACCCTTAAGGAGATATAACAAACATAACTATTACTGAGCACTCGGAATAGCTTAAACTTTTAGAAAAAAAAACAAACAAAAAACAAAAACATAAACTCGAGTATTTAATGTTATAACACTAAAATTTGGGGTTCGATCCTTGTGATAGTCACGACAAATATAACCCATTGTATAGCTTTACTCTTAACAACAAACGAATAAAAGAAGGGGAAATATAAATAAATCAATTTATATATTTCTTTATACACAGTTTGGTTTATTTTGAATTTTGCTCAAAGCTACTCGATACATTCAAGAAAATTATATTAACATTATTCCAAAGAACTTCAGGAAAAATATTATAAGAAAAAACTCCATCTTACATTTATTGTTAAACTGATACTGATAAAGATTCTGAAAACTTTACAGCTTAGCTAAACAACAACAACAACAAAAGTTATAATTTTGAAAATATCGAACCTGATACTCATGGTCTTGAATTTCGCGCAATGCTACTCAAGGGCTATCTGTCCCTAATTTAGCAATGTAAGACTAGAAGGAAGGTAGCTAGTCATCACCACCAACCGCCAACTCTTGGGCTACTCTTTTACCAACGAATAGTGGGATTGACCGTAACATTATAACCCCCCCCCCACGGCTGAAAGAGCGAGCATGTTTGGTGTGACGGGGATTCGAACCTGCGATCTTGAAATAACGAGTCGAATATCTTAACCACTTGGCCATGCCGGACCTTTACACAATTTCATCAGTCAAGTACCTTCCTGTTATTTAGTTTGCTATAAGTTATTATAAAGACCTGGCATAGCCTGATAATTAGGGCACTCGGTTTGCACACAAAAAATACACAAACAAAACTTTTCGTAAATTTATTTATGAAAAAATCAACTTTCTTTGTTATTTCAGGAAAACATTCAAGTAACAGAAATATTGGTTATCAGTGTTTTAAATGAGTTTTTAGTTTTAAATTTTCAGCTATATAGTTCTCATGTTTACAACTTCGGGTGCCATTAAGTGTGCTTTAAAAGTTCTTTCTCATAGCATACGTGATCACAAATAAACGTAACGGTAGCACATTTCGCAGGAATTGTCACGTGGACTATTTTGTACCGTTTTGTTGTCGAGTGTTGTTTTTATTGCCATAGCAACACATCATAAATATTAATTATTCGCTAGTTCAACTTTCACAATTGTCTTTTAGTATCTAATTTCTACTTTTTAATTTGGATTTATTAATATACAGTTTATTATTTATTAACACTTGAAACACAGGTTATAAATAAGTTGGATTTGTATGGTTAAATATAATACACTTTTTTATATTGTCCTCGCCACCATATGTAGAGGAGGAATATGTTTCATTATTATATAACGAAAATTCTATCAAATTTTATAAACGTTAAAGCCAAATATTTTAAGAACGAAGGTGGAGTAATACAACAAACTTCAAGTAAACGGACTATTTTTTATGCAGTGAAATTTCAGCAGTTTAAAGATCCTTCCCGCTAACACACATTTTAAATTATTTTTGTTACCCTATATCATTTCACACTGTGCGTTTTTAAATCTATTTGTTCGCAAATTCTTCCCACGGTATTGAAGCTTGAAAGACTAAATTTGGTAGGCGGACTGGGGTTGGCCCCTTATGTGTCGTTATCCATATGAAGTAGCCCCTTTTGCTACAGAGAACAAAGAGAAGTCGAATGGTCACTCAGGGTTGATAAGTGTCAATGATGGGTTTTCAAGCTCACTGAACTTCAATTTACCATCGAATTTGGGTTCTTATTCCCCAAACGGGATTCTGGAATGCCATGTTCAAGCTATGTTCATACCCTCACAGTCAAGCTATCTAGGCAATACGCGGAACAAACCCACCGTGGATGGGTTTCCAAACAGAGTTTGTTTTGGGGTAGCGATAGACGTAACTGGGAATAATAGAAAAACTTGACAGGTGCAGTGAGATCTCTGTAAACCACAAGAGAGTCTTTGAATCCTACAGATCTGGAGCGAGGATATTTGAAGCTAGTTTGTGGTGATACGATGTCATATTTTACACCAAAACGTGTTTGATGGCTTTTGGAACTAACGTAAGTGTATTGGACAAAATACATTTAGACCCACACTACAAAAAACAATATATAACTAATGCTGCTGTAAAAGATAACACCCATTACTCATCGTATTTACGGTAAAATGTAATAAATGGCCATCTTAATTCACACGCCTAAATTTATCTAGGACTTCTAAGAATTAACTTCATGAAAAAAAACAACAAAGTTGTAAACCTGACGATGACCGAAGAAGGTCGAAACGTTGTTCGCTCCTCTACGTAAAATATTTTCTCAACCCGAACGAGCCTTTTTTACATACATATTCAAAAACAAAGTTGTGATTTATTATTAATTAAGATATTAGTACATATGAGTTTTGCTACCTGTACCTACACAATTCTTATTTTTTAATTACTATAAATGTGAGGAATTACACCGAAAACTAGAAATATTACTGTTCTAACTTTATGAAGAACATTTATGCTGCTCTATATAGGGTTAGTAGTGCTTGCATGTTAATTAATCGGGAATAGGAGAGGTTGCCTAAGATACGACTTGTTCGAGCGAACAACAAAGCCTAACACCACTCTCTGATGACAAGTACAATTGCAATTATTTTTCGCCAGCGTGTAAGAGGCATATACACAACAACAAAAAGGTTTAGATAAAAAACAACAACAAATTTTTGTGTTCTTACATGTGTTTAACCGAAGGTTAACATGGCATTTCATGTTCAAATAGGAGAACAATAGAAAATGCTGTATTTGTAAAAATAGAAAACAATTTTCTTCAAGTTTTTATATATGAAATTTTCCCTTCGTTTTTGCGGAAGGTTACACAATGCACACATCGAGAGAATCAGCCCCAAACCTATCTTTCATTCTCATGAAACTAAAAATCGAAACAAACACAAAAACTTGCAAATCAGTTTACAATAGTAAAAAGTCAGACACACGAAGTATTTTAGACTTTATTTAAACATAAAAACGTTAGGATTAGATGGTGTATTTGTGGAGGATGGTTGGTTGGTTTCTGAATTTCGCGCAAAGCTACTCGAGGACTATCTGTGCTAACTGTTCTTAATTGAGCAGTGTAAAACTAGAGAGAAGGCAGCTAGTCAACACCACCAACCGCCAACTCTTGGGCTACTCTTTTACCAATGAACAGTGTAAGTGATTGTAACATTATAACGTCCTCACTTCTGAAATGGCGAACGTGTTTCGTGTGAGGGGGATTCGAACCCGCGAATTACGAGTCGAGCGCCTTAACTACCTGGCCGTTTGTGGAGGAAAGTCGAATCAACTAGAAACTAATTTGGATTGGATTTTAAAAGAAATATTAAAGCGACACATGTAACTGATTTTTACTTTGTATGTTGGTGATAAATTCTTTAACTGTTTAGTTGAACTAAGTTGTATTTAGAATATTAGTAGAAAGTGTTACGAGCTTCAATGCATATATTAAAATGTTTATATCTGGAACCGAGTTATCTGTTCATCTCATAACAGAAAGGTGATTGTGATCTTAACCAAACCAGTATACCTTCAGCTCGAGCCTTAATAGACAATAAAATAACATACAAGTAGAGTTATAGTTATGTAATTTAACGCAGATTAGGATAAATCTTCAATTGTGTGCATGTATACAAACGGTCTAGATTTCTGATACGATGAACATTACTTTGTAGTACGAGTATTTAATAATGATATAATACAATGAACATTACTTTGTAGTACGAGTATTTAATAAGGATATAATGCATTGAACATTACTTTGTAGTACGAGTATTTAATAAGTATATAATACGATGAACATTACCTTGTAGTACGAGTATTTAATAAGTATATAATACGATGAACATTACTTTGTAGTACGAGTATTTAATAATGATATAATACAATGATCATTACTTTGTAGTACGAGTATTTAATAAGTATATAATACGATGAACATTACTTTGTAGTACGAGTATTTGATAAGTATATAATACGATGAACATTACCTTGTAGTACGAGTATTTAATAATGATATAATACAATGAACATTACTTTGTAGTACGAGTATTTGATAAGTATATAATACGTATAACAACAGTTGTACTTTTGATTTTACTTGGGCTTTATGTTTTGACTACTTTTCGTCTGCAGTTTTCATCCTATAACCTATTTAATCATAAAAATACTATATAAAGAATTATGGGGTTTTAGAGAGTCTATACACCCTAAAATGTCTTAGGCTTTATTTCTTATATGGAAATTATTTCGTATCTTCGGTGATTTGTCGCAAAGAAGGAAATACCTACTTCAAAATTGTATTCCAACGCCAACTATTTTTAAAAGATTTAAAATGAGTTATTTTGGTCTTCTCGTTGATAGAAATATGCTGTCAAACAAAAACAGTGTTGAGACTACATATTGATAAAATGAAACTTTTTCGCAAACTTTGCTGGTCTTTCCAGGTAATTCCTCTACAGCGATGAGATCAAAAGAATGATGTGCAAAGCGTTAACCGATTGATAAAAACACAAATAAAAACGTAGAAATGATAAAAACGCATCATAAAAAAGCACACTTCATTATAGCTCGACCAGTCCTGTGTTTTAGAAAGTGCAGATAAAAGATATGTAACATATATCCTCTATGTTCTTTCTAAGCCGTTTAGATAAATGATTTCAAAAAGAAAGTTTGAGTCAGTTTTTACGCTCTCTTCAAATCAAAATCCATAATAACCATTAGAATACTTTTGGAGTCTCACCACGTCGTTATAGACTCTGTCGTCACGTTCGCTTATGCTCCACCTGACAACAGTACATCTTGTCCAGTAGCGTAATTTCGTAGTAAGGCACACATCCCCTTCCTGTTGACTTCCTTAATTTATCTAGTGTAGGAAAACGATGATTTTCTTCCGCCCATTCCAACAATTCGATCGAAAAGAAAATCTTACGCGACTTGACCGGTTGCTATTTATATATAATAGCATGATCATCCATTTCATTCTTTAGCTACTTGACGTGTGTAACGGTTGAAGAAATGCGTCACGGAAGCATTGAGTGTTCACCTAACACAATGACATGAGACCTCTAATAAAACATTAAACTGTGGTATAAATATTAACTTTTGGCATTTATTTGGACTCTATTATTTTTACTGTAATGTTATGTAAATACTTCTGATAAAAGTAAATAGAAATTAATGTACAACAAACTCTTAATTGAGTGACTGTTTGAAGATGAGCACAATGTTACACAAAGGGCTAAATGTGCTCTACCCACTACTAGTATCGAAATGCCGTTTCCAGCGTTGTAATTCTGCTGACTTGCCACTGGGGGAAGGGATTTTTACTTCTAATGTGATTCTATGAACATGCAACAAACACCGATATTTAACTATTATCCTCTGCTTTTCGAAATTACTGTAATGAAAAATATATCTAAGCTCAATAACATAAGAAATATAAGCAGCAATACTTTAAAAAAAAACAACTAGTTTCAAAACTTAAACTATGCTTTGAAAACATTTGATATTATATAATCTTTAGTTTGCTGGTTTTTTGTTATTAAATTCATTGTTTTTCAGTTATATAATTCAAGCAATGGCACAGTGGTATGTCTACGGACTTATACCGCTAGAAACCTGGTTTCGATACCTTCAGTGGACAGAGAGCAGATAGCTGTTTGTGTAGCTTTGTACTTAATACCAAAAACCAACCAAGAGAAATATTTTTTTACAATATTGTTGTACTTTTGTTTTCAGACTTCTGTCAGAAATCTTGTTGGTTTCGTACGGTTGTAATGGAGTAAAATGCATGCGTATTTTGCTTCAGAGTTAAGATTTAGTTTTTCTTAGCATAGTTTTATCATTAGTCACTTGCAGATACATCAGTTGTATATAATATTAGTACGCTAGTTTAAGAAAATAAATTACTATTTTTAACAAAATATTTCTTTGTAAGACAGTCTAATGTGACTTATATAGAAACGTATCACCAAAACCACTTGAGTTATATGATAAATAGTAATGTATGAACACTTATACTGCACTGAACTGGCTTTAGCAAGTATAAGCTACATTTTTAAAAGTTTACTGAGGTATGCAGTACGAGATTAAGTGAACTCTCCGGAGTTAAATTATCCATTAGTATAGAAGGCGCTCTTGTTCTACGAGCGTACTTCAAACTCCATTTGCTGAAAAATAGAAAATTCTCACTGTAACTTTTAAAGTCAACACCCCGTGAAGAATTGTTCGGCGTATAATTAACTCTTAAGTTTTGCGGTTATGGCTGGCTAGGTTTAATAAGGTTGGAACTCTCAGCAATAATTGTAATGTATTCACGTTTCATAACAAATAAACCAAAACTCGCAATCAACAATGGTAAAAAGAAGTGTCATTATAACAGTTTCCTCTTGAACAATTACTGTCAAATGATTAGGTAGATAAATGTTAGATAAAGATACGTGCGTTACGTACGCCACAATCTGAATTATAATATGGAGATAAAAAAAAAAACATTGATTTTTGTAACTAGGCTACAGGATGCTTCATCTGTTCAATATTCGGTTCTATTAATGAGTGAGTGAGAAATGCATTCATCTTTTCTAGTTCTGAAACATTTTCTGAAGTATACTTCCTAGTAACATCTTCAAGAAATTGGATGAAAAGGAAGTCACGTGCTGTGAATGTATTTTTAATTTTCAATTGTTGTTACACACACTTTACTCTGGAAGAAAAATAGGTAATTAATGTAAATTAATGAAAATATAAAGAACAAACGAAGCAGTTATTCATTAAGTTGGAAAAAAAGGTTAGTAACGACTAGCTCGGTGTTTATTAACGAAAAGACAAGTAACGACTAGCTCGGTGTTTATTAAAGAAAAGACAAGTAACGACTAGCTCGGTGTTTATTAACGAAAAGACAAGTAACGACTAGCTCGGTGTTTATTAACGAAAAGACAAGTGACGACTAGCTCGGTGTTTATTAAAGAAAAGACAAGTAACGACTAGCTCGGTGTTTATTAAAGAAAAGACAAGCAACGACTAGCTCAGTGTTTATTAAAGAAAAGACAAGTAACGACTAGCTCGGTGTTTATTAAAGAAAAGACAAGTAACGACTAGCTCGGTGTTTATTAACGAAAAGACAAGTAACGACTAGCTCGGTGTTTATTAACGAAAAGACAAGTGACGACTAGCTCGGTGTTTATTAACGAAAAGACAAGTAACGACTAGCTCGGTGTTTATTAACGAAAAGACAAGTGACGACTAGCTCGGTGTTTATTAACAAAAAGACAAGTAACGACTAGCTCGGTGTTTATTAAAGAGAAGACAAGTAACGACTAGCTCGGTGTTTATTAACGAGAAGACAAGTAACGACTAGCTCGGTGTTTATTAAAGAAAAGACAAGCAACGACTAGCTCGGTGTTTATTAACGAAAAGACAAGTAACGACTAGCTCGGTGTTTATTAAAGAGAAGACAAGTAACGACTAGCTCGGTGTTTATTAACGAAAAGACAAGTGACGACTAGCTCGGTGTTTATTAACAAAAAGACAAGTAACGACTAGCTCGGTGTTTATTAACAAAAAGACAAGTAACGACTAGCTCGGTGTTTATTAACGAAAAGACAAGTAACGACTAGCTCGGTGTTTATTAACGAAAAGACAAGTAACGACTAGCTCGGTGTTTATTAAAGAAAAGACAAGTAACGACTAGCTCGGTGTTTATTAACGAAAAGACAAGTAACGACTAGCTCGGTGTTTATTAACAAAAAGACAAGTAACGACTAGCTCGGTGTTTATTAAAGAGAAGACAAGTAACGACTAGCTCGGTATTTATTAACGAAAAGACAAGTAACGACTAGCTCGGTGTTTATTAACGAAAAGACAAGTAACGACTAGCTCGGTGTTTATTAACAAAAAGACAAGTAACGACTAGCTCGGTGTTTATTAAAAAAAGACAAGTAACGACTAGCTCGGTGTTTATTAAAGAGAAGACAAGTAACGACTAGCTCGGTATTTATTAACGAAAAGACAAGTAACGACTAGCTCGGTGTTTATTAACAAAAAGATAAGTAACGACTAGCTCGGTGTTTATTAAAGAGAAGACAAGTAACGACTAGCTCGGTGTTTATTAAAGAGAAGACAAGTAACGACTAGCTCGGTGTTTATTAAAGAAAAGACAAGTAACGACTAGCTCGGTGTTTATTAAAGAAAAGACAAGTAACGACTAGCTCGGTGTTTATTAAAGAGAAGACAAGTAACGACTAGCTCGGTGTTTATTAACGAAAAGACAAGTAACGACTAACTGGGTGTTTATTAAAGAGAAGACAAGTAACGACTAGCTCGGTGTTTATTAACGAAAAGACAAGTAACGACTAGCTCGGTGTTTATTAACAAAAAGACAAGTAACGACTAGCTCGGTGTTTATTAACAAAAAGACAAGTAACGACTAGCTCGGTGTTTATTAACGAAAAGACAAGTAACGACTAGCTCGGTGTTTATTAACGAAAAGACAAGTAACGACTAGCTCGGTGTTTATTAAAGAAAAGACAAGTAACGACTAGCTCGGTGTTTATTAACGAAAAGACAAGTAACGACTAGCTCGGTGTTTATTAACAAAAAGACAAGTAACGACTAGCTCGGTGTTTATTAAAGAAAAGACAAGTAACGACTAGCTCGGTGTTTATTAAAGAGAAGACAAGTAACGACTAGCTCGGTATTTATTAACGAAAAGACAAGTAACGACTAGCTCGGTGTTTATTAACGAAAAGACAAGTAACGACTAGCTCGGTGTTTATTAACAAAAAGACAAGTAACGACTAGCTCGGTGTTTATTAAAGAAAAGACAAGTAACGACTAGCTCGGTGTTTATTAAAGAGAAGACAAGTAACGACTAGCTCGGTATTTATTAACGAAAAGACAAGTAACGACTAGCTCGGTGTTTATTAAAGAAAAGACAAGTAACGACTAGCTCGGTGTTTATTAAAGAGAAGACAAGTAACGACTAGCTCGGTGTTTATTAACGAAAAGACAAGTAACGACTAACTGGGTGTTTATTAAAGAGAAGACAAGTAACGACTAGCTCGGTGTTTATTAACGAAAAGACAAGTAACGACTAGCTCGGTGTTTATTAACAAAAAGATAAGTAACGACTAGCTCGGTGTTTATTAAAGAGAAGACAAGTAACGACTAGCTCGGTGTTTATTAAAGAGAAGACAAGTAACGACTAGCTCGGTGTTTATTAAAGAAAAGACAAGTAACGACTAGCTCGGTGTTTATTAAAGAAAAGACAAGTAACGACTAGCTCGGTGTTTATTAACGAAAAGACAAGCAACGACTAGCTCGGTGTTTATTAAAGAAAAGACAAGTAACGACTAGCTCGGTGTTTATTAACGAAAAGACAAGTAACGACTAGCTCGGTGTTTATTAACGAAAAGACAAGCAACGACTAGCTCGGTGTTTATTAAAGAGAAGACAAGTAACGACTAGCTCGGTGTTTATTAACGAAAAGACAAGTAACGACTAGCTCGGTGTTTATTAACGAAAAGACAAGCAACGACTAGCTCGGTGTTTATTAAAGAGAAGACAAGTAACGACTAGCTCGGTGTTTATTAACGAAAAGACAAGCAACGACTAGCTCGGTGTTTATTAAAGAAAAGACAAGTAACGACTAGCTCGGTGTTTATTAACGAAAAGACAAGTAACGACTAGCTCGGTGTTTATTAACGAAAAGACAAGCAACGACTAGCTCGGTGTTTATTAAAGAGAAGACAAGTAACGACTAGCTCGGTGTTTGTTAACAAAGATAATTTTAGTTTTAGTTCCCGTATTACCACGTAAAAAACAAACAAGATTTACCTGTTGTACTGTAACAACAGTATATTTTGTTTTACGGAAACATTATTGACATCTGTGAACGTTTCGAATATTATTGTGTTTCATTGTTAAAAAAATATTTGTGAAAAATTAACCAATAGGTTTACTATCTACCTTTTCTAAATAATCATCACGCGTATTATTCAATAATATCATACAAAAAATGTAAATATTAACTATTTCAGCGAATTATAATACTCTTTATAAAGCTATAAACTCTACTAGATAAATGACAACAAGGTAAATAATACTCGAAGACGACAACTTCAGAATCTTAATGTTGCTGCAGAACTTTACTGTATCCTTACAAAATTCATTCTTAATCTTCATATATTAATAAAGGTATTCGACTTAAATAAAAGATCTAGTTATAAGAAATGGTATTACTGTAGGAAATTACTATACTGAACGAAATACGGTAATATTGGCAGAAACAGAAGGGCATTTTTCACTTTGCTGTTGCTTATAATAATAATAACCTTGCTTTAGATGAGCAGTTCAACTTGCAAACTTTTTAAAACCATCTTCACCTTGTTGTTCCTTTATCCGCCATTTGTATGATGCCAACAACAGAGAAATAATTAAGCTATTCATATATTATTACATGTTACGTGTACAATCGAACTCTTCAATCAAAATACTACAGGCAGCGTAACACTCCGTCACCAGTTCCAAGTCGAACAAAAGTAGATCGAAAAGCATGGGATATTTTCAAGTTTAAAAGAAGGATACAAAATCTTTTCACGTTTAGAAGAAGTCAACATGTCAATTAGGAAGACTAGGAGAAATAACATAGTTGCAAAGTGTCTAAGTAATCACTGTCAGCTGTAACAGGCGACCTCGAAATAAGTGTTTAGAGCGATTCTATAGCTTTTACAGACAGTTTCTTCATGTTTTCCTTCTGTGAAACCTTAGTAGCCAAGGGCACATATAAATGTTACAAAAAATAATATCAGTTATGATAAACTTGTTCCTTGAAGGGAAAGAAAGTATTAATTAATGAAGAAGCTGATTTATTATTCTAAAGACAAACATACATAATTTATAGTGCTTAGCTACAAATATATTTGAGCTTCTTAGAAAGTGGGCGTAACAATTACAGAAAGAATTGCAAATGACAAACAAGTATCTAACTCTAGAACTCAATAAAAAATCTTTGATATTTCTATAAACCTAGCTGATTTTCTTTGTTGGAAGTCATTATTGATTCTACGTAGAAATCTACATGAAAAAGATGATTTCATTTGGGATATATCTGGAGTTGTTTTAAACAAATGCTTGAAGGCTTTACTTATAGATATTAAGATACACATTTTAGGTCTTCATCTAGCTAATATTTATCTCCGTTTAAGACGTTAAACCATAATACCTCACAAAATATTTTCAATGATCGTCAACTAGGATACTTGAATAAATATTAAATGAAAGGAAAACAACCAACCCTGTAATTTGTGTTACACTTAAAATATCATATAAATGTTTTCTTTACTTTAAGTTCTCGCAGTTATTAAAAAATCTCCCAAGACTTTTGTATTCAAGAAATGTCTTGAAAAGGCACGTGCAAAATGTATAATTTACAAGACCTATTCCGAGAATGGTGATTGTGTACACTGACTCATTTTTACGAAACATACAAAAATACTGAATATTCGGTTAATCTTATAAAATGTCTCTACAAAACTTACTTCGGAATACCTAATACACTTTCAATAGCTATATTTCATAAAGATAAAAACAACCACTAAATCAAAATATCTCGACTGGTGTTCGTATTGCCAATTTCTAAAAACCACAGGAAGATAATATTATCCATACAGTTCAATAATATGAGGACTACTTCACATCAAGGACGTTCTAGAGTTCACGTTAGTAAAATAACCTAAACCTTGACATATAAAGGAAATGATCTCATCTTTTCTTTGCATTGTGACTTATGCCAGAACGCACAAAGAAAGATCTGCATTTTCCCAACTATATGACTTCTTCCATGTTGTATACTAGAGCAGCTTAAGTCACAAAACCCACATTAAAAGATCCGAGAATATCCTAACCATATGGCGTCTTGTACGTTCTACATTAGAACAGCGTAAACCAGAATTACAAAAAAAAAAAGATCTCGTTTCTCCACAATCACTTTATTTCTCCCATGTAATAAATTAGAGCGAATTAAGCCAGGATCTAAGATTTCCCCAACCATATGGCTTCTTTCTTGTTCTTTATTATAACATCTTAAGCCAAGGTTGAGAGATCTGAGCTTTTCCACATTATTTTATTCCATGTTCTACATATTAGAAGAGTTTAAGGCAAGAGTTTAAGAAAAGTTTAACTTTTCTACAATAGTATGGTGTCTTTTGTTAGGACTTATCATATGAGACCTGAGTCCTTTTCCATAGCAACTTGGCTTGTTTTACAGTAAAGTGACTTATGTTAGGAGAGTTAAGAAGAAAAGACCTCAATATTCTTCAACGCCAATATGACTTTAGCTACGTTCTGCAACTTCTTGACTGGAGAATCGACCCATTTTCAGGTGACATGAACATTCTTCACACTAATAAGATTTTAATAATTTCCTACAGTAAAGTGATGGAAGTCATAATGCAAATTAAAATAACATAAATACTTTTCCACACTAATATGGCTTTTATCATATTCTACAGCAAGGGTGATTGGAGGTTTTGATCCACAGTAAGATGGCATGAATATTCCTTTACATTAATATAGCTTTAACCATACATTACAATAAGGTAACGAGAGCCTTGATCCACAGTAAGATGGCATGAATATTCCTTTACATTAATATAGCTTTAACCCTACACTACAATAAGGTAACGAGAGCCTTGATCCACAGTAAGATGGCACGAATATTCCTTCACATTAATATAGCTTTAACCATACATTACAATAAGGTAACGAGAGCCTTGATCCACAGTAAGATGGCACGAATATTCCTTCACATGAATATGGCTTTAACCATACATTACAATAAGGTAACGAGAGCTTTGATCCACACTAAGATGGCGTGAATATTCCTTAACATTAATATGGCTTTAACCATACGCTACAATAAAGTAACGAGAGCCCTGAGCCACAGTAAGATGGCATGAATATTCCTTCACATGAATATGGCTTTAACCATACAGTACAATAAGGTAACGAGAGCCCTGAGCCACAGTAAGATGGCATGAATATCCCTTCACATTAATATGGCTTTAACCATACGCTACAATAAGGTAACGAGAGCCTTGATCCACAGTAAGATAATATTAACACTTCTCCACACTGACATTCTAGAGTTTTTCTTCAGGGCGATATTACCTAACTAGTGTTACACATTATGTTGATCTGACCATAGACGGTGGGAAGATCATCTGAGCAATGGTAAGTTGATCTAAATATTGATGTCAGCATTTATAAAAGGGGATTATTTCAGACACAAAATAATTCCATAAAGTTTCAGTGTTTTAAACTGGAGTATACCTCCTATATTCCCTCACTGGGTAAACCTGTGTATAGAAATAAAATATCTTGTTGTAATAATGTAAGTCATAACACATACGATTACGAATATTAATGAAATACAAAAATATACTGATAATCGACTATCATCTGTCAACATAAAGAGAAACATTTCCTTACACTCACCAATTTCAAGGTTTATTCATTTTCTATTGTTTGAGAAACAAAACTGTTACTGTGCTTTCACAATCAGGTAATATTGAGTAAGACTTGTATTGGTTTTAACGTGTATTGATATAATTTGGTATAAGTTTGGACTATTGTGAACAAAGTATATTCTTTATTACCGCTTAATATATCTAAATGTATGCAAGATATTATCTTCCTACTTTATCAGTTATTTTACTCTTTGTTTCGGCTTCAAACAATTTAAACAATCAAAACTACGTATTTAGATTCCGTACGTAAAATGCATGCAGTTTAAGTCTTCAATGTTTTGGATAACTAGCAACAATCTGCCTATTTCGCCTAGTTTTTATTCTCTATAAGGAACAATCCGATGTGACAAACGGAATACAGATGTACAATATCACATGTGAATAACGATACACGAACTTTTTAACTGGAATGTAAAGACACTTAGAATTAAAAAAAATGTGTAATACAACGAATACAGATATTTTGCGAGAATATATGTAAATAAGGTTTGTTGTAAGTTAAGCATAATGGAGGTACGAACTGTTTTTTTCCATTTCGCATTTCAAAAAGGCAATGATATACTTCTATTCCTATTATGTTTATCTTATCCCAACCCACCAGATAAACCTTGATGTTCGGCACTAAATATGGCGCTATAATAGCAGGTATAGTTTAGTTGACATATTAGTACTCGACTCATTATTAACCATCATAACCCCCAGTAATTTAGTATTTTGTTCACTACTACAAAGTTACAAGGAAAAGAACATTCTACAGGGCAATTTTGTAACGTAAATAATTGTGTAAAAACGGCTCGTTTGGGTTGAGAAAATATTTTACGTAGAGGAACGTACAACGGTTCGACCTTCTTTGGTCATCGTCAGGTTCACAGATGATGACCGAAGAAGATCGAAACGTTATTTGCTCCTCTACGTAAAATATTTTCTCAACCCAAACGAGCCGTTTTTACATATATATTTTTCTCTACAAGTGGCTTTTTCTCGACATCACTGATTATATGTAACTAATTATTATATCATTAGCTGATGGTTGTTATGTATCAAACACAATGTGAGTTGAGCATATGTTAACTTTACTTTCATATATCTTTCAATCTTACAATATAAAAGAAAAGGACTACGAGAAATATGGGGTACAAAAGATTTAACACAGTTTGTGTGATCGATAATTATGAAAGTTAATCTTTAACACTAAAACGATCCAAGCAGCATTAACTAATTATGCAGTTTCTTTCAGATAAGACTCAGAAAGATAAAAATAAAATAGTTTTCAAGGTTTAATGCATTCAATTAAAGTTGTAGACTGGAAAAAAAAGGCATATGTTATAACTAGATGGCGCTGAGTTCTGTTAACATGATTTGAAAAAAAAGTGTTATCGAAAACGAAAGTGCATTTTACATACTTTGGAAGATAAGTCTAAAGTTTTGTTCAGATGGATAGCTACGACACTTTCAAAGTTTAAATAAGACAAAACACTTACTTGCAAGCAACGATGAGACGGGTTCGAGACAGTTAACAACTCGTGCTTAGCCTGTACATCATTTTCCAGGTCTTTCCAGCCAGCATTGCCAATGTAGCTTAACCCTGAACGTTCATCATGGCAGTGATCAAGCGCTGAACTTGTCCACCCCTTAGTTTCCGGGCAGCTGGTTTGTGGTTGGCAAAATTCGTATTGGTCATCTGGCTAGAATTGGAATTTTTATTTTTAAATTTTACTGAAACAGATTATTGCATGTCATTTTGCTATATCGTGTAACTTTTCCAATGGACACAGAACGGATTTTTGTCTTATTTTAATTTGTGGTCCTCTCTAAAAGTTATAGTTTTATTACGCAAACACATACAACTAGTGAGTTTTGAAGGAAAAATTAAATGTTAAAATAATAACGTCATACATAAAGATAGCGCCACAATAAAACTAATAGCACTTGATCTATACGTCATGCTCGTAGGCATCGGACGGTAAATACTATATATATAACATCATCTTTCATACGTCTGAAGAGAGTTATATTATATCTTACCTGTGTTGTGCTTCTATACAAAAAAAGGGAATTCTTATATGTAGAAAATTTATTTTAAAAAAGTAGCTTTACGTTAAAATGCATAGACTCGGTCGGAGTGACAGTTGGCTGAAAGAAAAAACGGTCCATATGTCTTGCTGAGCCACTTTTAGTCATTCTCTTTTGGACTGGTAGAAAAGTCGTAACTGAAAGAATCAGACACAAACAGAAGTGGTATAAAAATCTGTCTTTTGTTCATTTGATTTTTGTAATTTTATTATTATTTTATACATACTTGAGTGTTTTAAAAGTCAGTTGACTAAAATTCAGTTTGTGTGTTTTTTCAGTTGTAATAGAATTTCGTACTAGGAACGTGTATGCTTTTCGAGTGCCATCTAGTGTTTAATTACACGAAATTTCTTAGATACTTCGTTATAATCTTACAAATAGTCAAAATCAGAAAAATAAAATAAATTTCAACACTGATTTTCTTTAATAACATAAGGGCATAATTCAATCACCATGCTCGCTTATCTCTAAAAGTTTAGTCTCGTATATTATTAGAGACTTTCTCAAAATAATTAATATTCTGAATATTAAGAACTAATAAGCAGTATTAAGTTCTATATATATATACATGTATATTTATACATTTGTTTTCAATGAAGCAGTTGATTGCTTATGTTTCAATTGAAAAACAAAGACATTAATTTAGGCCTAGTAGTGTCTGGTGGTCAGTGCCCTCGACTCGCAATTTCTAGGTGGCGGGTTCGAATCACATTACCAAACATTCTCTCCTTTTCAGCCGTGGGAGTTTTAATATGACCAATCTCATTAGTTATTGGTAGTAGTGTTGACTGAGATTTCTCAGTCTAAAAGAATGTTAAAATGCAAGTAGAAAATAACTGCTTATTCAAAATTTTTTTTTTCTTGTTTTCGATTTCAAATCAAGAAAAATAGCTCAAAGACGAGTTACGTGGCAAAAAGCAAGAACAATAGTGGGTCAGGAAATCGAACGTTACACGTTTTTCGTGTGCGTCTTTCTTGGTTGAAAGGCTTGAATATTTGAGTGTTAAGTGGGCTGTAGCTTTTGTGCTATTTATGCCAGAAGATAGAAAGGAATGATGACAATGAAACACTGTTTCGTCTTTCCATTTGTCCAATAATGCTCGAAGATGGATGTTCTTCGAAAACTGAGCAAATAATTAAAAAAAAAAACATAGCCGAGAATTTTTGGCGACTCTTTGATTTTTCATTTTACCTATAAAATAAATGTAAATCTCCATTTTTGTAAGAGGTCATTTTTCATCTAAGAAAATCACTCTGTTGTCCAAACTTATATTGTTAATGGAAAAGGGAAACTTTATTTATTTGATTCATTTTCTTAAGCGCTCGTGTCTGGGCAAAAGCGGAAGTCAGTGTGTATATATATATTTTTCATCCAATAGGATGGAGACTCGTAAGTCTTTTTGTCAACTTTTTAACGTGTTAAACCATGAGTATCAAGAGAGAAATCTTAAAACAGCGCACAGTCATTTGATGCAATCAGGTGTAATAGACGCTAATATATTATCGGGAGAAGAAAGAATATAGATTATTGGAAAGCTGTAGGTCTTTTGATTAGCTTAAAGATCAATGCTCTATCAATCATAGTTCGTTTTTGATTGTCACCAGATATAGATCTCTAGTGTGTCCATAGGAGGTCACGTGAATTATTCTTTATATTTATTGATAACAGTGGATGTGAAAATACAAAAAGTTCTCAAAAAATTATATTTCTTAGTTGAACATAAAATGTTTGTTTGTTTCGTGCAAATCAACTAGAGGGCTATCTGACTAGTCGTCTCTAATTTTGAAGTCATAAACTAGAGAGAAGGCAAGTAATCAACACCATACATTTCTCTTATGGAGCAGAATAGTGGGATTTGACCGTCACTCTTATAACGAGATCTAAAGTGCAAAGTGCGATTTTTTTAAATTTGGTGGTAAGGAGACTCGAACCACGAAGTATTAACTCAACAGTCCAGCAAGCTTTCTTCACTGAGCAGGTGTTGGATCCATAAATATGTGAGATATCCTCAAGTATTTTGTATTTGTGTTATAACACGGGAATATGTTTTATTTTATTATGATAACAAAATTTAAGTTCCTTCAACTGGACTTTAGAAATTACAATTTAATTTCTGTTTTTGATATTTTATAGCAAATAGTTGTTCTACTTAAAGTCGTCAGGTTTTACTTAACTATACGATTAGAAAATAACCAGCTTATAACACTTTCACGAACTGTATGCTCTTCTCACATATATGTTCTAAACACAGTTCTATTTCTTCATACCTTTCAAAAAGAGTGTGTTTAAAAATAGCTTGAAAACAAACTTTTACTGCATGTTTGAAAATAATGCATCTTTTAATAGCACAAAAGAAAATTTATTATTTTTGTTCGTATATAAGGAAATAGTAGATCTTTTAATAGCATGAAAATATCTCTTAATCATTGTTTCTGGAAATACTACATCTTCTAATCAAAGCTATTTTATCATTGTGTTTAAACTACTATTTTTTTTAATTGTGCAAAACAAAATTTCTATTCGTATTTGGAAATAGTACGTGTTCTAACGATATAAACGGCATTTGTCTTTCTTATTGTACAGAAATGCCATATAACCTAATCCCGTAAAACAATTTTTTATTCTACTTTCGTGTCTGAAATGGTCACTTGTTATACATTATTGAAATGGTTATACTGAGTAAATATGAATGTATGGAAATGTCTACTTGTCAAATGCTTCCTCTGATATTTAGAAATACTTCTCAGCGTGTGTGTGTGTGTGTTTCGTATAGCAAAGCCACAAAGGGCCATCTGCTCAGCCCACCGAGGGGAATCGAACCCCTGATTTTAGCGTTATAAATCCGGAGACATACCGCTGTACTAGCGAGGGGCTTACTTCTCAGCAAAATTACTATTTGTAATCTACCTATGTATGTTTCACATTAGCTTGTAAAAACAAAGCGTCCTGGCATGGCCAGGTGGTTAAGTTACATTACTCGAAATCTAAGGATATCGGGTTCGAATCCCCGTCACACAAAACATTCTCCCCTCTCAGCTGTAGGGGCGTTATAATGTGACGATCAATCCTACTATTTGTCGGTAAAAGAGTAGCCCAAGAGTTGGCAGTGGGTGGTGATGACTAACTGCCTTCCCTCTAGTCTTACACTGCTAAATTAGGGACAACTAATGCAAATAGTCCTTGAGTGGCTTTGCACGAAATTCAAAATAAAGCGACAGGATCGAAGAGCAGTATATTAACTCTAAGATTTACGTGGTCTGTTGTCTTAAATATTTAGAGAAAATTTCTCACATCTTGTTAATTCATATACTTTGTACATTGTTATTGTTTTGAAATTCATGTTTCATTTTGGTTACTTGTCCTTTTGAATATGTAACGAATAAATGCTAGGATTAGGTTTCAGTCGAGTAATTTTAGCATTACATTTTCGGATCAGGACGTAACCTAGTGATTAGCGTGCCAGTTTGCGGGAAAAAAGCCCAAGATTCGAGCTGCATTAAGCCTGAAACTTAAGGTCCTGGATCTGATATTTTAACTCATGTATTGGATAATGTACCATTTTTTCGAAAATGTCAAATACCGACTGTGAACTTGTCTACATGTTTCTATTATTTTACTTAGGATACTTTCACTTTATTTCACTAACCGTATATTTACTTAGCAACAGCAAAGAGCCGTTATATATATATATATATATATATATATATACAGTCCAATGTTTTAACGCCGAAAGAAACTAGAGTTTACTATTCGTGTATTAATCATGTGCAGTTAAATATCAGATTACATCTTCCAAAATCACCACTAGAGTAACATGTCGATTGGCTTGTTTATTTAATTTTAGACAAGGTATTAAGACATCATAATTCAATACTGAACGACTCTACAGTTTTAGGGTAACATAAAACACTCGCTCATTGTTACCATACAGGTCTTTTTCAGTAGCTAATAAAAATGTTCACATTATGTTCTAACACTTGGAGTCGGTGCTGAAACCAACTCCACTGAAGAGTTTGAATTGTTATCTTAGTAACAAACAGCTATCATAGCTACTTTACTTTTCCAATTCTTGACAGTTATCGTTTCACAGTATGGAGTTTGCGGTTCAAAACGCTCTACGTGCTTTCCATGATATATGAAGTATCAAATATAAAAACCTATGTTAGTGAAGATATAAAAGCTGCTTTTTACCAAAGCTTGAACGTTTTTGTTTGTGCATCCGTAGGACTGCATTTGAAGATATTTTGTGATAAAAAAAAAAACATTATTTAGATGTATAAGTGTCATTTTTGCACAAAGTGATATATAAATTAATATACGAAGTTGTTGAGAGCCTAATAGCTGTAAAAAAATGGATTTAGAATATATGAGAACCCGAAAATATTTATCCTAATTGAGCTATTTTTATTTATTCTAATTAAAATATTTTTCTATTTATCCTAATTGAGCTATTTTTATTTATTCTAATTAAAATATTTTTCTATTTATCCTAATTGAGCTATTTTTATTTATTCTACTTAAAATATTTTTCTATTTATCCTAATTGAGCTATTTTTATTTATTCTAATTAAAATATTTTTCTATTTATCCTAATTAAACCAATTTTATTTATCGGAATTAAACCATTTTTATTTATTTTAATTACATTCTTTTCATACCCCCTAATTAAACTTTTTTATTTATCTTAATTACATTCTTTTCATACCCCTCGTTAAACGTTTTATTTATTTTAATTAAATTATTTTCATACCCCTAGTTAAACCTTTTATTTATTTTAATTGCATTCTTTTCATACCCCCTAGTTAAACTTTTTATTTATCTTAATTGCATTCTTTTCATACCCCTAGTTAAACTTTTTATTTAGTTTAATTACATTATTTTCATACCCCTAGTTAACCCTTTTATTTATCTTAATTGCATTCTTTTCATACCCCTAGTTAAACTTTTTATCTATCTTAATTAAAATATTTTTACTTGTTCTAATTAAAATATTTATGTTGTTATTATTTTGAATTAACTATAAAGCTACACAATGGGCTATCTGTGCTCTGCCCACCACGGTTATAGAAACCCGGTTTTTAGCCTTGTATGCCCGCAGATATTTTGCTGTGCCACTGTGGGGGCTATTCTATTTATCTTAATTAATTTTTATATCCCCGAGTTAAACATTTTTATTTACCCTAATTATGTTATTTTTAGTCTGTCTCAATTAAATTATTTTCTATTTGTAGTAATTAAACTATTTTATGTATCCAAATTAATCTCCTTTTTATTTATCGTAATTAAACTGTTTGAGAACTCAAAGAACATTGTCGTTATTCACCATACATATATGTATTTCTAACCATCTGTAGATAATTATTTGGGAATGAACTATTCATATAATTTTGGTTAAAATCAGTTTAAGAGTGGATATTGTCGAATCATTAATGAACTCGAAACAGTATAGGTAATTGGCGATTATAGGTGACGCACATTTATGCTACTGACGTATCACATCACAAAGCTGTATGTTTAGTCATTACACGCCTGTAACTTAGAATTCCTTGACTGATTTTAATAGAGTTTCAACTCCAACTCTGACTGCTGTAGTTCAAATTTCATGGTAAGATTTTGAAATTAATACAAATCTTGCACAGAAGAGCAGTCGAAATGTTTTGATACACATTATTTTGCTATCAAACGAGACATGAATAACGTGTTAAATATACGGATAATCTTACTGTAGTGATTCAGTACAGTTTAAAAAGCCTTATGTTTGTATAATATAATTTTATCTTAGTTATTGAGCTACATTTCTGGAACACCCAAGTACATTATCACTAAGTTTTAGTATTATCTATATAACTAGAGATCAACACAAAATAGTTATTGTATTGATTTGATACTATTAAGCTTTTAAATAAAAATATTCACATTAGTATTTTTCCATTAAGTTGGATGGCTGTTTATTATTAACTTTTGTAGCTCAAAATCTAACATATTACAGAAATCTCCTTTAATCCACATTGGATTCAGTACAGGAAATAAGAAATATGAACTGGTTGTATAGGATGTGCGGAAGAATTTATAGCATTTTATACATAGCCACGTAGAAAACCTAGACTGATACAATGAAGTATCTTACGTTTATAACCTTATTGGGATAGTATATTAGAATACAAAAATGCTGAGCATTTACTATGGTTAAAATCTTAGACTGTGATTCATGTTATAAATAGAATCGACATACCACACTGTAACCTGGAGTTAACGTCATAAGTGAAAGCTCTGTTATAAGCCACATAACAGACGCAACACAATACTACCTAGAACCCACATAGATGTTATAATATTTTTTAGTTTCAGAGGATAATCCTGTTTCTAAATCTCCTTTTAAGATGTTTTCACAACACTGATTTTTAGAAATATTTATCGTCTTTAATCTATTTTGCTATTAAGCCTTTCCGCTTAACATCTTCCAAATTCAGTAACCACTTTTGAGAAGCTTACACGGATAGAGATAAGATTCTGCTAAATCAATTATAGCGCCTTCTCCTCTCCAAGGTAAGCAACCTTATCGATGTTTATTTGTTTTGAATTTCGCGCAAAGCTACTCGAGGGCTATCTGCGCTAGCCGTTCCTAATTTAGCAATGGAAACTAACGCCTCCACGGTTGAAAGGGTGAGCATGTCTGGTGCGACGGGGATTCGAACCCACGACCGTTGGATTACGAGTCCAACGTCTTAACACGCTTGGCCATGCCGGGCCAACCTTACCGAACCACTATCGTGAGATTTTATCTAACCAAAGACTTAAAAAAGACATTAGCGAAAACAAACGTAACGTAACTCTCTATATTTTCAGTCTAGAAAGAAATTTCATTTCGTCTTTTACAGTATCAGTTATTCGAAAATAGCAATTTATGTATTGATATTTCATAACACTACTTACAGTATCATGTTTCTTTACGTCTGTTGAAACATCTGTTATTGAAAAGATACCTGAACTTTTACCGGTGAATTGAAAAGCACACTTCGCTTCATATAACTGTATTTGTGAATCGGTGTGGAAAATAAATGGTTTTCTTCTTTGTTTAATTTGATTTGGTGTTATTTGTTGTGAAGTACAAAATTACAGAAAGGGCTCTATGTGTTCCATCCACCACGGGTATCGAAATTCGATTTCGAAAGGTATAAATCCACAGACATACCACTGTGTCATGTGAAAAAGGGCGATTAGCTTGTTGTGAACTTTTGTCAGATTATCTTTGGGAAATTAATTATATTTTGTTCTTTTTTTATGAATTTCTTGGACTGCTTTTTTATCAATGAATAGTGGGATTGACCATCATATGATAACACTCCCACGGCTGAAAGGCGAACATTTTTGGTATGACGGAGATTCGAACCCACGACCCTCAGATTACGAGTCGAGTGCTCTAACCACCTGGCCATGCCGTACTTCGGTACTTGAAAGTGTTCTGTCTTTTAAAATCTAATAAATAATAATGAAACCTATTTAAGGTGTATTACGCGACTTTTATAAGGATGTTATACCTTGTTGATGATTCATAATTCTATTTATTATAATAGATTATATAATAATTATACTCAAGTAAACACAGTTCATTTTATTTTTCGTTCTTCTTTTTTTCTTATAATTTTTCTTTATTTTCACCGTCCAGTGGCAGAGCGATATATTTGTGGGCTTACAACGCTACAAACCTGGTTTTGATACCCGCGGTGACCGGAGCACAGCTAGCCCTTTGTGTAGCTCTGTGCTTAACTGCAAACAATCTTTGCTTCAAGTCTAATGCTATCTTTTATTAGATATAAGCATTATGCCTGCCTTAGCGTAAATTTGTAGGTGAAATACCACCTTATGGCTTCAGGGCGGCACAAAATAGAAGTTGTTTCTGACAGCTATTTAAAATAGACTGTTATAAATAAATATCAATACGAAGTTTTTGCTTTTGAAATACGTGTGTTCTCTAAGCAGTAGAATACGACTCTCTGACCTATTTTATAAAAGTATTTTGTTTTGCAAGTTACCTATACTAATTCGTATATAACAGTGACATCTGTAATGCTAAATATCCTTCTAACGTTTAAGAATACCTGTTATTCGTTTATTTATTTTGATTTACAACGAATTTGAATTTACAATTCCAAGAGAACACACATATTTGTTTGTATATAAATAAATGAAACTCACGCCATGTTATTTTATTCTATATCATTTGCACCTGAAATATTGTTGTTACGGTTCTGAATCTAAAACCAGAGAAGGCCTATTTTTGGAGCCTACAGTTATATTGGTAAAGTAATAATTACTTCTAAAGGTGAAAGACTTTTAAAACAGCATGGAAGGCTTAGTTAAATCATATTAATTATGCGACATATTCTGTGACATTAAACCATGCGCTTACAATCAAACACTCGTTTATATATATATATATATGTAAAACTCAAAAGTATACCAACTAGAACGTTATTTCATGAAATTGTACTCACTCGGAGAATTGTTCTGTATGTTGATCAAGTCAGGTTCACTAGAGGTCACGGCCTTGCTGATGGTGAAGTCTTGAGTCATTGAGTTACACCTGTATGTTGTGTTTTAAATTTAAAGGTATCAGAATAATAAAAATACAAGTTTATAAACAATTTAGGAAAAATTACGATTTTAATATAATTTATTAAAATAGTTAACGGCAATTAAACACATAATATTACAGGAGTTATTATGCAGTATAGCAGATGATTTAACAAGGTTATAACACCTTTATCAAGGACAAGTTCTTTTATAGCAGTACTTTATAATGGAAAATATGTGTTTTAACCATAACGAGTGATTCAATTAGTTATGAGCCCCTCCTCTTTAAACGTTCCTGTGTAAGCTTGTAATAACAGAAGAAAGTTACCTGTCATCATTCGTATATATGTATAATGTTTTCATGAGCTATAATATCTCGCCTAATTTAACTAAGTGGTTTCTGTTTCGTTACATATTTTCTGTTTAACATTATGATCAATTTCTCTCACAAGAAAAGTCCAGTTAGTGTAATTAACGTGTTATAATCAATGTGGAGTATTAATTATATAAGTCAGGTAAGAATGCGCTGGTTACATTGTACTTTTTTTTCACGCTGTGTATACAAAATACTCCAGGCTTTCCATTCTAAATGAAGTACAGCCATAAAATTCATTAGTTATAATGGCAAAGTATCAAAATATCCAGTTTTAAATCTTTCCTATTTGAACTACACATGGGATCCGTTAAACGTTAAGTTACCATGGAATTTAGTATTTAAAGATTAATTATTACAGTAGTGCTTATTGCTGGGTTTGTAAAGTCGCCCTTGTTATCTTTATCACTATTATGATGTGCAATAGTTTTATCTACCACAAACGAGCTAAAACCGCAAATATTAGAAAAAACAACAACAAATATACTACACGGTAGGTTTGGAAACACGTAAGCTAACGTGGAAAAATTCAAGACATTTAGATACAATGATGTTCACAATGAAATGTTCCTTTTGCAATACTTCGGCTTAAGCTATAGTTGAAGTTAATCGAGTTTATTTCTTATTCTCGTAATCCAAATTCGTCCCTTAAATGCTGTTACTTTGGAAAAGAGTTTCATTAAAACATTTAATAAAGTTACTCTCATCTAAGCAGTTGTCTATATAGAAAATGTACACTAATTCTTACTAATCGATTTCAAACTACTAAATGACAACAATAGACTCGTCCTTTCGACATGAATAGTCTTTTGTCTCGAGAATTACAATTTGGCATTAAGGTTATGTAGTCCTTAAGAACCAGTTCAACTCTTGTGAAAATTAATTAATCAGAACTTAGATGAAGCTTTGAATTAATGAAAAGTTTTACTCACACAGTAAAATGTACAGCACGAATTTTGTATTTCTTTTTTACTTTCTGATCATCACACATCCCTTTTAAGGAACTCTAAAGGTATTATCTTATCACTTTCGTTTAGAGTACGAAATCATTATTCTACAATATTGTATTTGCTCTAATATTACTAAGCCTCTTTAGTGGAATACCCTAAGATTAACTGCTTCAGTAAATGTTACATAAGTAAAATTATTAGAGAAAGTGTATAATGCATTAGTTCATGCAACCCGCTCTGCGCGTGGTTTTACTAAAACGTTAAATCAAGCGTTATTGTTTCCAGAATTCAGTTTTCAATAGGAAAACTTTCCATCTTCAAAGCTGGAGTGCATCTTCTCAAATTGCGCAACCGCTAACTTTGATTGCAGCAGTCTTAATTTTAACCTCAGGTTATGTGTATGGAATTAATCTTATATTATCTTATAGGTAATATGGAATATTTTTAATACCTTCACTCAGGATTCGCACCATATAATAAACACACATATCTATACAGTTAACGACACGACAAAATAACAACCGAGAGAATTATTTACTTTATATTACACAACCACACTTCTTTGCTAGGAGTAGGTTCAAATGAGGTATATAATTCACAGCATTATATTAGTGAAGTGCTAGGAGTAGATTCGCGTGAAGTATATACTTCATAATACTATACTAGTGAAGTGCTAGGAGTAGGTTCATATGAAGTATATACTTCATAATACTATATTAGTGAAGTGCTAGGAGTAGGTTCATATGAAATATATATTTCATAATACTATACTAGTGAAGTGCTAAGAGTAGGTTCATATGAAGTATATACTTCATAATACTATATTAGTGAAGTGCTAAGAGTAGGTTCATATGAAGTATATACTTCATAATGCTATATTAGTGAAGTGCTAAGAGTAGGTTCATATGAAGTATATACCTCATAATGCTATATTAGTGAAGTGCTAGGAGTAGGTTAATATGAAGTATATACTTCATAATACTATACTAGTGAAGTGCTAAGAGTAGGTTCATATGAAGTATATACTTCATAATGCTATATTAGTGAAGTGCTAAGAGTAGGTTCATATGAAGTATATACTTCATAATGCTATACTAGTGAAGTGCTAGGAGTAGGTTCATATGAAGTATATACTTCATAATACTATACTAGTGAAGTGCTAAGAGTAGGTTCATATGAAGTATATACTTCATAATGCTATATTAGTGAAGTACTAAGAGTAGGTTCATATGAAATATATACTTCATAATACTATACTAGTGAAGTGCTATGAGTAGGTTCATATGAAGTGTATACTTCATAATACTATACTAGTGAAGTGCTAAGAGTAGGTTCATATGAAATATATACTTCATAATACTATACTAGTGAAGTGCTAGAAGTAGGTTCATATGAAATATATACTTCATAATACTATATTAGTGAAGTGCTAGGAGTAGGTTCATATGAAGTATATACTTCATAATGCTATATTAGTGAAGTACTAAGAGTAGGTTCATATGAAATATATACTTCATAATACTATACTAGTGAAGTGCTATGAGTAGGTTCATATGAAGTATATACTTCATAATACTATACTAGTGAAGTGCTAAGAGTAGGTTCATATGAAATATATACTTCATAATACTATACTAGTGAAGTGCTAGAAGTAGGTTCATATGAAATATATACTTCATAATACTATATTAGTGAATTACATCAAGAAGGATCGCCATTTTGTCTCAGGGCTAACGATAAGAAGAACTCATGTACCGTTAATTTGAACACTGTGCTTGTTTTTCAGTTAAAATATTAAAGCTAGTCGATAAAGCGTTTCCTTGAAACATCAGAAAATTCTGATGAGAAACACTTAAGACTGATTCGAAAAAACAACATGCAAACAGAAATATAATTGCTTTGCAAATCCTAGAATTAACTCAAGTACGTTCTTATCAGTGAAACATAATTACAAGGATAACCATTAAAACTATAAAATAAAACATGGCATTTGATTCTTTTATCATTGGTAAAAAAAACGTGTGAGAGTTAGAATGTGAAAGTTGCAGGAAATAGACGCCAGTTTCAAAACACAATAATGTTTTATAGTGTGTAGATAAGATGGTGACTGATGTGACAAAGTTTGTTAACTAAAGTATTATATGATACTGCAAGAAATTGACGCTAGTTTCAAAACACAATAATGTTTTACAGTGTGTAGATAAGATGGTGATTGTTGTGGCAAAGTTTGTTAGCCAAAGTATTATATGATACATATTCTAGAGGTCCGTATCTTTGTTTGAATTGAAGAACAATGCTAAGAAAAGGGCTATCGGTGCTTTGCCCACTACGTGTATCGAAACCAGGTTTCTAGCATCAGACGTCCGTAGACATACAGCTTTGCTACAGAAGCCGTACCTTGCATAAAGCATCATTAGTAAGACTCTTTTAATGCTTAGCACAACATTGTAAAGCTAGTGGTTAAAAAAAGCAGAGTGCTATGAAACAGAGAAGTGTTCGGGCACTTGGGTGTATTTTTCTTAAATCCCTGTTTAAAATGATTAATGGTCACATTTTCCAGTTGTTTTCTGTGTGCATTCATCATACACCTGTTTGCATTCATAACCAATTGACAGTGAAAAACAGGGAATTATCTCTGGTATTTAGGCTTCAAGTGTTCGAATATTAAACCTTCATGCTAGCAAGTTTACTGGGCTTTTCAAGTACGTTTTAACTTTCTATAAATAAGCACATTTACGTAAAACGCTAATCTGATATGAAATGTATTATCGTTCTTTAAAACTTTATTAAAATTATTTATTTAATTTCAAACTTCATTCTGAAATCATTTCCAGCCAGTGGCTGAGTTTTGGTATCACGCGAATCGTCTAATTAGCACTGAGTAAAGCATATGTAGTGTGGTTGACATATTGACATTTGCTATCACTCATGACGTCTTAGAACTCCTAAAGTAGATCAACGCTGTTAAAGATAAGATTAAATAGCTCGCTTGAAAACAAAAACAATAATATGAGGGCGCGCCAGTTCATTTAAATGAGAGTAAAGTTAATTCAGATAAAAACAAAATAGATAACAGTGTCAAAATAAATTAAACAATGTTGTGTTATTAATTCTGATTTGTGAAAGACTTAAACAAAATTAATAATTATTGGAATTCACTTGTTATACAGATTTACAAATTAACTATTGTTGTCCATGAAAATCAATGATATATATATATATATCGTCTAGTCCACTACTGTATCCGTACCAGCTTTGTAAACCACGGTCCTGGACGAAAGATCTTATGGGTGCTTGATGTAGCAGGTGTAGCGTGGTTGACATATTATCTTTCGACATAGACTTTAACTGCTTTGTTAAAAATTATCGACAGAGAAAAGCAGTTGTTTTATGAATGATTATTGTACCAACGACTTCAAGTTGTCCTCTGATGGATGAGCAGTAAGCTTACGGACTTACAACGCTAAAATACAGTGTTCGATTCCCTGCGGTGGACACGGTAGATGTGTGTGATTTTCTTATAACAAAGCCACATTAGTTTATCTGCTGAGTCCACCGACGGTAATCGAACCTCTTATTTTAGCGTTGTATATCCGTAGACTTACCGCTGTACCAGCAGGGAACGACAAAATAGATGTCCCAATGTGGCTTTGCCCTAAAGCAAACAAACAAATAAGCTTTACATTAAGTATGTCAATAGATATGCATGTTAAACAATGTTAGGTGCAGAGTGTCAGCATAAACCTTTAAAAGTGTGAACATGTGAAACCCACAATGAGTTTGTGTTCACAGATCGTTAAACAATTCATCTTTGGACACATTTCAAAGTCAAAACGTTTCATGCAAAATTGTATTGTTTTCTGTTGTATTTATTATCAATAAAAACACAATATTATAATTAACATATCGCATCATAGTTTCTTTTCAAAGGTTATGTGTTTAACAAAAACAAGAATCACTTATTGTTTAAACAAAAACAACACAGAAACGAAAATTTTCTTACTTTTCATTTTGATCGTATCCATCATCTGAAAGAAAAGAGAAGGAATATAGTATTATAATGAACAAAATTTCATCATGTACGTTTTTACATATATTACTATAATTCAATGTATATTATTAGCACAAATTGGCCTTAATTATTAAAATAATTAGTAGACAAACTAATCTAAGTAAAAGTGTGCATCTTTTAATTTTGAAGTATTGCATTAGTAGCTGCCTCTTATAGATCTTACTGTTCAGACTGAGCATAGCCTAATAGTTAGCGTGCCCTGGTTTTGAATCCAAGGAATTCTGGTTCGTTTCTTGTCTCAACAGAAATGCGCTCAACCCTTTAGGACCGTAGGTGGGCTATATGATTGACGGTCGAACCCCATTACGTGGTCGGCTGAGAGTAACCCAAGAATTGCTGGCTGATGCTTGAAACTCGTGCAGTTTCTGTAGTTAATCAGTTCATAGTGTTAAGGATATTTACCCACAGGTGTCCCGTAGTGTAGTTTGTTTTCTTTAATCTTAAACAAATAAAACATTACTGTCCTTCTAAGGCAGACACTCTGACGTAGGCCAGTATGATGTTATCTCTACAAAGAATTTAAAACTAATTTCTACAGTAAACATTTTTTAAAACACAAAAACATGTTTTTCTTTAGTTTGTATTGTTTAGTTTTAAAACTGAGACTATGATCAGTTAGAAATTACTTTAACCAATAGCATTATAAGTTTATATATAACAATTTGCCCTCCAATAGCGTGTGTTTTTTTTTCTTATAGCAAAGCCACAAAGGGCTATCTGCTCAGCCACCGAGGGGAATCGAACCCCTGATTTTAGCGTTGTAAATCCGGAGACATACCGCTGTACTAGCTGGGGGCACCCTCCAATAGCCCAGCAGCATGTCTGCGAACTCACACTCTTAAAAACCGGGTTTTGATATCCGTGGTGGGCAGAGCACAGGTAGCCCATTGTGTATCTTTGTGCTTTATTCCAAATAATCAATACTATTTAATTATGGAACTGTCAACATACAACTCATGCATTGCAATAAACGTCTTATAACAGCTGTTCACTTTATAGGCATACTTTTAGTAGGAATAGTGAAATTCCGAATGTCACGTTGCCCAGTTTGTCTGTAAGATTTTATGTAATAACTGTTTAGGTCGTTGTTTCTTTTTTATAATAAAACTGATCGTGTTGTTTACAGTAATATCTAATCGTGCTGCAATTTGTAATTGTAAAAATCTGTTTCTGAAACTTTCGCTGTGTAAAGCTCTCATTAGGATTGTTCAAATGGCAATAAAACCATAAAAAGTAAAATAGATAATTTTCTCCAAGAAAAGCTGATTTTTTTAGCAATACAAAAATACATTTTGTAGAGTTACGTTCTGTAATGAGACAAAACTTTTTCATACTTAACGTTGAGAAAGGTAGGTCTAGTTGACACAGATATACATTTTAGAAAAATATTAGTCAATTTCAACTAAGACAACCTTGTTTTTCTAGAAAAGGTAATTAGGTTTGGTTGCCTACAGATGTGATAAATGCAGTTAATCTAAGGATGTTTGAGAGAAGGCTTAACAAATATTGTCGCCCCCCGCTAGTACAGCGGTATGTACAACGCTAAAATCAGGAGTTCGATTCCCCTCGGTGAGCTAAGCAGATAGCCGCATGTGGCTTTGCTATAAGAAAAACACACAAACACGCAAATATTGAATGAAAACTGGTGACGCTGAGTGTTTTATTTTTATCTTAAATTTCCATTTAGTAAATGGAACGGTCTAGATGAACCAATAAGCCCGTTGTTGTCTGTAAGTTATATGTATATGCAAATATAGAATTCCGAAATTTTCTTTTCTAAATAAATATCACTGTGGTCCGCACAAAACGTGGAAAAGAGTCATAGTTTTAAAAATGGAATAGATTTTTTATTTGGTTGGATTGATATCGGTTCGCTTTGTATTTACATATCTTTGGACTAAATATTACCTTACGTTCGCTTCCATTACTAATCAATTATTAGGGCTAATTTTTATTTTTATTTTATTTATGTCTGAAATAAATATTTTAGTGTGAATAATGAATTTGACTGCCTTATAACAACAGGACTCATTATGTTAAAACAAAAAATAAGAAGCGCAAACAATTAAACACTTCAACTTTCATGCCTGTCTCATTAGATAAGTGTTGTTAATCATTTTGCTAATACAGAGTGAAACAATATTCCTTAAAACATTCCATTGTATTTTGTTTTCATTATGGCTGTATATAAGCTCAAGAGATTCAAGTTTCACCATTATTTCTTTTTAGTCAATTATCTTAAACGTATTTAAGTTTTCTAGCAGCTTTCTATAGTATGTAGATTAAGACTGATCCTCTGAAAAATTATCAAATATTTTTCTTCCATTATTTCCGAAGAAGGAAAAGAAGGTTAACACACCATCTTGCGGTGCGAATGAGAAACATTCTTAAATAAAAAAGAACGTAATATTCGTTAATTATGTTTTCCGAGTCCCAAAAGTGATTTAGTATTTTTTTTATTGTAAAATTGATTCTTACGCTTTTATTTAAGCTACGCTAATTGAAAGGAAACTAATTCTAGAAAGTCATTACATTTAAGGAATTTCTAATCCTTTATTATATCCAGTTGCATTTCTGGTAATTATCCCAAGAAATAAAAATCAAAAGCCATTCAGGTTAATAGTTCTTCAGAGTTTATACTTAAAGTATATTGAAATTCATTATTATCAATTGATCAGATGACGTTAAAACAAAGTTGGGAAGAATAGTATAGAATGTTTATTCTTTGTTGTAATGTCATCTAATCAGTTGATAATAATAAATTTTAATATACTTTAAATACAAACTCTATATAACTAATTACCCGAACAGCTATTTTTATTTCATTATAGAAAGCTTATATATGTAAAAAGGCTTGTTTGGGTTGAGATTTTTTTTTTTACGTAGAGGAGTGAACAACGTTTTGACCTTCTTCGGTTATCGTCAAGTTCACAAAGAAAGAAAGAGGTAACTGACCAGAAGCTGGCCACATGTTTGAAAGGGGTTGTGTAACTGAGTGTCGGAATGTAGAGGGCGTGCTTAGATTTTTAAATATATAATTTTATATTATTTATTTTATTATTATCATTATATCATTTTTAATATAGGTATAAAGGTGTTCCTTTGTGTTAGTTTATTTCGGGCTTGAGTTGTTTTATAAGTAAGGCTTCTTTAATTTTGCGTTTGTTTATGTTTGTTTCTTTATTTAGTATTTTGGTGTTTTCTATGGTTATGTTGTGTTTATTTGACTTGCAGTGTTCGAAAACGTGTAAAGGTGACTTTTTGTGTTCTTTGAATCTGGTTTTTATTTTTCTACTTGTTTCTCCAGTATAGAAGTCGTAGCAGTTATCACATTATATTTTATAAATAATGTTGGTGTGGTGTTTGTCAGTGTAGTTTTTACATAGTATAGACCTCTGTTTTGTGCCTGGTTTTTGAATAAATTTGGTATTAAGTGGAATGTGATATTTTGTTACTAGTTTTTGCCAAATGTTGGTTATTTTAGTCACAAGGACCACGAAGTTTTGCTACAAATCTTTTTAAAAACTATTTTTTTCTCTGCTAACACTAACAATTACATAGAAACCTATACAAAACGTAACAATATATATTTTGTACATATTTATAATACTACTCACATCATTTCATAGGTTGTACGTTTTTATTTATGAATAGTTTAAAGTACAGCTTACCAACAAAACTGAGTAATACATTCATTTTTAATATTTATTTAATTTTTTTTGTTCGAAAGTAAAGACAGAAAGTACAAAAATTTTACGATTTGTTTTCTTGCTTGTTTTTGAATTTCTCGCAAAGCTACACGAGGGCTATCTGTGGTAGCCGTTCCTAATTTAGCTGTGTGAGACTAGAGAGAAGGCAGCTAGTCATCACCACTCACCGCCAACTCTTGAGCTACTCTTTTACCAACGAAATTGACCGTAACATTATACGGCTGGAAGGACGAGCATGTTTGGTGCGATGGGGATTGAACCCGCGACCCTCAGATTACGAGTCGAACGCCTTAACACACCTAACCATGAGAGGTTCCAAAATTGTAGGATGACGTAAAACCAGATATTTAGTTAAATAATTGTTACTAGTATTTATTTTTGTTGTTCTGTCATATATATTCTGTCATTTTATTTAAAAATAAAAAAAAAACTTTGTAAAAGCCACAGAATCTTACAAACTGATTTGTTTTTGCTCAAAATTTCGGCTTTTTCTTTCCATAATACACTCTCTCGCTCAAATAAGAACTATTGCATTCAAAAAATCATTATACACAAAAAAATATATCATACATGCGATCGTTCCTATTATAACAAAGCCCATGGTACATACGTAAACAATATAATGCAATAATTATTGGTATATAAAAAAATAACACATTATGTATTAAAATGAAAACATAAATGAGGAAGTTAAATAAAATTAGACAAACAGAGTAAATAATGTTGAAGTTATTACCTAAAAAATAGTTAAACTTAAGAGAGATGTTGTCTGTTATAATTGTTATTGTTCGTTTATATTATTTCACAAAAAATGATTCCTTAATACATCGATCTAAGAAATCGTCGGACTTTTAAATGTTATTGGAAGATCCATCTTTGGTATGTCATAATTCAATGTACAGTGTTTAGCCACTGTACTCATGCTTTATTTATGTTCCAAATGTGTTCATCGATACGTTAATGGAAGAGTTTCCTCGCATAAATTGTATGATTCTGATAAATGCGTAATGATTAAGATTCCCTGAAGTTCGCGGTCACTCAAAAAAATTTTACTTGCTCCTAAGCCATTAGTGTATTGTTACAATAATGAAACATTAACGTTTATGTACCTAATGGGTGTAAAAAGAATTAAAACATTGTTATATATTTTTACCTGAAGTTAAGACATTGTTTACTTCATTACCTGCAGTTTTCTGTTCCCTAGTTCTTCGTCCTCTGAAGAAAACAACAATAAACAAGGCCATCATACCCAAAGCTGCCACGACTCCAAGAAGAATGCCAAGAAGCGGTCTTAGTCGCGGTGACTTTCCAATACCTAAGTATAAATCACTTGTAAAATTAAACACGAGCTTTTTTATCAAATTCAAGTTAAAATAGACACAAAACATAGGAATTTCTTTTGTGAGTTACTTGTTTATATACTTCTACCACGCGTTTCTTCCATTGTTCTTTAACCTATAAGTTATATACTGTGTTCTTTAACGAACTACATAAATAATATAAAATGTAATACAACTTTGGGTCTTTTATAGCGTCATGTAATATTGTATCAAGATGTGATAAAAACTTGATTTTAATTCCGTGAAGCAAAATTATCGGTTATAAACTCAAAACGTGTTTCTTGAAATTAGATGGTGTACTATTATAAGAAAATATCGATTGTATCGATTATTAAAACGGTGCCCCCAATGGTACAGTGGTATGTTTGTAGACTTATAACGCTAGAAACTAAATTTAGATACCTGTGATGGGCAGAGCACAGAGAGTCCATTGTGTAGCCTTGTGTTTCACTTCAAACAAATAGAGAAAGCCCTCTCTCGGTAATGTTACCGAGGATGATAGTTCTGCTATATTTCACGCGACATACAGGAATATTTAGGTAACCAAGTGACACACGTGCACTGGTAATAGTTCTGCTGTATTTCCCGCGACATACAGGAATATTTAGGTAACCGAGTGACACACGTGCACTGATAATGACAACTGACACTGAGCGTTTGTTAGATTGACTCCGTGATCATGTAAATAAAACTTCAAGAAATATTTGTTGTACTATATAGTTTTGTTCTTCCTTATTACGGATACGGCATAGCCAGGTGGTTAAGGCGCTCGACTAGTAATTTGCAGATTCGAATCCCAGTCAATCCAAATATGCTCGTTCTTTCAGCCGTGGTGGTGTTATAATGTGATGGTCAATTCCACTATTCGTTGGTAAAAGAGTAGCCCAACAGTTGGCAGTGGGTGATGATGACTACCGGCCTTCTCTCTTGTCTTACAACCCTAAATTAGGGACGGCTAGCGCAGATAGCCCTCGTGTAACTTTGAGCGAAATTTAAACCTCTCTTATGAGATGTCTATGGTGCACTTTCTTTTTCTTAGATTAAACTACATTTTATAACTTCTAATAACCATAAGTATAAAATTCTTTAAATAATCTGTAATACTCCATTCAGTCAGACCAATTTTGAATTAGCCTCAGTATTCACACCTAAATGTTATTTATCACCAGAAATAAAAGAACGTTTACATAGGTTATATTATTCATATCAAAACGCACCATTAGATAAAAGTATTTATTAAATATTGCATAAAAAAACCGTATGATCTATTTGAATGATACCTATAAGAATTCACCCCAGTGGTTCAGCGGTATGTCTGCGAACTTACAACGCTAAAATCCAGGCTTTGATAATACCCGTGGCAGAACACAGATAGTCCATTGTGAAGCTTTGTGTTTAATTCAAAACAAAAACAACCTATAAGATTTAATTACAACTGTTAAAGTGCTATAACTCAGCTTGAATTAACTCAGAACATAATATTACTAGAATTATACATCAATGGAAAAATAACTTAACTTAATTAGTTCATAAAAAAGAATAAACGTTTTCCATGTGTATATTGTTTGTGGGATATAAAAATCTATTTTTTAATATGTTTGTAATTATTAAACAAGCTATTTATATGTCGCTTAAATAATTTGTCCTTTACTTATCTTCATTAAATTACAATCACAAAGGCAACAAAAAGTTTGTTGTATTTTTTATATTTTTTTATATTTTTCTGCCAAAAAAAAGAAATTTTCCTCGATTGTATGAAGAACGATGCAAACCGACATTTTCTGAAGATAATTTTGTTACAAAAATCCTTAGAAAATCAAAGAAGATTAAAAGAGAAAAAACGAAAATGGACCTAATGGAGAATTTTCGAGAAAGAGAGATATAAAAACCCTATCTCATTTTGAATATAATAATGTTTTGCTTTTCAAAATATATTTTGACGAATGTAGTGTTGGTTTGCTTTTATATAAGTTCAAAAAAGAAGCATTTGTTTTAAAAACTGAACGTTATTCAGTGCGGTTTTCTTTTAAAGATACAAAATATTAATATGACGTTCCAAGCGTACTTGGGAACGTTTTCAAGCCATAGTAAATGGACAACAGGAGAAAAATTGAAATATACATAGCGTTTTAAAATTTAAAAAGAAACACCAAATGTAACTTGAGGATACAGCTCCACTGTAACTTAACCAGATTTCACACTTACTAGATTCCGTCTTTAGAGGTTCTAATGTGTGTGAGGTCAATGCTATAGTTCCGCTACGTCCCTTGGCATTTGAAGAATACAATAACAGAAGGAGACGAGATCCTGAAGGAAGAGATGACAAAATAAAATGTGGAGTATTGGATTTCGTTATGTTGGCTACGAGTTGCTTGTTTGGTAAAATGTAAACTTCTACATGAAAGCGTTGCTGTAATCCTCCATCATCACCATGGGAACATTCGACGAATATCGTAGAATTCGTTGAGTTCGATATATTACAGTTATTTGGGGACTTGGTGGACCTGCAAAAATAAAATAAACTTGTTTGTTTTACCTTAATCTTATCTAAAAATATTGAGTACGACACGAGTAGAAATAAATAGCATCACATCACATGGGCGTTATAGAGTCGCGTGAGTTGATGGATCAATGGATTTGTGGATGTGTGCATCACTGGATGATTTAAAGGTTTAGCATTTTAAACGATGTTTTATATAATCGTATAGAAAAACAAGAATATTAGATTTCTGCCATATCTCTGAGTAGCAATATGAACACTTGGGAGATTAGGGGGTATTTTTTTAAAAGATAAAACACTAAAATCTATATGGGTTGTTAAAGATTCAAGCTTGAAAAGAGACGAATGATATATGTTTACAGAGGTAGAAAAATAATGAACAGTGACTTGTATAAGCAGTTCAAATTCCATAGACATTTATTTTTCATATCTCCGGAAGGTTAAAAAACTGTAAAAACATTTATCTTATATCCAATACTATAAAGCTTATGCTGCTAATATGCTTTCTTAGCAACTATATTCAGAATTATTGGTAATATAATATTCAGGATAATAAATTAAGTAAAGAAAATGGATTCATTGAATTTTTGACCTTGTTATTTTCATCTAAAGGCGAAATGTATAAGTATAAGAATTTTGTTAAATGTTTTCGGATATATTGAAAATACCCTCTCAATGACGCTCATTAAAACCTATTGCAGAGACGCCAACTATTTCAAATGACTGAACGTAATGATTGTGGACAGAGCCCTTTATCATTTGCGGTTACTAGGCCTGACCAATGTCTCTAAGCTGTTTATTATTATATTATTATTATAACTATTATTATTTATTACTGCTATAGATTGCTCATTTATGACTGTGTTTTGTGTATTTAATAAATAAATTTAAAAAAAATATTTTGAAATTATTTTTCGTATTCTGAATTCTTACTCGTAAATGTCGTTATCTGTATCGTTTTTGTCTTCGCCTCAGCCTTTTGTTGGTGAGATGCCGATTTTGCATGTCTGGAACAATCGTTTATCCCGCCATGCGCCACAGAAAAATCGATATGATAAACTGTACAAAACGCATGACTGTCACTGACTTTTGATGCAATGACCGAATATTTTGCACTGTACTCTTTCCTAAATTTTTGATTCACAGTTTTAGTCCTTTTAGATTTGCCAGAAACAAGACAATCTGGTGAACGAGGCCTTTTTTTTTTTTTCCATCTTGTAAACGATCACATTGGTGTTTCTATGCCACTTAGAAAATGAGAAATACCCATCTACACGAGCGCTGATTGGCTGACAAGCACTGATGACGTAACTGTCGATTCCCCCACTTACCCAGTATGGAGAAGCACCGCACTCAAACTATTGATAGATGTCGCAGATACAAATATTTTTTATTATATCAAGCACAAACATGATTATCGCAAGTAGCCATTTGGAGTATGTCTTTTATTTATTATCAAAATGTATTTGTATCTGACTAGAAATTTTCTTTTCACCTCTTTCAAGCCCTGGGGGAACAATTTATCACTTTATTGTATAGGCCTATATAATATATAATAATTCAGGAATTGCAACAAGTCGTAATAGTTGTCTGTATGAGCGTATAGTCGTAATGTATACCCAAAAATCATAATGATTACGCTCAAATCGTAATGGTTGGCATCTCTGCTATTGGAAATGAAATTTTCCTTTAAGTAGTTGCCAGATGAGGTTTGTATGTCGTAATAAACTCTCAGCCTAAGGTTATATTAATCTAGTTTAAGTTTCTGGATATTGGAAATGTCCGTCATAACAGTAAAATTAATTTAATTGAGAAAATTAATGATTGGTTTGTTTCTTTTGAATTTCGCGCAAGGATATAGGAGTCTATCTGCGTTAGTCGTTCCTAATTTAGCAGTAAAAGGCTAGAGAGAAGAAAGCTAATTATCACCACCCACAGTCAATTTGTGGGCTATTCTGTTACCAATGGATAGTGGGATTGGCCTTCACTTTATAACTCCCCCATGGCTGAGAGGACGAGTACGTTTGGTGGGACGGGGATTGGAACCCTTAAAATGCGAGTTCAGCATCCTGACCACTTGGCTATGGGGGGGCCTAACGCTATGGACTTTGTTTATTGTACAATGTTTAACATCGATGACAGATACAATATCGTTATTCCTAAGTGTGCATGTCTTTCTATCTTGTTTTTATTTTTCTTACTGAGAGTAAAAACAAAAATGCTTTGCTTACCAACTGCTATCAGTGTGAAAATACAAGGTTCTATCTGTTCTCCGACCGTATTTCGACCTTTGCAAGTTAAAAACCCAAAATCGTTTTTGTTCCTAGGAATGTAGCGGGCCACACTCCTCAAACCAGAGCTATCGAAGGACAACAGTTCTTGACTGCCTTCAGTATTGTTTACTGACCAGGTGAACGTGACGTCATCAGGATCAGCATTAACCTCACAGGACACTTTCACAAGTTCATTCACCGTGACAGCATATGCAATCTTCTGACCTTTTTTACACACAGGAACGTCTGGAAAAGTAGAAAACTTAAACAAATTCAACATTTAAAACAAAGTTTCATTTTAAACTCTGAATGTTTCGTTTCACTATTACGAAACTGTAAAAGCTGCAAACTGTAAAAAGCGAAATTTATGTTGCCTCTAAATTTTTCTTTATTTTCGATATCTTTATGTACATAAAGCAAACTTGTCCATCTGTCTGTTTGGTGTCACAAGTAATTGTGAGGAACCGGTTAAACAGTTTTCAATGAAAGTGAGTAGGTGAACTAAGATTGACTCTCCAAAGATCTGCTTTGAATAAATTTACAATCAAACGAGCAGTTCCAGTTTGGCAGCTACTTCATTCTTCTGTCATAATGCCACAAAAAGGGATGAGTCACGTGGTTGATTGTCAATCGTATGAAGTGTGTGGTAAACGAAAGTAACATCTTAAGTCGTCTATAGAACAGCCACCTTTGCACTGAACAAACGGTTCGTGTTCTACAGCCCAAACAAAAAGTGGAAGAGATGGGCTGTGCCTTCATTTGTACCATTACTTTTTAAAAATCGAACAATGCTAAGTACCTTTGCTAGGTAATATATAAATGATTTCAAATCATATTTTCACGTGTAATTACAAACTGTTTAGCCGAGGGTCATCGGGAACCACTATAAATTATAAAATACTCTGTAACAACATTCATTTTTAATATACCAAAATTTAGACCAAAGCATGTCGAAGTTTCTTAAAACGAAAGTTCAATAGAAAGAAAAAGTTCTTATTTTCTTCCCATACTCGCATTTAACAATTAATTATAGATCACGATTAAACTTAATAAAATCAATTATGAATATAATGTCAAACAAACGTGTAAATCAAAGAAGTCTAGTAAAAATAATAACATCAGTTGGTCTTATTACACTTTCTTTTTC
This sequence comes from Tachypleus tridentatus, assembly GCF_004210375.1. NCBI lineage: Eukaryota > Metazoa > Arthropoda > Merostomata > Xiphosura > Limulidae > Tachypleus > Tachypleus tridentatus. The sequence continues at coordinate 39,717,130 of NC_134837.1, read as the reverse complement.
ATAACCTTTTTCTTCAAATCATTCACGACTCGATTTTGTCTATTTAATCTACTTTTACCAAATGTTGTATTAATAGCATGCTGTGTGTTCTATGCCGAATAAGGTAAGCAATTGTCATTTGTGCTAAAACAGTAACTATTTACAACGTTTCTGTGTGTTTTTTTATTACAGCAAAGCCACATTAGGCTATCTGCTGAACCCACCGAGGTGAATCGAACTCCTAATTTTAGCGTCGTAAATCCTTTGACTTGCCGTTGTACTAGCGGGGTGCACAACGTTTCTCACTAATTAAAGATTAGCAGTTTGTTCGTTGGTTGGCTCACCAGACTACATGATGTTTATCGCTCTATAAGCAGCGATATCAAAGATAAATCCAAAACGCAAAGAAAAAAATATCATTTTTGATAGCTATTGGTGTCTATTAACGTTTATTGGAATCCATATAATGTTCTTTAAGCAACTTATTATGTCTATAATATATGTTAAAAAGCTTAATTCCAGCGCAATCTCCAGTCTGATAACATTTTTACTAATCTCTAGGGATAACAAGCAGAAGACAATTTCTCCGCTGGTACAGCGGTAAGTCTACGGATTTATAACGCTAAAATCAGGGGTTAGATCCCCTCAGTGAACTCAACAAATGGCCCGATGTGGTTTTGCTATAAGAAAACACACTCGCGCGGAAAACAAAGATTCATACTAACTGTTTAGTTAAAAAAAAAAACTCAGAAAATTTTTTTCTCTTTTGCAGATTAAAAAAAAGAGCTCGGATTAACATCCAGTAATACGTGTTTTTTTTGAGAATTTAGTCTTGAAGCAGGTTCATTTGCTGGATCTTACATTTGATATTAAGCTCCAATTCCTCGCTCTCTCCTTTACCTTCTTCGTTATCAGCTAAACATCGATAGGTGCCGCTTTGCTCCATTCTTACGTTTTTCAGAACAAGAGTTTGATTGCGAACAAAAACTCCGGCTCGAGAATTGCTTATTAGAGTACCTCGCTGATATTGCCATTCTATTCTCGTCACTTCCGGATTAGAGTTGTACTGACAATGAAGGTAAACGTCATCACCTGTCTGAATCCGTTCAGTCACCTGGCCATGCCCCAGTATCACCGAAACCTTGGGTTTATCTATTACATAAAACGAACTATGACAAACTAAGCATACATATTTATGCTAATAAAAATATGAAAATATCCACAAAAATTGGTATTACTCAGACATAGCTGAATTTTTTGAGTACATAAAAATAGAGTTTTTGTTTTTTGGAAAAGGACTGAACATGTGAAAATATAAGTTTCACCATTAATTAGTTTTGGTTTTGGTTTTTTTACAGAATTTTGCAACTTTCACACAGTAGTCTTAAACTTATGTATTTAATTTGATATGAATCCAAGCAACAATTTGTACTTGTACAGTCATAAGGCTTATTTGTTACTATTAATCTAAAACAATAAATTGATTTCTTAACTGTTCATCACGTTTGAAATGAGTACGTACTGCTTAAAATGCCAGAATATTATAATAGTAAAAAAAATAAATGGTATATCTACCAACAGGGAATTATGGGATCAATAAGTGGGATTTTATAGAGCCTCCACCATTGTTACGAGAACGAGATTCTTACTTAAATGAAGAGTTTTACTTCTTAGTTTAGAGTTTTCATTAGGGGTATTGCCCATTCATTTACACCACTATAAGACGTATACAGAACTTTCACATATGTGATATATTTTTCAATAAAACAAATCGGGGCCTACCAGTTACTGTACCGGACTGTGAATAAGCTGAGGTTGTGTGGTTCACACCCTATTATTTGTGAAAACCACAAATTGTATGGTTCACACCATACAATGTTACCTGTGAGATCTCAGGTTATGTGCTTCACACCCTATTATCGCAGAAAAAAACGAAAAATCACACTCCATACCTTGTTTTCATGTGTATGTTTGGTATAAGAGTATGGTCAAGGCCCATTATTCTGCTAGAGTAACCCAAAAGTTGAAAGTGGGTAGTGTTAATAGCTTCCTTCCTTCCTAGTTCATCCCTCAAAATTATAACAGACTGCCCAGATAACCCTTTACTAGCTTTGCACGAAATTCAAAAGCAAACCAGACAATATTTTACGATAGAAAATTAGGAATGGACATAAACATATGGCTAATGTGCTACTTGACAAAATAGAAATTAATGCTTCGAATTATATTTTGTGCTCATTACTTTAATTAATAACACCAATCGCTATGTTACCATAGACCTTTATACAAGCAATCTGTCTTAGTACACCTAGATTCGTATTTCAAACCTATTAATTTTGGTATTTTTATTAATAATGTTGCCTTATGAACAAATACACCTGTACTATCCGTCTTTCCGCGTGTAAAACTTTCAATAAATACTTAGTTCTATGAGCCCATTTTCTATTTCAGTTTGTGCATAATGGAGACGGCAAAATAAAAAATAATAACAATTTCGCGAGTGTAAAACCATGAATTAATGCATTACGTTTCTTCGATTTAATTTGTATGTTGCTTGCTCTATTCTCGGAAATCTAAACAAAACCTGACATGCACATAACCCCACTCAACTGGCAATAATCACAATGCTTGCACTAAAGACATTCCCACAAGTACCTTCTCCACTAATAAAGATTAATGACGCCCGTCAAGTTCGTGGTATCTGTTTGAACTCAGCTATCTCAACAGTCAAATTCATCTTTTCTTTTCTCTCTCTTTCTCATGTGAATCCGGGTATTCAACACGCAAACAGAACAGGACCAAGTAACAAGCTTGTTTTATTGATCGTATAGAATAGAAAAATACGCCATCAACGGTAGCGCATCAAAAGTTACTGTGAAGGAAGTCCAGTATGTTACGACCTGTTTTACTGCATCGATTCTTAGTTCTGTCAACTTACTGTTTAAATAAATCAAAATGATACTTGTTGGGTTCCATTGTACAAAAGGAATTCAAGAACATTTTAAGTTGTACCACAACACGATGGAGTATGGAAACTACACTGGTTATGATATAAGATGAAACACACACACACACACACACACAAAAGAAAGAGTTTAGTTTCTTTTCTAAAAAATAAACAAAATATCTATTACCCTGACAGACATATCTTAATTTATCATATTATTTCGTATCTTCAATACATTATCTCAAATGATATATCCTTATATTGCTCGATACAGAAACATATTAAACTCTGAAGGAACCGCCATGAAATGACCTGGGAAAAATACTTCGAGCATTCCCAGGAGAAGCTTGAAAATCTGGTACCACATGATACCTGAACATAAGCTTCATTTAGACAATGCTATTGAAAATCTGGTACCACATGATACCTGAACATAAGCTTCATTTAGACAATGTTATTGAAAATCTGGTACCACATGATACCTCAACATAAGCTTCATTTAGACAATGCTACAGTAGCAGATAGTGTGAATGAAAAGTAATGAGCTAATCCTGATAAAAAATCCAATACGTATCAGACGTGATCTATTAGATATAAGCAAGTTGGAATATTAAGTAATACTTACAATATACATTCAAAGTAATGCCATGTTCTAATGCTCTCCCTGGTAGCCTAGGGTTCTCTGCTCTACAGGACAAATATTTTCCATTATCTTCGCTAGAAGGCGTAAAGACGAGATTGCTGAGAGTTTGGTTTCCATCATCCCCGACAGTCTCCACGGCAGCCTCCATCCTTCGGGTTCCTAACCACCAGCTGATGTAACAAGAAGGACGTGACCCTGTTGTTTGACACTCGATTCCAAACTGTCGACCGGCAGCAAAATGGCGGTGGGTCGAAATAATACGTATCTCTACTGGGTTCACTGAACAGAACATTAGCAAGACTGTTTTCACTAATCTATTTCGATAGAAAACATACAAAAAAGTAGTTTCTTCCATTTTTATCATCCGCTTAGTTTTTTTTCTTTACATGTTCATCCCAGAAATTTAGAATATATAAAAATACAAGATATTTTTTTTGCTTAGATACATCGAATCGACAATAATTAGGCCCGGCATGGCCAGGTGAGTTAAGGCGTTCGACTCGTAATCTGAGAGTCGCGGGTTCGAATCCCTGTCGCACCAAACATGCTCGCCCTTTTAGCCGTGGAGGTGTTATCATGTGACGGTCAATTCGTTGGTAAAAGAGTAGCCCAAGCGTTGGCGGCGGTTGGTGATGACTAGCTGCCTTCCCGCTTGTCTTACACTGCTAAATTAGGACACGGCTAGCGCAGATAGACTTCGTGTAGCTTTGCGCGAAATTCTAAAACAAACAAACAATCGAATATAATTACCACTTAATTAACTGTCACTACTAATAATATAATAACATTTCACAAACTTAGGCTTTCTGAGAACTGTAAACGGATCCATGCCATTTCAGACCGAACAAAAACAAATTTAGTGTATTTTTAAAACTCTCTCACAAATTAAAACTGACTTTAAGTTTTTTCTACTCAATAATGAACATCTTTAAACTTCTTGTTTTTTATTTTGTAAGAACAGTAATGAAGCTATAAACTTTCTTTGATTAAAATTTATTATTTCTGGAGAGTACTGTGGTCGCTTTTATAAAACAGTTACAATTAATTTTATAACTGTCATATGTCTGTATCAGACTTTTATTTGTTCTTCTCATTGTAAGAGTTTTCCTCTTTTAAGAGAGTTACAGTTTATAACGTCTGTTCTCAAAGTTTAAGCCTCCTTTGAAGAGCTACAGCATAGAACGTTTATTACCTAAGTTTTAGTCCTTCAAGGGATTTACATTACAATGTGTACCCCAAGCTTCAATGCCCATTAAGGTAGTTACAATATGTAACTTTTGTTCCCCATTGCAAAACTTCGATTTAAATTAAATTGTATAATCAGAATTGATAGCATTCTCTATTTTATAACTGTTTTCACACGCAATGGAGTATGAAAATGAACAACTGTTTATGATAAGTTTTATTCTTTATTAAGTTACTACTTTATGAAAATATCGCTTGGCTGTTTTAAACTACGATAAAGGATTGATATATATTACACGTAAGTAGTTTAATAAATTTATAAAATTAGACTCAGAAATAAACAGTTGGAGGAAGTTCCAAACGTAAGAGCAATGTTCATATATCCACACTGAATTTCATTCGAACACTTTCGTTACTCTATAGGGTGGCCCGTAAGTCCCTACCCATCCATATATCTTATGCATCCAGTGTATCTATGTGCTGTCCCTCATTCTCGCTGCATAATATTATGCGACGCCATGTTCTGTGAGACATTTTCCTCAACATGGGCTTACATCGGCCATATTTCTCTGAAAAAAAATAAACAAATTTATAATACATGTGTAATTGAATATAACATAATAACATATGGATGGATAGGGACTTCCGGGCCACCCTGTAGATACCCTCGCACTAAGGAAATTTTTTCCTTTTCTTGTTTTTGTTGTAACAACACTCTCCTACACACTTCTATCAATGAACTTACAAGAAGCTGATTGGTACATAAAATCATGTGGTGTTCCCATACTTTCAGTTCTCTTCTATCAATAGGCTTATAAAATGTGTTAAGGTGTGCGACTCGTAATCTGAGGGTCGCGGGTTCGCATCTCGGTCGCACCAAACATGCTCGCCCTTTCAGCTGTGGGGGCGTTATAATGTGACGGTCAATCCCACTATTTGTTGGTAAAAGAGTAGCCCAAGAGTTGGCGGTGGGTGGTGATGACTAGCTGCCTTCCCTCTAGTCTTACACTGCTAAATTAGGGACGGCTAGCACAGATAGCCCTCGAGTAGCTGTGTGCGAAATTTAAAAACAAAACAAAACGTTTATAAAATAAAAGTCACATTTTACGTTTCTGTCGCACCGAAAACATGTTATAAACTTAAACTCTAAATAAGATAAGGAACTACGAATGTTAAAAATTATAAGTTAATGTCATTTTAATTAAATGTGAAACGAAATCTTTTTTTCATGATGACGTCTGAGCAAAACAAAAAGGGTATATAGCGCCATCTTACAAGATTGGATGCAATAAGCTCTTAAGAAAGGCTGTGGAAAGTTCTGCTTATGCGTGATCATGGTAAGGTAATGTTGTCCTAAAAACATTAAATCTACCACAGTTCTTAAAGCTAACAACTATTGTTAGTGTATTCTTTAATGTTACTCCAGATAAAAATATTGATTAAAATGTTTAATCTATCTAGTTTTATTATTATTATTTATTTATATACTTTGTATGGATATTTAGGCTTTTCGATAAAAATATTGATTAAAATGTTTAATCTATCTAGTTTTATTATTATTTTTTATTCTTATACTTTGTATGAGGATTTAGGCCTAGTCTAAATATCCTAAGCTGACCTAACCACGTGAGATATTATTAAGTTTACGGAAGAAAGCATCGTCAAAAGCGAGGGTAGTAATATTACAGTCTTTATAAATAAGAAAGTAAGAAAATTATATTTAATTAGCTGTACTTATTGACTTTTAGTTTTGATCTTGACAGTAATCTTTCTCTGATTAGAAGTTATTATTGATTATATGACACATATAGGTTTTTGTTTAGATGGTACGATAATTATGTAAGCAATACTTCCAAAGGTTTGAAATTTCAGCTTATTACGTTTCACTTAGTCACAAAGGAATTCGACATGTTACTTTGGGGGGGGGGGTAGTCAGAACAACAAAAAGTGATTTGCATTAAATCCACTGATTATATGACTTAGCTACAGTATCTGTACAATTCATATCTTTTCATATTTCAACCACGTCATATTATATACAGACATGTTTATGTTTTACACACACCTTTTTACAGGTATGTATGGAGCAATATTATGTACAAAAAGGTTTATATTATATGTACATGTGCGTATATCGGATATAAATATGACATATATTCAGGTTTATATTGTGTGTTTATATATAGGTGTCGATTGAGTAATTTTTATATGTACATGTAAAGCAGAAATGTGTGTTTGTTTTCGCCTAACGACTCCGAACCTATTACGCCAATCTCAGCCAAGGTTTGTATATGAACTACGTAGACTATGGGGAATATTTTAAGAGGATCAAACTGAAATGTAACCCTATTTCTATTTTGTAAAACCTGTTGGTTGATTACTCCCAACCTATTGAATTAATAACAAACAATATTGTTTTGGAATTTCGCAAAAGTTGGCTATCTGCTTAATTTAGCAGTGTAAGACAATGTCATGAATGTTCTAAAACGAGATTCAATTATCAAGGTATAAAAGTTTCTCAATTGTTTTCAAACAACCATGTTTTCAATTAATGAGATGTTCAAGAGAGGGACCATCTCAAAATCTTTATTTGTTGGTAGATGGAAAACAAACTGTAAATGTTGTTTACGAAGAAGTTTTGTTATTCTTCTAAAATAAAGTTTACGTTCAAGCTATTACTTTGAAATATATGATTGATGTTAAACTTATATTGTTTTGATTAGGTTGTAACATTCTCTGTCAGTTGACGGAACACCTCAGCTTCTATGGAAAAACTGTTGAAGGACTTTTTTATAATGTTTGATTTTGATTTCAGTATCTCTACTTATACAAATAATAACAAGGCAATCAGGTAAACTAACTAGTAGGTAATCAGGAATACTGTTTTACCAACCAGAGTGTTTATTAGGTTGTCCAGAAATAAATGTTGTTTTTGAACTACGAAGTTTGGAAAAGTATAAACCAGTGTTATAAAACATGCTTTAATCAAAGTAAACACCATTTGTGCCAACGTGTAACGATGCTGTTTATGACCCTGCTGTATAAATCAGAACTCCCTGAAAGCTTCTTCTGCAGCTGCTTGGTTTTGAAAGCGTTTATTGTTCAAAAAGTTTTCAAAGTGCTTGAGAAAAATGAAAATATATAGGGGAAAGGTCTGGGGAATAAGGTGGATGAGGCAGAATCTCGATTCCCAATTCACTCAATTTTTGGAGCGTCATCCTTGACAGGTCTCATAACGCTGATTTTGTTGATCTTCAGTCAGCTCATGCGGAACCCACTTATTCAACTTTTTTATTTTTCCAATCGCACTCAAGTGGTTGGCAATGCTTGATTTGTTTGTGCCTATCTTTTCTACAAGCTCACGTACTATTGTGCGATAGGCCTGGCATGGCCTAGCGCGTTAAGGCGTGCGCTTCGTAATCTGAGGGTCGCGGGTTCGCGCCCGAGTCGCGCCAAACATGCTCGCCCTCCCAGCCGTGGGGCGTTATAATGTGACGGTCAATCCCACTTTTCGTTGGTAAAGAGTAGCCCAAGAGTTGGCGGTGGGTGGTGATGACTAGCTGCCTTCCCTCTAGTCTTACACTGCTAAATTAGGGACGGCTAGCACAGATAGCCCTCGAGTAGCTTTGTGCGAAATTCCAAAACAAACAAACAAACTATTGTGCGAAGGCTTATCTCAACTGCTTCCTTTAACGTGTTTTCATCTAAGGATGGTTTCCTTACACGACCTTCGTGGTCTTCAAAAATTTTATCTCCATGTCGAAACCTTTGGAACCAACGATGAACTGTACGTTTAGTATCAGATCCATGACCGCATGCCTTGTTGATGTTCCGTGTAGTTTCGGTAGTTTTTCGTCAAAGTCTGAAGTTGTAGAAGAAAATCAAACGAAATTCCTTCTTGTCCATGCAGACAGTTAAGACACTTTGTAAGCGATAAACGTTGAATTAAACCAACCAACGATAAGTTACTCGATATACAGCATCTAAACGTCATCGTGAGAATTCGGACATTTATTTCTAGATAACCTAATATAAGGGGACTTAAAGATACAAACTGCTTGCAATCGTAAAATTACTAGGCACAAAAGAAAGATTAAGTTCCTTATTTAGTTGTAATGTTTTTGAAGCATCCTTTTTAGCAAGCCAACTTGTCACATGACTGTGTATCGTGTCAGTTTTATCCCTCGAAATACTTAATCAGTTTTATGGATGGCCATAAGAACCACGTGTAATAACAAGTTAGTATAGTAGCTCCATACTTCTCTACGAAGATTTTTAATCTCGAAACAAAAATACTTCTTGTCTTTCTTAGCGTAAAATATTTTTAATGGAAAAGATACCCTAGAGGGTGATACCACTGACAAGCTAAGTTAAAGCTATGACGTACATGGAATGGCGCCAACGCAATGCAAAATCAAAAGAAAAAAAACATATTTGCTAAACATCGAGTGAGAGAACTAAGTAGCTATCTGATGCAAGACTTTATAAATTATCAGCGAATATTAACTGTAAATGCGTGTTTAATGACTCTGAAACTCAATATCAAACTTCTAATTCTGTCTAAAAGTAGAGCTTTCTAGAGAGAGTTTTGAAAGCAGCAATCGACAAAGAAAGTGAATTTCCCAGCCGGAAACTAACCATGAAAATAGACAATTAGCAAAACTAAGCAAAATAAACAAGAAACTATATTTAAGTTGAATAAATCCTTCAGATGTAATCAGGAATCAACTCTTTTGAACTGCAAATATTTTATGTTACAACAAATGTCATAATGACAGTGTAAATCAGTCTGAACACTACTCATTTGTTTTTACTGTTTCTTCATCTCGTTCAGACACTAATCTGTGTGTTTAATCAGTGTTACACAAAAACATTCCTTTGAGCTCTAATAAATAATCTATAAAAGCTGTAAATCAACAACAGCATTATTTTTTCTCGCAATTATGTTTTGTGTTGAAAAAATACATACACATTTAAATCGGTTTGAATAGAAAGAATGTTTATGATAAAACTAAGGTAAGTATGAGATGATGTACTCTATCGAAATTTTGTTACCAGATATTTTAATATCTGCTTCTAAAAATGATTTACACATCTTTGATGTATATTTTTGGAGAAGAGTGGTTTTTCTTTCGAAAAATGGATCTTATAATGTATTCAAACACAACTGTAATAACTTCAGTTAAGAAGCAGTTGTTTTATTAACTAACCAACCTATTACACAATACATTATTGAGCTTTCTAAAGACACATCGAATACGTAAGTTTTGGCTTTCTTAAGTGTGATTAAAATATGGAATTAGACTAAAAAGCAACTGTTGATAGTAAATCATTGAAAATCTATTATGTAATCTGATTATTTGTTTTACGTCTTTTCCGGGACCGACTGTATCGTGAAAGTATGTAGAAATCTACGCTAGACATAAGATTTTAATTGGTCTGTTCTAACATCAAAGTACGATGACGTAGGGAATTTTCTTATGACAATGAAGGAAGTCTTTGATTTCGAAGAAAGAATAACATACAAAACATATTTGAACACCTTATGGCGCTGAATTTCTCCACGGATGATGAAGGACTTACCGATATGAGGTTGAAACAGTTTACACTATTTATACTGGCCGAGACAGTTTCGAAAAGTAAAAGTAATTGTAGAGATATTTCTTAAGTAGAATAATCATCGAAATTCGATCTTCAAAGAGACGATCCCGGAAGTTTCAACTCCTCATAGCTGTGAAACGTTTTATATCCATAGACTTTGATAAATGGGCTCATCTCGAAAAGTAACATTTAAACATCTAACTCCAGTAAAGAGACTGATTAGTGTATGGTTAAAACTCTTATTTGGTGTATCAACGATACGTTGCAATTTTCAGGTCAACAAAGAGCTCTAAGAATTAACCTAAAGTAAAACTAAAGTTTAGTTCCAAATTCTATAGGCACTAAGAATACATTAAAAACCAACAACAGGCAGTTAGGATAATTCTGAAAAAGTGATGGAATTATGTAAGAGGAGAAGTAAATCATACGATCAGAGATTCGTGTTCATAAATAGTAAAGGATCACTCGTGGTAAATTTATTACGAAGAACTTTGAGTTTTCTCTAAATTAAAGGAACACAATGAGATTATTGTTTGTTTTTTAATTTAAAGCAAAGATACACGAGGACTTTTTGCAATAACCGTCCCTAATTTAAGAATGTAAGACTAAAGGGAAGGCACCTAGTCATCATCACCCACCACTAACTCTCGGGCTAATCTTTTACTAAGGAATTGGGGGATTGGCCGAAACATTATAACGCCCCCACGACTGAAAGGGCGAGCATATTTGGTGCGACGAGTATTCGAACCTGCGACCCTCAGCTTACGTGTCGAGCACCTTAACCACCTGGCCATGCGGGGCGATGGTGAAATGACTGTCTATAAAGATGGTTCAGATCTCTATGGAAACTGCTGTGAATCAAACTCAATAGGTTTGTGTCACTTTAATTGTTGTGAATAAGTTCAAACTGAGAAGGGAAGTCTAAGGTAAGGAATCCATAAAGATGCTTAATTTAAATTAAAGTATGGTGTCTTTTTCTTTAGTTATATCTTTAACGAAGTAGAATTTTATATAACGTAACCATGAAAGTCAAACTTGTCTGGAAACAACAGAGATGTGACAAGAAATAATACAGAGAAATAGCTAGAGCGAAGTTCCAAAAAACGGAAACCAGTAACAAGAGCAGTGTTACGGTGTTTCGTATTTTCCACTCGAAAGACATGTTATGCAACACATTAGTTAAATGGCTAGGTCAGATACCTAAAGACTCAAGTGAAACCGTCTCTAATTTAAAACTGCTGACCAAAGGAGGGTCAACAAATAAGTAGCACCTGCCGTCTACGTAGCTAATCTAAAGCGGCTAGCGGAACTGACAGTCACTTTCGTAATGCATGCGCACCCACAGCTGAAAATGCAAAACCGTGCACACTTACCCATAGGCCACACCCGAACCAAAAACAACAACAAGTTCATTCATTAAGTATTCTAGATGAGATAACAGGTAAAATGATGGATTATTTTTTATTGATTTATTATTTAAAAAAACAAGCAAACTCCTTGATCTTTAATGTAAGAACTACGCCAAGATAAATTGTATCACTACTCGTGGCAGTGCCTGAATGTGATAAACTCTGCAAAGTTTCATTATTGGTTGACAGAGAACTAAAAATCGGTACGCAATAAACGAGGGTTAAGGTTCGAATAATACCAGAAATATCACGTGCTAACAGAACGTGAGAAAGAACGTCAGTGATCAGAGGTGGAACACCTGCAAAAAACATAAAGTTTTAGAGACGCACGTGGTTTCGCAAAGAAAGCCAAGGGCATACAGTTCTGACTAACGAATACATGTTGAGCATCCACTCCACGCACACAAAAAATACAACGTAATAAAAAGTAATGGCAGCTATCTCACTTATAGGTTTTTTTATATTCCTTTAAAAACCTGTGCGTATAAATTCTAGCGATAATAACACAAATGCCGCTTCAAACAATGCGTGTGTTTGTTATACTTACTGCTGTGAAAAATATAAAATAGGCAATTAACACGTTGGGAGAATCTTATGGATCATCCAATGACGAAACGCTTTGTGAGGTCATGTGACTTTCTAGACCAATAAAAATGTTGAAGTCTGACGCATGCAAAATAGTTTGTTTAACCAACAGCCTCCAGCCGATCCAAGCCTACTTACTGCACTGCTTTTAAAAGTCGCACAGCGACAGCAAAAGTTATTTCTTTCTCGTATAATATCATGCTTGTAAATGGTATAATACGATTCTAAAATCTAACAAAAAGAATGACTATGCTACTGTTAAGAGTTAAAACTTTTGATGACATGTTTCGAACAATTTAAAGATTTTTATGCTGTTAGATTTCTCCTACAGTACTTGTCAATTTTAGATTTATGTTTATTTCAGAATCATTGGACAAAGCTACAAAAGGCTATATGCGCATGACTGTTTCTAATTTTTAAATGACAGAATAGAAGGAAGACAGCTAGTCAACGACACCCTTCGCCAACTTGGGTTACTGTTACCCTACTGAATAGTGGAGTTTTACTGTAACTCTTACAGTATAACTAGGAAAATAAATATCTTCTATCTAGTCTGTCGATTTAAACGAAGAAACAGCTAGCTCAGATAACCTTCTAATAGGCTTTTGCAAAATTAAACAAACATCAGTTTTTTGAGCAACGAGACGAGAATCATGAATCTTTGGAATCGTAGCCTTTACATGCTGATCCACCTGTTTGTGGCTCTTTGTACCTGTGATGATACAAGCTGAGATTTATACATGTATTATGTTGACAGATATTTAATTAGCAATACCAAAGGTTGCGCAACGTGAGATTTAGAAACGGCGACGTGTCAAAATCTTGATGTTATATGTGACATCATGTTTTATTTACGCATGTGAATATAATCTCTAGTGTAAACAATGGCCAGTTATAAGTAGTTGAAAGTATATTTGTTGAAACAACGAAACTGGATAGATTACAACTCTTGGTATAAGAGGCCTGACATGGTCTTGTTGGTGGTTAGGAGGTTTGACTCGCGGGTTCGAATACTTCATCAAAAGGCTTGCCCTTTCAGCCTTCAGAGCGTATAATGGAACGATCAACGTTGGTACAGACAAATTAGTTCAAAAGCTGACGACAGGTGGTGCTGACTAGCAGCATTTCCTCTAGTATATCACTTCTAGATTAGGAACGGTATCCATTGAGTAGCTTTGCGTGAAATTAAACGAAATATACAGCAAAATTTTTATATAACATAGCGTAATACAGGTTTTAGTTCATTCGTACTCAAAACTGTTTTGTTTTTCGGGCGTTAAAGTAAAAACTAATACACCATTTTATTTTTACAAAGACAGTATTGTCATCCCATCTCATCCTATTTAATCCCGGTAAATTTTGATAAATTGTTTTTTTTATCTAGAATTTCTTTTGTTTATTATAAGTTTATTTATTCTAAAAGTTACTAAATTACTGTTTATTTTATTTTTCAAAAATACCGACGTCACAAGCGCAACCTATTGGTTAGCCTGTGAGTTAGAAAATTTGAGTTCGCGGCGTATTGTCGGAAAAATATATTTTTCTCTTCGTAGCTGTACGTACGATGTAAGAGTGACGATAAAATCTCACTTATCGATAAGACTAGAGTAGCGTAAGATTTGACGGTGAAAGCTATTGGATAGTTGCCCTCAAAATTAGGGTTAACTATTTACATGTAGTCCTGGTGTAGTTTTGCGCAAACTTATATTTAAAAAGTCGGCAAACGAAAAGCGGGAGGATAACATTAATTAAAATAACTGTATTTTATACCTACAATTCATGTCAATGATAACACTTGCGACCTCTGGTGTGATAAGTTTAGTATTAGAAGCCCGGCAGGTCAGCTGAGCCATCAAGTCTTCTCGTGTTAATTTCTGAAGGATGTAATCGTTTCGAACACCTCGATCTCCATTGTCTTGGAAAGTACTGTCTAGTAGTACTGAATTTTTCCACCAGGTCACATAAGGTGGTGGTTTCCCTAGCAGCAGTAAACATATCATACGGTTTTATTTACTGATGGAAAACTGCATCAAGAAAATAGTACTTATGCACTGAAAGTAAACATTAGCAGCTAGAAGAGCTGTTATACAAATATACAAATCTGTAGTGTGTATTATTATTATTAAAATGCACATCATAACAACGCTTGTAATAATTTTTATCTATTATAACTTCACACTGCGTTTCTATTACTAATTTATTCTAAACACAACGGAATGTTGTCTTACAGCCTCTCCTTGAACTGATCGATATGCCTTTCGCTAGTACAGCGGTATCTACGGATTTACAACGCTAAAATCAGGGGTTCGATTCTCCTTGGTGGGCTCAGCAAATAGCCCGATGTGGCTTTGCAATAAGAAAAACACAAACACACACTGATCGATATTTTTGCCATCTGTTGGTAAGTAGGGACAGAAACGTGAATTATTCAGGAATAAGCTGGTCAATAACATCTCCATCAAATCAAATGTGAGTAAATATTACTGAATTGTAAATATTTAATAATTTTAAGGAATAACTTGAACATACCATATCTGGAAAATGAAGCACGAACTCCCCGGGTTATTGGCGTAAATACTTATAACGATGACTAACTGCATAACATCCTGGGACAATTATACCCTTGCTTAGTTGGGCAATATTTTGTAACAGTTATATTTTACCCAATGAAAAAAATAATAGCGCACATTCAGAGATTTTCATAATGCTGGATGATGGCGAATACGCTTTGTTAACAATCATTATTAATAATTTATTAAGTGTTACAGTTATTTGCTTTATTCAATTAGTAACAGTGTAAATAAGCAAACACAAAGAAAATAAAGCTCGATAATTTAATTAGCAAGTTGTTTTTCGAGGTTTCAAATCCAAAATTATCACTTCATATGTTCCAACAATTAATTATTTTCTATTTGGATATAATAAGAAGTCCCTCATGGTTTAAACGGTAATTTTACCGATTAACAATGATAATATCTGGGGTTTGATTTCTTGGTGTGAATAGAACATAAGTTGTCCATTGTGAAATTTTACTCTGAAAACCAACTACAACAAGAAAACAAAATTCCAATAAATCCTTTACAATACAAGTAGACCAGTATTTACTAAGATTTTCAAAACAATAAATATAAAACCCACCAGCCTTGGCTATACAGCCGAGAACAAGTTTGGATCCTTCGTTATACGGTCCAATATATCCATAAATTTGTTCGCCAGTCTCATCAACAATAATTACTTCTTCTGGTGGAACTGGAAACATTTTACGACAATATATACACGTTTAATATTAATATATTTAGATTAAAATGTACTTTTCATCAAAATAATGCTCTGGTTAGGATAAAGCTTTAAAAATAATAATGCAGTTAAAGTCAATAACTAGAGTAGAGGTATTTAGTCATGATAAATTGTTATAAAATAACACTGTAGTCGAAGATGCTTTTCTTGCAAGTGCTGTGACACGAATCCAAATAAATTAGCTGAGATAAAAGTAAAGCTTCTATTAAAACTTAGTGTAGTAGTGTGAAACATTCGTACTTTACACTTTGTCGAAGTTTCTAACTTTAAAATCACTAATAAGGAAAACTGTTTGTTTAGAAAAAGAGAAAGTGTGAAACGTAACCATTAACGAGTTACTAAAGTTTAAGCAGTTTCTCCTAAAACCGTCTTACGTTGATTTTTTGACACTTTCTATTAATTCCTTAACACTTTTATGTCACTATTTTCACATTGAACAAAATAATATAATGTTATCTGTAAATGAGATAATGAACATTTTTTCTTAAACTCTTCTCCCAGAACATTGATAATTTGAAAAAATCACTAAAATTATAATTCTTTCTGTATACAAGATGTTTTGAATACTTATTTCTGTTCTTTTCCGTGCAATTAATGTTATTATGGGACAAAAAACAACAACGAAAAACAGACCTGAAAATGTTTTTGTCCATATTTTAAACTATTTTTTGTTAGACTTAAACCTAAACTTGGAATAAGCCAATAAAAAATTACATAAAAGTGGTATTTTGTTTAATTGGTCCTTAAATTTTATCCATCATTGTTTTTAACAAAGCAGTCAAAGTGTTTGTAATTATTTTTCAGTTCTTTGTTCACTAGAGGTAATGTTAATCACTTAGAATAATCTTAAAGCTATGGAGTACAGGAACTCACCGATAACATTCAATGTTACAATACTATTAAAGGTTCGTCCATATCTAAAATCAATCCTGCACCGGTAATCACCTTCGTCATCTTTCTGTATGGGATTAATAGTCAAGACGGATGGTTGGGTGCTGATGTCAAAATATCCTCTTTGTCCCAGGACATCACTGGTGAAATGTTTGGATTCTTCCAATGGTCCTTTTCTTGAGTCCACACTGAAAATTGGAGCACTTATCCCTGACTTGTACCATAACACTAAGGATATGGAGTCGACTTCAGAAGGAAGGCTAATGTTGCAGGGTATTTGAGCACTTTGACCCACAACAGCTTGGTATGTTGGAACTGCTGAAACATTTATGGAAACCAAAGTATTCGTGAATTCAATAGCTTCATATGATATACGCTATGTGACAGGTAGTTTAGGTTAATGTATGAAAGAAATTGTAATAGTTAGTCGACTATGATTTCTATGGGGAAATTAGTAGATTTTTAGACAGAGTTGAAATGAATACCAATGTTTTTAGAGCTTTGAAGTTTACAAAAACGTCGTTTTAAAGCTGACTTTTCGATTTACGAAAACCTAAACACTTCGGTTTTTACACAAAAGCATCAGTGACAGTGTTTTGATGGAAAAATTTGAGAAATGTTTTTCCTATTTTATTGCAAGTTACTACACATTTTTTACATTCAGTTCTTACCCTGGAGGAACATCAGTAAGCTTACTAACTTATAATGCTAAAATATGGTGTTCAATTCTTCGCGCTAGTCTGAACGTAGCTAGCTCGTAACGAAACCTTTCGCCAAAAATAGCTACGTATTGTTGTCGTTACAGTTAGTATCGTAATCTTGCGTTTCTGTCGCTGACACATAAAATATAATTGTTTGTTTGTTTTGGAATTTCGCACAAAGCTACTCGAGGGCTATCTGTGCTAGCTGTCCCTAATTTAGCAGTGTAAGACTAGAGGGAAGGCAGCTAGTCATCACCACCCACCGCCAACTCTTGGGCTACTCTTTTACCAACGAATAGTGGGATTGACCGTCACATTATAACGCCCCCACGGCTGGGAGGGTGAGCATGTTTGGTGTAACGCGGTCGCGAACCCGCGACCTTCGGATTACGAATCGCACGCCTTACGCGCTTGGCCATGCCAGGCCCATAAAATATAATAAATTAGTTGCAAAATTGTGATGGTTATCAGAAACGCAACATTACACCACTATTTATTATCGTAACATTAAGAATGTTCAACATTGCGTTGTTTCTTCAAATCATCAGAGAAAGGTTTGGGAATACTGAAAAGCTATATATAAGTTCAATGAGGAAGCCAAACGTTTTCAAGTCTATACATAAGGATGGAATCCCAAATGTTAACGTTATAAAACTTCGAGATTAACTCTGGGCCACCGGAAATACGTTTTAACTTATTCACCTTTGTCACTTCTTTATAGATATCAAACCAAATATGCTTATAATTAGCATATCATACATGTTTCTGTCTGATCAAAATTTTTCTGATTCTTTGTTTTAAAAATTTCTCATAAGTCGACATTTACGTGTCGGTCAAAAAGTATTTGGTATTCATACACCTTCATTTTTAATCTAAAACTGTTTGTCAGCAGTATCCTCCACTTACTAATTCTCTTAAGTGAATAACAGGATTCACTGTCACAATTATAAGAGCTGAATGTGCAGAGCACTATATGTGGTATGTGAGCTCCACTATGTTTTACTGCATTGTTTTTGATATAATTCATTAATTCTTATAATCTCATGAAAAAAACAAAGAGACAAATTTGGCATCAGGACAGACAAAAAATACTTGCTGTACTGATTGTATAACATCATATCAGATTAAAAACACTTGATGACTTATTGTATAACATCATATCAGGCTAAATAACATTTGCTACTCTTATTGTGTAACACCATGTTTGTTTGTTTTTGAAATTTGCGCAAAGTTACAAGAGGACTAGCCGTCCATAATTTAGCAGTGTAAGAATAGAGAGAAGACAGCTAATCATCACTACCCACTGCCAGCTCTTGGGCTACTCTTTTACCAACGAATAATGGGATTGACCGTCACATTATAACGCCCTACGGCTAAGAGGGCGAGCATGTTTGGTGTGACAAGGATTCGAACCCGCGACCCTCGGATTACAAGTCGAGTGCTTTAACCACCTGGCCATGCCGGGCCGTGTAGCATCATATCAGATTAAAACAATACTTACCTCTCTTATTGTGTAACACAATATCAGATTTAAAATATTTCTCATTTTTACTGTGTAACACCATATGAGATTAAAAATACATACCTCTCTTATTGTGTAATACCATATCAGATTAAAAAAATAATTGCTAATCTTATTGTATTTATATGTAGCTTTTATATTTAAATACTAAATACCATTTGAGAAGCACATTAACCTTGGGTTACGAGTATTGCTTTAAAACATCTTTAATCAGACAAAAAATAGATTTGAAATGCTATTTCTAAACAATTTTGTTTTGATATTCATAATAAAGTGACAAAGGTGAATATATTAAAACATGTTGCCTAGAGGTAAGTTCAATGGTTTATAGGGTTAAAATTCGGGATTCAGTTTTTATGATAGTCAAAGTATAGATAACTAATTGTGCAGCCTTTGTGCTTCACAATAAACATGTAAATTCTCTTTAATAATCTTTTTGATCAAAAGCAGTTTAACTATACAGAAAGTTTAATCTAAAGAGCTTTCGAGCTTCGTTTATTTGGCTCCATAACACATACATTCATCTTACCAAAGTAATAAACTAGACTTATAAGCATTCCCGTTTGTATACCACTTTCTAATATTAAAGACCTTTACTTTGTTAGTTAGCGGTGTTACACATAATGAACGATTACCAATCTCGTCCAATCAACATTTCTGACTCATCAGGATGATAAATGACTTTATTAACAGATGTCAATTCAAGCATAAACTTGGATGGATGAAGACAAGAGCCTTGGATCTTGATTGTTTATGTGATCTGTTAAAGACAGAAGGAAGAGTAAAAATGTTACGCCTTTCAGCCAGCCAGTCAAATAATTCCTTATAAAGTGCATATTAACTCGAGACAGATTCCAAGGGATTTTTGTATTAAAATATCAAGGTTTTGAAGCTGCATAAATGTGTCAGCATATCACCATATTATAACTCTAACCACATTTTAAGTTAAAAACTAAGTGCATTTTACACATATGCTTGAAGTGCTATTAATATATATTCTGGTATATTATATAAAAAAAAAACACGAAAAGTTTTACTTAAAAGCAGTAGCAATGAATAGAGGTTATGGGCCTATGATCACTGACGGAGGTTTCCATGAAATGCTCCTAAAGCGTATACAAACGAGATAGTCTACATTAACTTTCTTAAAGTCATTTCAAAATAAGAGCATTAGTATACCATTTTTTTCTGTCATTTCAAGGAAAACTGCTAAACCACTCCAATTTAATTATTATAAAATAACTTTTATTCTTCAAAACAAAAATGAAATTTAATGATTAAAAAAAAGAACTGAAGATGAAATTTATGAAGTAGTTGTATCTGTGTAAAAACTGTACATAAAACACTTTGTTTTGATTTTAAAATCTTAAGAACTGCACAATGCGGAAAACAGCTTAAGAACAAATAAACATGGAAGAAGCTCGAAAAGTATTTGTGGTTATCGGTGAGACAGCGGAATGTTTACGGATTGACAACACTAAAATCAAGAGTTCGATTCTCCTTGATGGACACAGCAACTAGTCTAATGTGGACTTATTATACAAATACAAACTTCTATTTTAAAATGACGATTTTGTTTCTCTTTGTTTTTAATTGCGCGCAGAGCTATGCGAGGGCTTTCTACGTAAACCGTCCCTAATTTAGCAGTGAGAAGGCAGCTAGTCATCACTACCCACAGCCAACTCTTGGGCAACTTTTTGCCAACGGATAGTGGGATTAACAGCATATTATGACGCCCCAAAGGAGTAAAGGGCAAGCATGTTTAGTGTGACAGAGATTCGAACCCGTGACTCTTAGAATACGAGTCTAACGCCCTAATGACCCTGCTATGCCAGGCCCAGAGTTTTGTTCTGTTATTCATCACAAACAAGTTCAATCTTATGTTAATTTTTTCGAATGTCTTAAGGTGAGAGAAGCACTCACATGAACCATAATTTTTTTAAGGCTTAAATACCCCATTAATACTTGGGGTAATTACAACATAGTAGACATCTCAGCAGTTTTGGAAATCACGTATTATAAAACATTAGTGGTTGAAATTTGTTTTGGAGACAGTGAACTCACCAGGTTCTATAGATTTTAATTCGGAGGAAAATTCAAGCAAGAGAATTACAAGTGAAAAATATTCTAAGAACAGATATTTCCGATGAAAGAGAATTAGAAAAGAAAAAACTGTTTGCCTTAAAGGCTTGAAAAACACGGAAATAGAGTGGTAATGTAATTCAACATAGCCTTGGTTCGATACGTCGATAATGGAATGCGATGTAGGCCCACCAAAGGAAAAACTGTCCGCATATTCTTGGAGAAATAGCTTGTATAACAAAAAAAAGGTACTAATCCAAAATACGTCGTGCGGGAAGTCAGGAAAGTTTTGTGAAAACCCTTCTGACATAAAGCTGCTGACAGTGCAGGGTAAACTTCCCTTCACTTGGTGAAGAGATTAGCGGTCATAGCGTGCACGTGTGTGAAGCCTCGCACAAAGGTATAGAGATTATAAACTACTAAAATATTTGAAAGTGTCTGATATATTGTAAGTAACTGCTGTAATGAAGTTTTTTTATGTGTCTGTGCATGCGTAATACTTGGATCTCAATCGATCAATAATACGTATGCTGAGATACATACAGTACATGTCTTGCACGTTTTTCCATTGAACTCTAATGAATTACGCATAGCTGGTAGGTGTGTAGAAGGAAAATCTAAAAAAAAAAGTAAAGTTTTTGACGACGATATAACAATGACTTTCTGTTTGTCTTTAAAACTGGCACGAAACTACACGAGGACTAGCGCAGATAGTCATTACCACACACCGCCAACTTTTGTTCTACTTTTTTACCAACGAATAGTGGAATTGAACTTCACGATATAACGCCCCCACGGCTGAGAAGGTCGAGCACGTTTGGTAGCACGATGATTCAAACCCTCGCCCCTCACACTGCGAGTCAAGCACCCTAACCATCTGAGTCAAATATTAATGAAAGTAGAACTCAGGAAGTTGATGGAGGTACGGTGTTTCATAGTGGTTAACATAATAGCGGAATTATTGTTAACACTGTAGCCTGTACATCATTATAATAACACCATGTGGAACAGTCCAGAAGTAATGATAGAAAAATCTTCATATACATTATTAGAAAAAAGTTATGTACTTAAGCACAGTCACGTGTTGAAAGCTTGAATTGTGACTGGTTGTTATCCAGTTAGTTGCAAAGCGCCACACCACTATAAAGTGTATTAAGTCATAGGCTCTCTTACTTTGCCCAGTAGTAGCAGTGCGTTCTACTTATAGCTTCCACCATAGATATTCTATATTACAATTATCACAATCTTCCTTTAAATGGGAAAACAACATATTAACGGTAAAGAAACCAATGAAACACACACAGCCTTGAAAACCACTAAGCAAATGGTCTCGAGTGAACTAATATGTTGTCACGTAAAAACATGTGGAGGCTGCAGTCTGACCATATAACTTGTCTTAACTGTGCGGAGTAATAAACGACATTCGGAAAAATATTCCATAATTATTCATCAATAAGCTCCATGGCAGCATGAAAATAGGGAGCAATATTCAGTGGCAGCTCTCGGATATTGTCGTTGGGGGAGCTAAAGTAAACTGTGGAGGGGGTTCCCAAAATACCATCAATATGAAGTATAGATGGTAAATTATAATAATGTAAATACCAAGGTACATTTAAAAAAAGTGTGGAATTTTAAACTGCGTTTTCAATGCAGTTTTCATTGGAAACTCATATTCTGATTAATAATTCATTATTACAAATTAGAAATAACCTGCTTATGAAAACATTCGTATATGTAAAAGAGGAAGCTCACCTAAATTCCACCCAAGGTAATACATAATAATAAAGAAAATCAATATTAGCTTAGATTGAACATTTAATATACCATTAAGAGTAAAGCTACAAATCAAAATAAATATAACATAAAGACATAGTTTACATAGCAGAAACGAATTATCCCATGTGAAGTTAATACATTCTGAGGAAAAGTAAGGTCACTATCAGGCTAACTATCTTTCATCATGTTGTGTTTATAGTCAATATTACTTCAAAATGATGCGCTTGTTTTGGTGATTGGCAAAAAATGTGTCTATAACAGTATCAATATCGAGTTGTTTTGCTCTCCTGAAGTTTACTGATATGACAGCAAGGTTGCTGGTGGTGCTTGTTACCACTGCTGTTGCGCAAGTATGTCTTGAGAAGCTTCATACATAAGAAACTTCTCTCACAGGCAGCTAAAGTGACAGGCAGGGTCACAGCGATGCATACAAGTTTGTGGAGATCCATGAAGACTTCCTTGTATGGCTCCAGCATGGTTGCATGCTCCAATGGTTTGGATACTTCCTACCCCTTGTCTTTCTTCCTGGCAATTAGCCAGTTCAACTGGTGGACCTCCACTGCAAGGTCATCCTCTGCCACACCATAGTTTGCTGCCATTCCTAAGAGTGCCTGCTTATTCAGAAATGTGGAGTGTTTGGGGTTCAATGCAGTTGCACCCATCAGAACACTGCAGGCATCAGAGGAGAATCTTCTATTCAGCTCGTTGAGCTTCATGTCTATGATGGCATAAAATGTGTGTATCCTGGCATCTGGTGTTGGTTCATCTCTTTGGTCAGTACTAGATGTGATTATGAATTCGTTCAGGTGTCTGGAGGCAGATCACTGTCAACCTTGACGCACCGTCTCAGTGCGCATTCCCACTTTCTTACATATCTCCTCAGCAGAGTCTTCCAAGTCTTTCCATGTTGCTTCAGTTCTCATTTCTGAGAGACCAGAGATGACAGATTGGCGCCGCCACTAGCAATATTCTATATTGAAGAAAGTACTCTCACAATACTAGCGCATTGTACAACTTATTAATTCTTACTTTGTTTTTTATACGACAATATTTTGTGTCACTAATGAAAACACCATCTAATTACTATTACTTGTTGCTTATGATTCTCGTGCGTAGGTTTCCATTACTGTTGATTGTGTTTGTAGTATCAGCATAATTTATTGTAAAAACAATGATAATGACGTCATCAATAATAACTTCTTAGAGAATTTACATTAGTTTAACAAGTTACTTAGTTGTAAGGGTGAATTCGGTTAGTAACCAGAAATAGTCTGCCTTTTGAATCCGACTTGTGATTTTCTCAAGTACTTGTTTACATTAATTACTGATGTTGAAGTGGTAATCTTAACTATTTGTTATGATTAACTATTTTCTGTTATTATCTACGTACAAAGTTCTCACAGTTAGTAAATGTATAAGTAATATTTGTCTGAAAATTATTACAATTCAGGTATTTCATTTTTTACTGTTCTGAAACCTGTTTTTAAGTCATGACAAAGTATTGTATTTATTAATAGGTTTATCAACTCGTGCATGTTTTCACATTTATAAACAAAAATATTTATTTGTATAATTTAAAATAATGCAAGTTAATGAAATAATACCAATTTTCAAAAGTTCTGTTTGTTTTAAGGTAACATATTTTAATCACTTGCAAAAGCCGTTATTAGACTTACTAGCTAAACAGTATAGTTCATAAAGTAAAGTGTAACACAGTGTATATTTACTTTGTTTTAGTGAAATATTTATTCATAAATGCATGTAACTTATACAGTTAAAAGTGTATTACGGAATTCCGCCTATTTCCTAAATTTATAGAAGATTCTCCAGTATAAGAGTCAACAAATAATGTTTCACGTAAGCAGTAGTGTATTGCTGCCAACTAAAATTTCGTGAACGTTGCCTAAGGCCTGGCATAACCAAATGGTTAAGGCACTCGACCGGTCTGAGGGTTGCGGGTTCGAATCCCCGTCACGCCAAATATGCTTGCCCTTTCAGCCGTGGAGGCGTTATAATGTGACGGTCAATCCCACTATTCGTTGGTTAAAGAGTAGCCCAAAAGTTGGCGGTGGGTTGTGATGACTAGGTGCTTTTTACTCTACTAAATTATGGACGGCTAACGCAGATAGTCCTCGTGTAACTTTGCGCGAAGTTCAAAACAAACCAAACGTTGCCTAAAGATTATAAAAGGTAGTCATCGCAAAATGCGGAAATACAGTTATATTATTGTTCGTTTGGTACAGTTAGCATACTATATACTTCCTAAGCTTTAATTAACGCTTATTAATCATAAAGCTACCAATACTTGACAAGAAAAGTTTTAAGATTTCGAAAATTACAAACCGTTTACCTTTAATGAATTAACTTCGGACGTTAGTATTTCAATGATAACGTTAAATATCTTCGTCGGAAAAAAACACATCTTATAAACGTCGTGAGACCAGTCAAGTATAGAAAGCTAGCTAGCCATTGAGCTAATTGTACCGATATCAACTAGAAATTCATTCGCTCATGATGAACCGTCGATAAATATTCAGTTACAGAGCAGATAGAAGCCTTAATATTATTTATAAGTTTGTATGTAAATTATTATTTTTAATAACTATTTATAATAGCCGTTATTATGAATTGTATAATTGTTTGTATGTTAAAATATATTTGTTAAGAAAGAAAACTGTGTATTTCAAAAATTTAATGCATATCAACATTTAATTAACTTCTAAATTAAAATTAAAATTTATCTCAGTTTCAGATTATTCCAAATTGTAAAACGTAACATAATAATTTGAAAACTTAGTCGGGAAAAATTATAAAACATAACAAAAGATAAACGAAACTGTTTATTTATTAAAAAAATAAATTTTGATAAACTGTAAAGCAATTTATAATTTTAAAATACATTATTTTAGCTTAAAATATAAAATATGTGAATTTGGAAATTAAATTTTGAAAGTTGTGTGTTACAAATGTATATATTGTTACCTAAGATTATTTATCAAAGTTAAGTCGAAATGCCAAAAATGCTGAAAATTAAACTTGCGTGTATATACAAAAAAACACATACATCAGCGTCGGTCAGGATATTACCCTGATATATTCAAGATAACTATGTCAGTGTGCGCGTGTGCTGAATCTATTGTAGAATAGAAGAACAGATAAAAATATTTCAAACATTTTTATTTTCCAAAAATATAAACGTCCGGCCCTGGCCAGGTGGTTAGGTTTCTAATCTGAGGGTCACGGGTTCAAATCTCCGTCACACCAAACATGTTCGCCCTTTCAGCTTTGGGGACGTTATAATGTTACGGTCAATCTCACTATTCGTTGATACAAGAGTAGCTGAAGAGTTGATGGTGGACAGTAGTTACTAGCCGCCTTCGCTCTAGGTTTACACTACTAATGTAGCACTGATAGCCCTCGTGTAGCTTTGCGCAAAAATTCAAAACAAAGAAATCCAAAAACATAAAAAAGCCATAGAGAAAGTACAGTAAATTAAGAACTATTTATTATCAAAGAATGTTATCATTATATAAATATTTCACATTTATATTTAAAATCAGAAACTTCTATCATATTTTATTAGAATCTATTCATTTTTTAAACTGTTCAGTGCTTCAAGTTTGACATAATTGGTTGTTTTCCCAAAGAAAATGCAGATAGACATACTGACACGCTATATTATTATAATCAACTTCTAATATATAGAAACGTCTGTGCAATTTGTAACTATGTTTTCCAATAATGGCTTTTATATAATGTTGTTTAGCAATAAAAGTATAACTTAATATTGTTTTAAGAGTATAAATTGTTTTTTCTAATTATTAAGAGTATGTTGAAAGTACATGTATGATATGTATAAACTACAAAACGTGTTTGTTTGTGATTTATATTTATAATACAAAGAATCACTTCTTCTATAAATGGTTTTCATTAGCTTACCTCATTAAAAATATGCGCACCCAGGTGCATACTCTCACGGTCTACTTAGTATCGGTGCAAAATTAAGGTTTCTAGATTCTTTTCTCTTGTAACTATGGCAGTCACATATCTTTTATATGTGTTTTTCGCATTAAAAAGATGTACACTCGCATGTGTTCACGAGTGCAATATTTCGAGTTTCTAGGTTTTTTGCTCTTGGTGTTGTGGCAGTCACACATTCTTTCTTATGTGATTTTCCTTTGCTTATCCCACATAAAGATTCTCACGCGTTCGTGCGCACGCACATGAATAAGTAATAATATCAGATGCACAACCTCAGTGTCCATTTAGTATGTGTGCAAAATGTCAGGTTTCTAGCTTCTTTCCTCTTAGAGTTGTAGTCGTCACACACAGAGACTCGCGCTTTTATTATTATAGATATACATAATTGTATTTCTCTATAAAATGTAGAGACTAAAACCAAGATTCGTTAGATATATATTTATCTTCATTTATTACGTTTTTAAACCCACATTGATTTTGTTTCTCTCTAATAATACTTTTGATCAATTAACTTTGTTTTTTTTACATTTCAAGTTGTTGTTTTTTTCAGAAAATGTTCCTGAGAGTTTGTATTAGGACTCGTTGAAAAATTGTCCCAAACATTTCTGACGTTACCAATGAGTCTGTGTCAATTACAACTTTGACTGTAAGATAACAAATCTCAGTAACACATATTAAGAATATACTGTACTGAACGACTTGTGGCTGTTCACGAGTATAGAGGTAAAACGGAACGCCCATTACATGTTTGATTCGATGAACATCATCCACGCGGGAGAAAGTGGAAGTAACATATGAGCACTGCCGTCGTCTGACAGTGGAAAAAGCAAAATTAATTAATTTACGACTGGAAACGAAACCTCAAGAGTCTATTTACAATTGAGAAACTCTCTGTGAAACAAGCGAAATTGAACACCATGAAGGTGTAAAGACATATGGGAAAGGCTTTAAAATTGACAAATCGGTTTAGATACATAAATCACTTATGTAGCCTTCAAGTGAAAGTCTTAATTTATTTTTATCATTTATTCAATACACATTTCAACTCTTGTATAACCACATGCAATTTAAAATTACAGAGTTAAGAATCTTTTAATTAATGCTCACGTTTCTCAGACAGATAGATTAAAAAATCGTTCATATTTTGCATCGATAACCATCATTCTAACTAATTCTATTAAATATAATGTAAGCTCTTCTCTATATCATTCACATGAAAAGGATTTTTAAATGTCATATATTAATGTCTTAACAGAGCAATTTTTTATATTAAATGTATAATTATCGGAAACCTCATATCTGATTTCAACTCTCACCAAAGATGTATTGATAAAATGGAAGAAAAATCAATTTCTGTTCTTAATATGAATCTGAGCTGTCAACTTGAATTGGAAAACCCATTTAAACCTTGTTGAAAAAATTAACACTTTACGTTTCTAGTATGATTCTCATACTTAATGTGTTCATTTTCAAGAAATCTCAAAATCACGATAATAGCGTATTAAAAACTATAACACAAATCATACTAAGTCTTCTTCAGATTAGATAAACTATTTCTGTTTTAAAAAGTTACTTTAAAAGTAAATGACGGTCAATACTATTTGTTGGTAAAGAGTAGCGCAAGAGTTGGCTATCTAGTCTTATACTGCAAGATAGCTAAAGATTTCAAAAAATTTCTGTTTTAAAAAGTTACTTTAAAAGTAAAGATTAACTATCAAAAACTAAAGATTTCAAAAAATTAGCTATCTTTAAAACATTTGTGACAAGTATTGCAAAATATACCAAAATTAATTAAACTACCATTCGAAAGCGGGTCCTTTATAGAAACCTATAGCGCATCAATAACAGTAACAGCAGTTACACACACATATTTTTATAATAATACGACGTGAGAAGAAATCTCATTTAGAAAAATATTTTAATTTAGTCCTTGTTACTATGAGCTGTAGTTCCTTTTTCTATGTTTATTTAATACCACCTTACTAGGTTACGTTAGTAAGTAACACCTTCTTTACTTTGTTTTTCACCCATTTTGTTTTACTGTGATTTCTACGACATCATCAAAGTTTCTCATATCTATTCATTTGTTTTTATTTTCAGCACAGGTATTAAATTCGTGTGGTTCTAGTTCTGTCACTATTAGTTTTATTCTTTCTTCGTGCACAAGCCCGGCATGGCCAGGTGGTTGAGGCACTCGGCTCGTAATCCGAAGGTGACGGGTTTGAATCCCTGTCACATCAAACATGCTCGCCATTTAAGCCGTAAGGGCGTTATTATATGACGGTCAATTCCACTTTTCGTTGGTACGAGAATAGCCCAAGAGTTTGCGGTGGGTGATGATGACTAGCTGCCTTCTCTCCAGTCTTTCACTGTTAAATTCGGGACGGTTAGCGCAGATAGCCCTCGTGCAGCTTTGCGCAAAACTCAAACCAATCCTCGTGCACTAACTTCATTGGTTTCTTCCTATGTCTATTTTATTTTAGATTCGGTGTACATTTTCTCTTTTCTTTTTCTTATAATATCTGTTTTGTTTGTTCTATCATTCGGTGAGTGTTTTTTCTGTGTGTTGGCTTTAACACCTTATTTTTATTCCCAGACAATGTAGTAGTTTGGCTTTAATTCAGTAACAAAGTGTCGAAAATATATAAATCTACCCGCTGGTACAGCGGTAAGTCTAAATATTTACAACGCTGAAATCAGGAATTCGATTCCTCTCGGTGGACTCAGCAGATAGCCCGATGTAGCTTTTCTATGAGAAAACACTAACATACACACTATATATAAATATGACTTTTCAAAAATTGAAAAACTTTGTATTACAAAAGAAAAAGTAAATGAATAATAATAATCATAATGAAAAATTAAGCGCATAAAAATAGGTTTCTATTAGTCTTCGAATTATTTTTACATGGTTTTCTTCTACTGTTTCTGCTTCCGTCATTGTTTAGTTGTTCGATTTCTCGCAAGCCTAAAAGAGGGCTATCTGCGCTAGCTGTCCCTAGTTTCGAAGTGAAAGATTAGGGGGAGGCAACTAATCGACACTGCCCACCGCCAACTCTTAAGCTACTCTTGTTAAATCATATAGGTGGATCTGACCATCTCTCTTATAACGCATCTGCAGCCACAAAGTATGGAACGCAATAATTTGTGTTGACGGTAAAAAGATCAATACCACGAGTCAATACCATGGCCAAGTGGTTAAGGCACTCGGTTCGTAATCCGAGGATCATGGATTCGAATCTCTGTCGCATTAAACATGCTCGCCCTTTCAGGCGTGGGGGCGTTATAATGTGATGGTCAATCTTACTATTCGTTGGTAAAAGAGTGGCCTTTCCTCTCGTCTTACACTGCTAAATTAGGTACGGCTAGCGCAGATAAACCTCGTGTAGCTGTACGCGAAATCAAAACCAAACTTAAACAACGAAACCTCAACTCCACAGTTCAACATACTAATTATTAAACTAATTAATTTTTTAAGAGATTATGCACTGAGAAACCTAAATATCTCAATGCCTTTCTTGACCACATCGTGATTTCATAAAATATTTCGGGTACTAATCACTTTCGAACTATGGTACCACCAATATATATAACAAAGACTGATTATTCGAAAGATCATCTTTGGGATATTTTTTTTTCTTTGACGATCCACAACTTATAACTGTTTCAAAGTGCTGCTATGGGAGAAATGAATTTTAGTTGTAATGGATTTATTGTTATATATTTATTTTAAGATCGCTGTTTATTTCAGTAAAATATATATTTTAAAATGCATGTTAATTACACTGCTAAATTTGTATCGCGAAATTCCTGCCTATTCACTAAATGTGTAGAATATATTTGAGTGTAAACATCAACAATAAATATTCTACGAGAGCATTAGCGTATCGTCAGTATTGTTGCGATAACTAAAATTTCTAGAAATTCGCCTAACGCTTTTAAAAAAGGTAACCTCGAAAGCTATAATTGTGATAAACGCTTATTAACCTGAAACTTCAGATATTTGACCAGGAATGTTCATAGATTTAGAAACAAACTGTTTAACTTCAGCAGATTAACATCGGACGTTAGTATTTTTACGAAAACGTTACATACCTTCATCGGTGAAGAACTTGGCTTATAATCGGCATGTGGTCAGCGAAGAGCTAGCTAGCTCCCCATTAAGTAAATTGTACCTATATCAACACGAAATTAAATTCGCTGATCGTAAACCATCGATAAAATAGACCAGAAAGAAGATTCAATATTGTTTGTAATTTTGTGAAAGTTTCATATGTATAAATCATTATTTGTAATGATCACTTGTCATAACTGTTACTATAAATTGTATTGTTGTTTGTGTATTAAAATAAGTATGTATTAAGAAAGTAAATTGTGTGTATCAATCTTGTTGGAAAATACCTTAAATGTGACACATATTGACGTCTAGCTCCCTAGTGGCACAGCTATATGTTTGCGGACTTACACCGTTAAAAACAAGGTTTTGATACCTGTGGTTAGAGCGCAGATAACTCATTGTGTAGTTTTTGTTTAATTCTAAACAAACAAACAATGACTTGTAATTTTAAATTACCATGTAACTCAGTTTAAGGCTATTTCAAATCGTAATACGTATTATAAAGTAACCTATAATATTGTTTGTTTGTTTGTTTTTTAATTTCGCGCAAAACTACACGAGGGCTAGCTGCGCTAGCCGTCCATAATTTAGTAGTGTAAGACTAAAAATAGGGCAGCTAGTCATCAACACCCACCGCCAACTCTCGGACTACTCTTTTACCAACGAATAATGGGATTGACCGTCACATAATAACGCTCCCACGACTGAAAGGGCGAGCATGTTTTGTACGACGAGGATTAGAACCTGCAATCCTCAGCCTACGAGTCGAGTGCCTTAACCACCTGGCCAGAGTTTAAGTATAACAAAGGGGAACTTCAGCGAACACTGCCTTGCACAGTATAGTTTTACTACAACTATTATATATTTGAAAGTAATATAAAGCAGTCCATAAAAAACTAAGGAATAAATCTTTGCTTTTCTTTTGTTCTTTGTCTTTATACGTCAAGCGTGGTTAGGAAAGTGTCAAGTTATTCTCTTCCGTGTCTCTAACACAAGAATAATTGCATATTAATAGAGTTAGCAAATCCATCAGCCTTGTAGTTTATTAACGTCGTTAGCATCTCAACTGTAAAGCTTTGTTAAACTTTCTTTTTAGTTATTGTTTAAATTTCAGTAATAAGCTATTAAACCAAGAAACTATGTTAGCATATGGGCCGATGTAATTGTTTTAAATATAATTGCTAAGTTATCAACAATTATTAAATTGAAAACAGAAAATGATCTCTTCAAACTACGGTGCAAATTTTATAATATCCACGTAAAGTTTATTACTTATTATATAGTTATTAGAAATAGTAAAGTATATTTATTGTGCGGTCAGAGTTCTTTTTACAATACACGTTTGGTTATAACAAAATTTTCTTAACCTTCGACAACAACAAAAACAACACTTTGTTTCGCCATATCTAAGCAAAACCTTGCTGACGTTTAAGGAAATATAATGAACTGGTTAAACATTTTTTGCAAATTAAGAGTAACATTTTGTTTGGAATATTTAGCGTTTTATGACGTATTTTACGTGGAATCACTCAGGTAGAAAAGTAGGAACATTTCCTCAAATTCCGATATCTTTAAAAGTCTCCTAAGGAAAACTGTGTAAGTTTCAAACCAGCGAAGTGTCTCCTCACGAATATTTCAAACACAGGCTACATCGAATTTGTGGAAAACTGTTGTTGTTTGTAATTAAGCACAAAACTACACAATGGGCTGTCTATGCACTGCCCATCACGTGCATCGAAACCATAATTTTAGCGTTGCAAATCTGCAGACATGCCTCTGTGCCACTGAGAGAAATTTGTGGAAAGATATAATGGGACTAGAGAAATATACACAAAAGTAATGTATATGCTTATCTGACTGAATCGGTGCTTCCTGTTTTCACGAAAAGTCTTGAGAAAATTCGAGCGTTCGTCTCTGTCAGAAAATGTAGTCAAGATAGCAGAAAATAAAGTTTGAATAGAAAGAAATGGGTATTTATAACAGAAGAGGTAGTTAAAGTACCTGTTTTAACAGGAGGTATGGGTTGTTTTGGACTTAACTAGATATAACAAGAAAAAAGAAAATGGGTAAATAGGAAGGAATAAACTGATGTGTGAATAAAGACATTTATACTAAGCTAACTATTTGTTTCTGAACATTTATGCAAGCTATGCAAGGAGAAGCAGTGTTAACCATCTCTAATTTTAAACTAATTGATTAAAGGAAAAACATATAATCAACAGCATACACAGCTAATGCTTGGGGTACCTTAATAAGACAGTGAGATCTATCCTTTAATACACCAAGAACCTGAAGTATGAAACACAATTTTACGGCAACCGAAACGAATGTATGTTTGTTTGTTTGTTTAGAATTTCTCGCAAAGCTAAACGAGGGTTATCTGCACTAGCCGATCCTAATTTAGCGGTGTAAGGCAAGAGGGAAGGCAGCTAGTCATCACCACCCACCGCCAATTCTTGGGCTACTCTTTTACCAACGAATAGTGGGATTGGCCGTCACATTATAACTCTCCTACGGCTGAAAGAGCGAGCATGTGAACAGGATTCGAACCTGCGACCCTCAGATTACGAGTCGAGTGCCCTAACCACCTGGCCATGCCGGGCCGTAATCTTTATGTAAATCAGCATTGAGGAATAGTTTAGTGTTTATGTTTTCACTTTAAGTTTTGAAATACCAAGTAAAAAACCTTTTTTTTACATTATCTTTAGTAATTCTTCTTTATCATTTAGTAAAATAAACTGTTTTTTTGTAATATTATCAAACCTTGAAGATAGACAACTAGATAATCTTTCTACAACTGTGTTCCAGAAGAGGCGAAGAAGCGACAAGAAAACGTAAAATAATGAACTCGCCTACACATTCTATTTGGTCTTTATTTGAAAGCTCCTAAGTATTTTTATAGTCTTGCGAGTGTATAGATGTCTCTCTCAGAAAAGAAGCCACAATATCTTTTTATCACGAAGATGCCTTTAAAAACGACACTAACAGACATTAAAAGAGATTCTTAATGCTGGGGCTGAATTTAAATTATCATTACAAAAGCAGTTTGGAAATGAAGTCTCACATAAAATGGTTTCAAAGCTAATATATTTTGAATCAGAGACATTTTAGAGGTATTCCCTTATTATGCCTTGATAATATATGCACGAATTTCTTAGGATACTTGAAACAATCTCGACGTCTCAAAGTGACAGAAAGAATTTTATTGTTAAAAGTACTTTTAAAAACTTGTTTTATAGATTGTGGAAAACGCAGAAAGGTGTATTTCAGACCAGTAAACTAAATAATGTGAAATAAGCAAACCATATTTGTTCGTAATTAAGTACAAAGCTACATGAAAATCTGTCCTCCGCGAACATGGGTATCGAAATCCGAATTCTAGCGATGTAAGCCTACAGACATGCCGCTGTGCCACTGGGGAGGAAGGACATACAAAATAACATTTTAAAACTGGTGGTTAAATCAACACCAAAATCAACACATTCTGTTATTGCATGGCGGTAATAGGAAATAGTATTAAAACTAGTTTATATTATATACAGATAAATAAATATATACACACAGAAGACTAAGTTATATTTAAACGGTTTTGAACAGGGAATTCAACAAATCACGTGACAACCATAATTAATATAAAGTCACGATATAATGGTATCTGTCAGAACTGGACTTTGAAACTGTTTAGTGTAACATAAAGACTGCGATGCTACCGAAAACTGATCCGTTTCGGAAAGGGTATGTAAAAGTCCCATTCGACACAAGGAGGGAAGATAATATAGTACAAATGAAAAGGAAGTTTACGAAATAAGTACTTTTTAGAACAATACTATTTGTTATGGCCCGACATGGCCAGGTGGGTTAAGGCGTTCGGCTTGTAATCTGAGGGTCGCGGGTTTGAATCCCCATCGCACCAAACATGCTCGCCCTTTCAGCTGTGGGAGGGTTACAATGTGACTCTCAATCCCACTATTCGTTGATAAAAGAGTAGCCCAAGAGTTGGCGGTGAGTGGTGATGACTAGCTGTCTTCCGTCTAGTCTTACACTGCTAAATTAGGAACAGCTGGGGCAGCTTTGTGTAGCTTTGCGTGAAATTCGAAACAAACAAATAAACTAGTTGTTATATTTTAACGAGTCTTGTCATTCGTATAATAAATACTACACCGCTCTATACAAGACTAGCTTTATATATATGTTCTTTGTTTCAAGTTCCTGACTCGTTCCAGTTAACCAATCGCAAAGAAAGTTATTGTCGGAATTTCTCAATCTTCCATTCGTTCAAGCAGTACATATGTTGGCTTTAGTTAGCTTAATACAGCAATTTCCCAAAGGACGTGTTACAAAGTTTTACAATAATGATATATAAGTTACGGAGTAAGTTGTTATGATAGTGATTTAATAAATATATTACTGTAACTTACACCGTTTGTATTCTCAGAAGATGAAGAGTTCCAACACTGTAAGGACAGCAGGCTAAACCCATAGAGTTTGGTGTTTTCATGCTACAAGAACCACATAGACAATGCAGGTGACGTAAAGAAATTTGAATGAAATATGGTTCATTCCATAACCATTGTGAAAAACAAGAAGAAATTGTCCGTGGAATAATATGCGAAAAAATGTTTACCTTACAAACTTTCCTAAACATAGCCAGGTGATTAAGGCGCTCGACTTGTAATCTGAGGGTCGCGGGTTCAAACCTCCGTCACACCGAACATGCTCAACCTTTCAGCCGTGGGGACGAAATAATGTGACGTTCAATCCCACTATTCGTTAGTAAAAGAGAAGCTCAAGTGTTGTCGATAGGTGGTGATGAGTAGCCGCCTTCCGTCTGGTCTGCAAAATTAGAGACGACCACCGCAGATAGCCCTCGGTAGCTTTCCACGAAATTCGAAAGAAAATAAACCAAACTTTCTCAAACAAATTAATTTCAATCTACTCCCCATCAGTGGCTATTAGTCTTAACTATAGAAAACTGAGGCGTTTAATTAGTTTTTGATGCCTAACCAAATACACAATTAATTTCTACGTCCTTGTAAACTAGGGATTAAATAGACACTACAGGAGATGTTTGTGTAGTTTCATAGATTAAACCACATTTTATTTAAAGTCTTTAGTTTTTTATTTTCACTTGTATAATAATAACCATATAAGACATGTTTTTAGGATAATTTATATTTTACCGTTATCTCATTATCACAAACATTATTTCTTCATTTTACGCGAATATTATTGACCAACAGTAACATTTCTAAGTTTGGACTGAAAGTAGAAAGTAGAGCTTTCAGACATACTAAGTATCGACTACTACACACAAAAGGGACAGTTCTATATCTCACTTAACGTGACCTGTTTAACAGAAGCTGTTACATTTACTAAGCTTCTCCCCTTTTCTCACAAATATTTAATATTTGTTTGTGAATTTCGCGCAAAGCTACACGAGGGATAGCCGTCCCTAATTTAGCAGTGTAGGACTAGAGGGAAGGCAGCTAGTCATCAACACCCACCATCAACTCTTGGACTACTCTTTTACCAACGAATAGTGGGATTGGCCATCACATTATAACGCTCCCAGGCTGAAAGGGCCAGCGTGATTGATGTGATGGGAATTCGAACCCGCGACCCTCGGATTACGAGTCGAACGCCTTAACACGCTTGGCCATGCTGGACCCGTCTCTGAATGATATTCCTTTTACGTGTGCTTTTTATTGTGCTTAAAGCACAATGTCTAACGTAGCTTGTGTGATACACTGATGGACGGAGTCTCACCTAATGCAAAATGCACACTACCTTATAGCAGACTCACATATGTGCATTTCATATTTAATTCACTTCCTTGGCTTGAGTTTAGAGCATTTTCTTAAAACAAAAACACGTACACAGTAAAAATTATTACATGTACTATACCCTTTGGACACACTGTGTTTAGTATGATTAACTAATGTTTGTCACACTGACTTTCCTTAGCACTTGTGCATTGAATCGGAGAAAGCATATTTGAAGGTTTGTTTCGGAATCTCCGATAAAGCTACATAAGAGCTGTCTGCGTTCGGTCTTTGCTAATTTTGATCTAATGGAATAGAGAGGAAGTAGATTTTTTTCAGAACACACCTGCTGCACATTTTGCGCTGCTCTTTTATAATTAAATAATCATTCCTATCGTGTAACCTCAACCGCAAGGTACACAGTGTGTTTTTTTTTTCAATGAGTACGAACTATTAATATTTCTATTAACAGCTTGGGCACATTTACCACTAGGTCACGCCCGGCTCTACTTAATAAGGACACGATCTATGAAGCCATAAATTGTTCAATCAATATAATAATATAAATTAAATATTCTCTTTATTTTAAAGTTAAGTAAAATGTAGAAGGGCAAGTTGTACTTCACAGAATATAAACCAATTTGATATTTATCTTTCTTCGGCCTTTTGAGTTCTATTGGTCGAACTGCTTGGATTGAAATTTAAAGAAATTCTGGTTCGGATTTCGTTGTTGCAAAATAATTCTCTCTGAATACTTCAGACCACGAGTTCACTGTAAAGTTGACAGTCAATTTCCACTATGAGGTCAGAAAAAGAACCCAAAGGTCAGGTTAGCGACTGGCACAATTGGTAAGTTCCTTTCTCTCTTGCCCTCCCCCCTAGTGACACAGTATGTCTGCGGACTTAAAACGCTAGAATCTGAGTTTTAATACCCGTGGGGACAAGTATCACTATCTATCAAACCACAAGTATCGTTGTTTTCAATCTTATATAGTTTAAAACAGTAAAAAAAATACAACACAAGTTTATTCCGTATAACTATATCAACGTCAGTAATATTTTAGGTCTAAGAAAAACACAAATTTCAGTGAATTTTGAATAAAAAGACATATGGTAATATCTGCTAGACACCAAACAAAACGTACATTAAATAATTAAACTTATGAATAAGCACATATTGTATACTTACAATAGGGGCTTGTGGAATCTTTCGTGTTTAATGCACAAGAAAGCGGAACCAAATATTTGATTTGTAAAAATAAATAGAGTTTGTTTGCTTTTTTGAATTTCGCACAAAGCTACTCAAGAGCTATCTGCGCTATCCGTCCCTAATTTAGCAGTGTAAGACTAGAGGGAAGGCAGCTAGTCATCATTACCCACCGCCAACTCTTGGACTACTCTTTTACCAACGAATAGTGGGATTGACCGTAACATAATAACACCCTCACGGTTGAAAGGGCGAGCTGGTTTGGTGCGACCGGGATTCGAACCCGCGACCCTCAGATTACGAGTCGAACGCCTTAACCCACCTGGCCATGCCGGGCCAAAAATAAATAAAATGATTTTAAATTCATTTTACTTTTCGTTATTAAAGCACATTGACCCTAAAAAATTAAAACCTTCTGTTTCGGTGATGTGTGAAGTTTAAGGAGGTGATGTTAAAATATAGATATTTTTAAAACCAATGTTCTAGATCTATCCCTAATTATATTTTGTTGCTCTATTATATTGTGATATAAGAAGCAAAAGCCTAAAGATGAAATATTTCTGTCTTGGCTTGTATGTAAAGTACTGCAAAGATACTTTAAATAAAATATGAAAACTGTATTGACTACTTTGGTCCAATAGCTACTAATATAAAAATATATTGACTGTTTTCGATCTCATAGGTACGAATAAAAAATATATTTACTTTCGCTCTCATAGATGCGAACATAAAACAAATATTGACTGCTTTGATTCTCATAGCTATGTGTGACATTGTGGAAAGAATGCGGAGGATAAAACCGGTAAATACAACAGCTTCTGTTAAACGGAACATATTAAGTAAATTGCAAAAAAATACTTTTTGCACGTAGTAGAATAAACGTCGTAAATAGAACAAAGTCTAATTTTTTTAAAAATCCAGAAATGTACGTTTTTGTTTATCATTTGATGTTATTTCATAAAGATGTTTTTGTTCAAAACGTAAACATGCACATTTGTGATCACGACACACGGCAGACGTAAAATTTATTTTTGTAATAACGACACATGACACATCAAAGATTTACATTTGTGATAACGACACATAGCAGATGTAAAATTTACATTTGTGATTAAAACACACGATAGATTTAGAATTTATATTTGTGATAAAGACACATTGCAGATCTAAGATACACAGTTGTAATAAAAACATACGATATATGTTAGTTTTAAATTTGTGAGAACGACACATGACATATTTAAAACGTTATTGAAGTACGGCTGTGGTCTGTTTATAAAACTAAACCAATAATATGTAGCTGGAGTTTTTGGTGTGTTTTTTATGTTATTGAAATGATATTCCTCTTATTTTATTGCATTACAATAGAAGCTATTGTAACAGAACAAAATACTGTTATTTTGTTAGGTTGCATTAAAAGTTTTTATTAGTCTATTAATTAATTGATTCTCATTAATTTTAATCGATTCCAGTTTTTCGTTTGTATAATCAGCTATGTAAATTAATTTAACCCGTTTGAAACAAAATTTAGTAATTGTGTTTATCGTGATATAAAAGCAATACCCATATAAAGGGATATAGTTAGCTCAGCTACAGAAAAGTACAAGTATTTGTTCACTTTGAAAATAACTACGTACAAGACACATCTTAACATCTAAGTCCAGTCTGTCACGATGTGTCAAAGAACAGTCCAAAGCGCGTGTGTTTATACGTCCGCTACAATACAATGACACTTTAGATGGTGAACAGAAAAGAAAATTGCTTGGTAACCTGAAGATCTAAATTAATCTCTGGAGTGTTAAGAAAGATAAAAAAAAAAAATAGAGACCTGACACTCGGGAAAAAAACAACAATCGTAGACTGTAATTGAATCTAGCAAACAATACAAAGAAAAATAGTGTACTTTTAGAATGTGTTATTGGTCAGTAAAACCGACATCGATACTTAAAACAAACTTTTAACTTTTACTGGCTTCATTTTATATTGTCTCAAATGATAAAAGCTTCTTTCTGTTAATAGACCTACTGTCAGAAGGGTTTTACGTATTGACGTAATACTTATTGACATAAGTTTCTTTGTTGTTTTTTGTAGACCCACACATAGAGATTTATAAGGTTTACTTTTTGAAAGCCCCACACACGACAACTGACAGAATGAGAACAACAATCTTATATTTATAAAACGTAGCCACCTATGAAACATTTCCAACGCGCAGTGTGTCAGCATACTGGAAAATATATAAAGCCTTTTTCGTTTCTTTTTTTTAAACAGTCTGCTTATTTAATGGCGCTCAGTTGCAACTTATAGTACAAATGTAAAAGCTATACTTTAGTTTTTTGTTTACCACTACCACAGTTTTTGTGCAACGTTTACTATAAAAAAAGAGAAAAAGTCCTCATTCCTTTAGTGGTTCATCAGTAGTTTTGTAAACTCGTAGCATTAAAAATTTGGTTTCGAAACGCGTGGTTAGCAAGGCACGGATAGCCCATTGTGTAGCTTTGTAGTTAATCAGAGTAAACAAATGAATATTCTAAATATCAATATAACATAAATTTAAAAACGTTCAGGTATACAATATTATATTACTGGAATTATAAATGAAATTTTATCTTTTGGCTTAGATAGTGGAAGATACTTACTCAATAATTAAATTATTGTTTTCGAATTTTAGCTTCCCAGAATAGAGACCATTTTTATGTTACCATGAATAATATTACTAGTGTTAAATACTTATCTGATTCTTGAAAATCTTCATGGAATTAGAAAAAGAAAGTCGTGTTAAGAATATAATAGGCCTAATACCAATGTCTTATGACAAGTATAATTAATATCTTGTGTCTTTTAAGTTACCACCTTATCGTGGTCGACTAATGGCCTAGTAATTACTTCTGTCAGTTTGTTAAATGTGCACTTAGATGTAAAGTCATTATAATGAGAAACTGATTATATGTATACAAGTTAGACTTCTTAATTAACCTCAGAAAATGCTTTTGAGACAGTATCAAATGTTTGTAACTCACTAATGAAGAATAAACTGAACAACATGACTTATTCTACATTTTATATTTCTTCTGCACACGCTTAACTGTTCCATAAAACATCAAGAAGAATATAAAAAATACTCTAAATTTGTTTACTAGCACTGAAGAAATATATAAATTATGCTTTTAGTTTTTAATTATTTCATATCTATAGAGCCATTTAATAAGAAAGATCTTCCATAACTTTAGGTATACACTTCTTACAGAAAATATATATTTTTTAATAAAAGCCACTTACGAAGACGGTTTAACTACAGTAATGTGAAGCGGGTGGCTCAACTGTTAATTATTCTTGCGTGGAACTATAAAATCCAATAATATATTACAAAACAGTATTTCGTAAACTGTATTTCTTCTTGAAACATATCTAAAACAAATAATTTGTAATTAACTGCAGGCATGTTAGCTCGTTAACTGCAAAACATTCATATACAAACAGAATAATCCTTAACCAACTTATCAGATTGAAAAAAAAACGCTTAACATAAATAAGAACTGATAATGAGATATTGTTTCCGAATCTTGGAAGATTTGCTTTGTGTTTTTGATCTGGTCCAAGTGTATCCGGCCCGGCATGGCCAGGTGAGTTAAGGCGTTCGACTTGTAATCTGAGGGTCGCGGGTTCGAATCCCCGTCGCACATGAGGAAAGATAACTTCATGTTTTATACACTAATACGAAGATTTGTGTGTTTGTTTATTAATTCCGCGCAAAGCTACAAGAGGGTTATCTGCGCTAGCTGTCCCTAACTAAGCAGTGTAAGACTAGGGGCAAGGCAGCTAATCATCATCACCCAACGCCAACTCTTGGGCTATTGCTTTACCAACGAATAGTGGGATTTACCGTCACGTTATAATACCCCCACGGCTTAAAGGGCGAGCATGTTTGGTGCAACGGGAATTCGAACACGCGACCCGGGCCAATACGTAGAAGATAATAACCTCATGTTTTATGCACTAATACTTAGAACTTATTATATCTTAGATCTCGAAAATTATGTTTTTCACCTTGCAGTTCAGGACTTTCGTACCCAATACCATCTAGATAACATAAAATATAAAATAAATAATATATTGATATTATAATTAATTTCATTTATTACTATTGGAAATCCCTGTGTATTTTACTTAGAAAATGTGTAATTTCACGTAAGTGATGGGCCAGTTTTCTATATCAAGTGTAATAGACAAAAACATTAAATTAGTCAGAGTATGAATTACGTCCCCCCCTGGTAGAGCGATAAGTATACGGATTTACAACTCTAAAATCAGGGATTCGATCTTGGCTTTGCTCTAAGAAAACACACACACATGAATTACGTGGATATCACTGGGAGTAGGTGGTATTAAAACAAACCAATAGCTCGTTAAGTAGCTGATAAATATAAAAGCGTTTAGGTTCTGATCATTTTTGTGAAACATATCTGGTTGTGTTTTTGTTTTATAAACATGACAAACGTTTTTGTTTTGTTTTTCTACACGTTTTGGGACATTTATATGACACTTACTGGACAAGTCCCACTTGGAAATCGAAGAACTATTACTTGCTAGTTTTTATCGGACCTACAATGCCGGAAACCGGTTTTCGATACCCGTCGTGGGCACAGCACAGATGGTCCATTGTACAATTTTGCGCTTAACAAGAAAAACAAACAAAATTAAGTGTGTCGTCACTAGCACTGAATGAAGCTATTGTCAAGCGCTCGGAATAAAAACAAAAATCCGCTCTCAAAACAACAACTACAAAACATACATTGAAGAATTCAACCGTAATTGAGGGAAATCATAAAGTTAGGCTTAAAGAGACAGAATCTAGCCTTATTCCTCTCATCATTATCTATCATCCTAAACTGAAGAACCAACTGGTATTTTTCGAAGTTATTGTGTTCTTCTACAGATTAAAAAGTTTTTTTTTTTTCCCCCAAAGTTTGCATTGTTCCCTTCCGAGAAACAAAGATACTTAAATACTTCAGTTCTTGTACATACCAAAGTTAACAGCGCCATTTCTTTAAGGGTTAGTTACCATTCTTTCAATAGCTAAAGATGCCAAACTTATCAGTTACCTTTTTTGATAAATGTAAAATTGACAAATATGCCAACTGCTTAGCCACTGACACTATCCAAACCATTCTTAGAAAAACACTGAAATAATCACATATCTTTCTTTAGTACGTAACAAAATTTTCCTGTTTACAAACACTTCAACCAGCCTGATTAATGACTTGTTCCTGATTAAAAAAAAAAACACAACGTGGCTAATCCTGAAGACATAAATGTTCACACTGTCATCACAGATTGTTATCTTTGCACTCCACATATCATTAACATCTTTCGATTTACTCTACTAACCGTTCAACATTCCTTAACAGACTTACAAATTTATATATGCTTTTGATTGCAGCCTAATATTTCAATAATTATATTCCTTATATTAAATGTGCGGATTGCTGTAAACCTTTTACTTCGTGTGTATCTTTTTGTGCTGCTTTAACTGACCTGTAAGTTTTAATTCCCTTTCTGTGCATTATTGTTTTTATTACTTGTACACGTTTTTGTGTTTTTGTTTGTCTCCTTTTCTGAAACAGATTTCCCTTTCTAATTTATGTATTCGCTTCCCTTCAGAGCTTATAATATTCATTTTATAATTCGGGTATCTTTACATTCTCTTATTTTCAGTGTGCTACTTGGACTGGCAATCATATAACAATTTTCTAGTGTTCAATATATAAGTAAAAGATGATGTGTGTTT
Source organism: Tachypleus tridentatus (assembly GCF_004210375.1). Taxonomy (NCBI): domain Eukaryota; kingdom Metazoa; phylum Arthropoda; class Merostomata; order Xiphosura; family Limulidae; genus Tachypleus; species Tachypleus tridentatus. Next base: position 39,673,657 of record NC_134837.1, on the reverse strand, counting down.
TTTTTCCATTTTGAATATATTTTTCTAGAAAAAACAAAGGATCAAAGCCAAGAATAAAAACAGTTGTTCATGGGTAGAAAAAAAAGAAGGCTTTAACTAGATATTTCAGTAGTTTAAATTATATTTTACTTTTGTTAGAGGAACGGTCTGGTTCAGTCGTAGGAGACAAAATAACGACAGAAATAATTTGTTTATCACATTTCTACATAAAAATAAAACGTGTTAATCAACAGAAACATTCCTATTTATACTTCATGTTACTAAAAATAAAAATTGTAGGATTTACGAATTTTCGTTTTTTTTTTCTTGTTTGGGCCACATTCAAAGAAGAAGAGCCATAGTATCCTGTATACTTTAAATTTCCAGTCCAGGCTTCTAGTGGACATTAAAACGTTTCTATGTTTAACAACTAAACTGTTTTTAATGGCTATTTAGTTATAGGGTTAACAATACATCATTTAATACTATAGGATTCTAACAAATGAGAGGTTTTGGTGAATGCAAAAAAATTTTCCCGAGTATCTCAGTATGCTAAAGTACTGTATAAGCTCAAATCTATATTAGCGAGTTTTATTTTGGTTTATATTTTCTTTTTCTGGGGAGGTCTCAATGTATAATAGGAAAGGTTATGTGAGACTTCACGTACTTTCAGAGACCGTTGAAGTTGACTGAAGTCAGTTTATACGCGATGTGTGAAAACTGATCGTAACACAGTATTGTGGTTTCATATGAAAGAAATAGATGATCACCAACCATGGCATTGAAATAATTCATAAAAACCTCTCAGAGGGCCGTTCTAAGATACAGACTAGTAATATAAGAACAACTAACGCTTTTATTGTGAATGAACGTTCAACTTAGTCCTTAATATATTCGTCGATTTTTCTTACATTCTGCGAGGTCGTTGACCACATGAACTAAGCGAGTGTGGCCGTGACGAGATAGCAATTGTCCGAGGCTTGGAAGACTAGAGTATACTGTTTTATTATACATTAGGTAAATGGAGAAACGACTGTGTTTCGCATACTGATAAATATTCAAACATAGACGTCAGTATCTTATGACTGCAGATAAAGGATGGTGTAATGATAAATTAAATATCAATATCCTTTTTGAGCCACGAATCTTCTGGATTTGACTAGAATTCTCACCAAACCCTCTGAGTCTTTTATAGATTCTTGTCAAACTCTTTCACAATCAGCTGTATGGTTTCCATGTAGACCTTTTTAAATATCCTGACAACATCATCTGGGGTTTTATTGCTATTTACTAAACTTATTTCATAAGAAAAAATGGCGAACTTACAACGCTGGAAATCGGATTTCGATACCTATGGGGGAGGCAAAGCACAGATATTCTATTGTGAAGCTTTGTGCTTAATTGTAAACATAACAAAATGAATCCCTAATTGATTTTATTAAAATATATTCATAACAATAATGGTATTTAGTGAATCTTACTAAAGCTGGATTTTTAGTGGGTTTTACAAAAAATTATTTTCTTCCAGATGTCAGTGTTGTATGATTGTAAATAAAAGATGATGTAAGAATAATCTATATGCCAGTGTCGTATGATTGCAGATAAAAGACGGCGTAAGGATAATCTAGCTGCCAGTGTTGTATGATTGCAGATAAAAAATGGTGTAAGGATAATCTAGATGTAAGTGTCGTATGATTGTAAATAAAAGATGGTGTAAGGATAATCTAGATGTCAATGTCGCATGACTGACAATTTTACTACAGTTATTCCTTAAACATTTGGGTTTTTAGCAAATTTTATTGAAATTCTCTTTTAGTCAGCTAGATCTTTGGTCGATTGTATTACAATTTTCTCTCAGCGAACTAAGTAAAGGAACTTTCCTTAAATGTTATTCAAAATCACACAATCATTCAACAGATTCTACTTATTTATAAAAAGGTATTATCCGTTCAATGGAGTAAGTCTGACAGAAGAAAAGATAGAAAAGTTGGTTAAAATTCTTGATCAGGTTTAATTCAAAATTATATCTAGATCAACATACTTTCTTGTTAACTTGGGCTTTTGCTGGATTTGTTTTGTTTCCGCAACGATTTTTGTATTTCTTTTTTAAATGGGGTATTTCTTCAAAATAAATCAAATAAAATATTTTTATGAAGTTATTCTACGTAAAATATATTCTCCTGCGATTTTAAAATTATACTGTGCTATTTTAAACGTCTTAATTAAAATAGAAAATTTGAATATTCATTTCAAGCTAAACAGTAATGTCTTCAAAGATATTTCTTTTAATAAATTGTTCAAAGTTTGCAAATAACCGACTATCTCGTTTTTACTACTTTATTTTACATATAATATTCAAAAATAGTTTTTGCCAAAACAAAACTTATAATGTAAACAAGCAGATGTTACACGTATGATAAGAACTACATGCCAAAGACTCTAACGTCATACGCAGCATAAACTTACCAGGATATACTGTCCTTAGTGCAGCGATTACTAAAAGCAATACTTCATAAACATGGTACTTTCTTCCAATTGTAGTTGGTGTAGATAGCTTTAGGTCTGGCGATGTTATCCACATTTCGAATGACTCAAACTGTTGAAATTCTAATCTGGTGCTCTTAATATCTTTTCCCCTCTAAAACATAAAAGAAAATCACACGTATCACCAATACTTCTTCCAGACTTTGTTTCAAAACTTATGACTGACATTAAACACATATGTTAAACGTAATCATATACATACATACAAATGTATATTGGATATTGCAACGTTTGTATGAAAATTGTTTAACTTTGACTTATTTTGTCCAAAAAAAAAACATTTTACTGCTTTTACTATAAATTATACTTATAACATATTAAAAACATTGAAAACTCAATCCTTTTCCCAATGTCTACCCTTTGAAAATATTCTTTAATCAAGACATTCCAAAGCATTCGGGATAATCAAGGAAGATAGCATCAGCAAAGAAAACCAATAATCCTAGTGCTTTCGAAAAATGGACTTTCCTTCATTAGGGATAAATCATGAAGGAAAGCCCACTTTCAGAAAGCGACGAGCTATTAGGTTTCGTTTCTGATAATAACATATTTTAATGATGTCGTGTATCAGATTAGAAACAGAGAATACTTGTACAGGCTTTGTTATCTTCAAGCCCTCTAGTGGCACAGCGGCATGTGTGTGTGAACTCACACCACTAGAACCCGGTTTTTGATACCCGTGGTGGACAGAGCACAGATAGCCTTTTTTGTAGCTTTGCGATTAATTCCAAACAAATTAAAATTAAATTAATTACTAATTTTCAAACTAAAACTTAGAACAAAAAGCGCGAGTGATGTAAGGCTAAAATAAATTAACGACTGAATAGCGCAATTCGTGTCTCAACCATAAGAACAATAAGCCTACTAAGATGGAATCGTTACTTAAATTACACAACTAATTATTTCTCGAAATTAATTTACAAGCAGAAAGTTTACTTGGCTGTTTCTGATTTAAAAGTAATTCTGACATTTTGTATTCATTTAAAGGTAAACTTTTTCATTTGTGTTAGAATTTCGTGCCAAGCTACAAAAGGACCATCTGCGCATCGATATCTGTAATTTTAACTGGCAGGCAAGAGTAAAGACAACTAAAAAACAGCAATCGCTGTCGACTCTTGGGCTGATTTCTTTGAATGGTGAAATTTTAACGTAATATTTATAGCGTTTTCATGACCATTTTGAAATAATCGACTTATTTATAATTAAAAACTACACACACAAAACAAGTTTACAAAAATTTCGACCGAAATACGACTAACTACCTCGCAAACTGCTGAATTTTTTTAAAACTGAATTTATTAATTATGTGCTTGTTCTTCATTCTCACTCACCCTCTTTATGATGGTAAGTATCTAAATATAAAAGTTTCTCACTCGATGATGAATGTAAAGTTCTAATGTTTCCCAGATTACCGCCAGGCTTAAATCAATTCCATGTAAAACCAAAACCTATTAAAAGATTACTCCTGTTCGTTTATGGTATTCTTTATACTCATAAACCCATAAACAAGATGTGACAATCTTCTTTTCGCTATTTTCATCGATTTTCCACGTGTTAAAGGCGAATAGTGACAACAACATTAAATGTAAGTAACATTTGACACGAGTGGTTCAAGGAATTAGATTGGCGGTTTGCACAATAATAAAAGAAAGCGAAAAATACACTAGAAAACCTAGCAGTAAATAGCAACGTCAGAAGTATTATCTGAAAAGTAAGGGAGCGTAGAAAAATAAAAAAATATGGAGTCAAGAGTAGAATAACAAACGTATAAAGTTAAGAGTTAAATAAAAATATGTGGAGCTAAGAGTGAAATAACAAAAATATCGAGTCAAGAGTAGAATAACAAACGTATAGAGTTAAGAATGAAATAAAAATACGTGGAGCTAAGAGTGAATAAAAAACGTATGGGTCCAAGAGTGAAATAACAAAAGTGTGGAGTTAAGAGGGAAACCACAAAAATATGAAGCCAAGTGTGAATTAATAAAAGTTTGTTTGTTTTTGAATTTCGCGCAAAGCTACACGAGGGCTATCTGCGTTAGCCGTCAAGTTAGCAGTGTAAGACTAGAGGGAAGGCAGCTGGCCATCACCACCCATCGCCAACTCTTGGGCTACATTTTTTAAAAGAATAGTGTGATTGACCGTAACATTATACGTCCCCACGGCAGAAAGGGCGAGCATATTCGGTATGACGGAATTCGAACCCGCCACTCTCGGATTACGAGTCGAACGCCTGAACCACCTGGCCATACGGAGCTCGTTAATAAAAGCAAAGGAGTCAAAAGTGAAATGAAGAAAGTAAAGTACCAAAAGTAGGAAGCCAAGTGTGAAATAAGTAAGACACGAACACATTTATAAGTAACTGCACAAATTAAATCGTTTTGAAGAAGAAAAGAGGAACGAACCTTTACGTGTGAATGAATAAGAGAATAGTAGCACTGATAGGAGGTTTGATGTGTTTCAACGTATTAAATAACAAGAATAAAAGAGAGAATTACTATATTATGGTTGAGATTTCGTGGGCTCCATCCGATCTGTGCAAATGAGTTTCTTTCTTATTGTATTTTTAATTTAGCGCGAAGCTATACAATGGTCAAACAGTATTTCGAAAATTTACCTTTTCAACGTAAGCTCAATGTGGCATGATTGAGATCTAAGAGTAGGATTGCAAGGTCGTAGAACCCGAATCTGGAATTATATCTTGAATCTCTGGGCTTCTTTAGATTTTTAGGCCGCTACGTTTGAAATGGTGTTTATACCCCCACCTATACGTTAGCGGGACCAAACTGGTTCACGTGCTCAGACACCACGGCTGAGAGTCCTCGTGTGGTTTGTTTTCGGGAACGGATCCCTCCTGTGAAGGCGACAAATGTACCAAGATTTATGGAGTAACTTTATTAGTACATTTCAGCATCTGTGAATCATAACGGGACCTTTAGATTTCGTTCGTATTTTGTGAGGGGTAAACATTATCCGCTTTAGTGTGTATGTATAAATTCAAAAACAATGGTTTCTAAATAAGCGTAGCACAAAGGTGATGTATTTTAATACTTAACTAAACTATTTTTTTTCTAGCCCATTTGAAATTTATTTGTTAATGTTATTAATATCAGCCTCAGGTCGTGTGACAGAAATGATTATTAAACACAAAAAACAAGTACTTGAACTGACAGATATAAATTGGTTTGAATTTCGCACGAAGCTAAAGGAGGACTATCTGCGCTAGCCTGCCTCTAATTTAGCAGTGTTAGACTACAGGAAAGGAAACTAGTCTTCACACCCACCGCCAACTCTGGGGATACTCTTTTACCGACGAATAGTGGGACTGAACGTCACAATATAACGCCCCCATGTCTTAAAGGGCGAGAAAGTTTGGTGTGACGGGGATTTGAACCCGCGACCCTCAGATTACGAATTGAGTGCCTTAATCACCTGGCCATGCCAAGCCAGACAGATTGGGATGGAAAGTAATGTAATGAAATGGGTATAAAAATACATAAATTTGCTTAGAGGTAATGATAAAGATTTATACGAATCTTTATAAAGGAACTAATAGGTGATTATGGAGAAAGAAGGTTTATTTATTTTATGGAATTTCATATAAAAACCACCCTCCAGCTGTTCATAATTTATAAATTATAAACTAAATATAGTTTGTCAACATCATCAACCACCGACGCTTGAGCAACACTCTGCTAACGATTAATAGGACTGAACAACACATTATAACGTTTCCGCGACTAAAATGGCGAGTACGATCGGTGAAGGGTTTCGATCTCGCGATCTGCTGATTTCGAGTAGTGCACTACATCTGTGCCAGCCCTTACAAAGAGAGTGTGTGTGTGGATTTCTTATAGCAAAGCCACATCAAGGTATTTGGTGAGCCCACCAAGGTGAATCGAACCCCTGTTCTAGCGAAGGGCACGAAAAGAGGAAGATGAACTTATAAGTAGAAAGATGAGACAAAAATTTGAGATAAAAATATGTGTTGGTACATATGAAGAAGATGCAATTATTAAACAGTCGTGCGCAGGCTCCGAGATCCATTATGTTTCATCCTCTATAATCACTGTTTTATCTCTACATGTCACAGATTTAAATATGTTTAAAGAGAAGAAGATAGCTTCTTAAACCTAGATTCTTAGAAATTTCGTTGTTAGAGGGAAACTTCATTTGAATAGAAAAGAGAGTTGTGATGAGATAAATCAAGTGGTGAATCTGTTTAATAAAACATGAAGCCGTTATTCTTTATCTTATAAACGCGACGTACTTGTAATCTCGATCTCAGTGTCATGTGCAACGATCTTTCTGTGCACGTGTGTGAAATAAACATACGTTATAAATCAATTAACTTGCAAACAACTATATGTAGATACGATTTTTAAAAACAACAACAAAATTCGTTTAGGTCCGGCATGGCAAGGTGATTAAGGCACTCGATTCCAACTCCGACGGTCGCAGGTTCAAATCCCGGTCACGCCAAATGTGCTCGCCCTTTCAGCTATAGGAAGCATTATAAAGTAACCATCAGTTCCACGATTCGTTGGTAAAAGAATAGCCCACGGGTTAGCGGTTGGTGGTGATAACTAGCTTCCTTCTCTATAGTCTTGCACTGCTAAATTAGGGAAGGCAAGCGCACGCAATGAACTCTCGTATAAATTAGTGCTATATCCAAAAACAAACAAATTGATTAGTTTGTTCTATAAAGAAAATATAAAATCTGAGTTTACTAATTGTTCTTTATTATTACTTTTAACTCAAAATTCCTAAGTTAAAAAGATAAAAAAGAGAAAATTATATTAAATAAAATGTGACGAATATCGATTTTCTTATACTCTTGATAGCATCTATGTATTTTTCCATATTTTCCTCTTTATTTGTCTCCTCAAAACTAACAATATTTAAATAAATATAAAATGTTCTATAAGAAGAAAAAAACTTTGTCAAACAATGATCGAAAAGTTTATTTAGGCATTTAGAGTTTCCGCATTGTATTTGTTATTACCTGAAAGTTATTTCCTTTTATAGTGCTTACATCTACATGTAACATATCGTAATTACGTTTTGAAATGTTTTTTTTATAACTTAGAAATGAGCGCATCACTTTGACATATCAGTAATATGACATTAAAAAACGTTCTCCATACGACAGGCCAAAAAGTAATGATTTATGATTTCAGCTTAAGAAATGGTGTCGTAAACAAAAGTTATAGTATTTTCGCCTTAAATTTTCTCACTTTGTTTACGACATCATTGGAAAAAATATATCCCGATGAAGTCTCATCCCATGGGAGTTGTTGATTTATTAAAGATAAGTCTAACTGGCATTTAGCAAGTATAAGGAATTCCAGGTTTCAGCTGTTCAGTGTTTCAGTTACTCACAAAATATATGCACAAATAGGTTTTAAAACCAGTAACACTTCACGAACTTCTTGTTTGTTTGTTTTGAATTTCGCACAAAGCTACTCGAGGGCTATCTGTGCTAGCCCTCCCTAATTTAGACTAGGGAAGGCAGCTAGTCATCACCACCCCCCGCCAACTCTTGGGCTACTCTTTTACCAACGAACAGTGGGATTGACCGTCACATTATAACGCCTCCACAGCTGAAAGGTCGAGCATGTTTGGCGCAACGGGGATGCGAACCCGCGACCCTCAGATTACGAGTCTCACGCCTTAACACGCTTGGCCATGCCGGGCCCACGAACTTTTTTTAATAATTTAGCTTGTTTATTGTTAAGCAAGGAACTACACTATTGTGTTGTGTTCACTACGAAACCCGTTTTTGTTTAACATTATGAGCAATCAAACTTACCTCTGAGCCACGGGGGTGAGGGGAATTGTTACTTAGAATAAATCATCTGTTTACTTAGGATGCCAAATTAGGGGGTTCGATCGTACAGTACAGATAGTCCACTGAGGACCTTTGTACTTAGCCAACTTCCATGTTTATAAGGTTATACACCAACAAAACATATAATCTATTGTTGGTTGTAGTTCATGTCCGTAAGGTTATACACCAACAAAACAGATAATACACTGTTGGTTATAGTCATGTCCTTCCTTCTAGAATCATACACTGGCATTACTTAGTGTTTATTTTCATTATTTTATTTGTTATTTAATGCGTTTCTCTCTCTTATTACTTCAATATTTGTATCATGTTTTGTCAGCTTTGACGTAATGCATTATATAACTTCATATTTTTTTCAAGACTAATACACTGCGATAGTGTTTCAACTAAACTAAATATTTCAGGTTCTAACTCATACCGACCTGTTGAGCTCTAATACTTAGCGAAAGATATCACCGTAAGCGAAATACAATAATGTAAATATCGATCTACAACATTATAGCAATCTATACATGTTAACTCTGTTAAACTAAATGTGGCTACAAGAGATTATACATCCTAAGTTTTGTATACAATCGTGTATATTATACGAGATACAGACTCGCTACCTTATTTCTCATACTAATACCAACGAATAGTTCCTTATCACATTGTTAAGTGTGATTATAACATTATAACAGTCTTAAGTATCTATGCAAAAAATATCCTAATTGAAACATACATTTCTAAGCCTCTTAATATAGATATATAGTTTGACTAGCTCTTTTCGTTGCTTTAGACCTACAAATTACACAATGTAAAACAAATTTTGTTCCTGGATAGTATGTGTTATTTCTTAATTGCTTATATTGTAAAAGTACAGAAAATGGCCATTATTTCCTTCAAAATTTGCTTTTGTGACCTGGATGATGAAATTTAGAAATTAACATATTTTCTATGTAAAAACGGGCAAATGTGCACATTTTTATTTACATAAGGTCTGAATAAAACAACGTATGAATCAAGATTTACCTGTATTTATTCTAAAGTTATACAAAAATGTTTAGAAGTGAGTAGTTTCTCGAGATTTGCGACTGTAATGTAAATCACTTTCACGTATTAGTCCCCAAACAGTCTCCCATCATGGTTTCGTTATATGTTCCTTGGTAGTGGCGTTCAAAGTCCGGTATATCCTGGTGAAAGCGCTCGCCTTGCTCCTCTGAGTATGCTCCCATGTTCTCATTGAATTTATTAAGATGTGCATCAAGAATATGGGCTTTCAGGAACATCCTGCAACCCACTTTGCCATAGTTCTTCACCTCAATCAGTTCCACATAATTTTCGACCTTTTGATTGCCCAAGAATTCTCGAACCACTGCGACATGTTGCCCCAAACTTATTTTCCTTACTACTGAGCTTCTTGGGGAATTTTGTGCACTCCAGGAGCTATCAATGAAGAGGCGCCACTCGTTCGAGTTATAGGCAATTCCAATTACCTCGCACAGACCAGATACATTGTGGCAGAAGCAGGGCTCATCTTGACGAGTGAAGAAGCTTGAAAAATGTCGGTGACGCTTCCTCTGACTTGCGACTTTCACACTTTCATCTAACGAATCCCACTCCTTGAGCCTAGATGTCAAAAGCTCGACATCCGACTTTGTTTGACCAAAATCTCTGATCAAGTCATTGAGGTCTCTTTGGTTGGGGTAGTATGGATTTCTCTCACCAGCTGCACATTTGAAATTGTAATCTGACTTTTCAACGTCTACCTCCACTTCTGATTTGTTGCTCTATTTTGAGGATGGCTGCTTTCTCTCTGCCGGAGTGGGTACAGTGAGCTCAGGGCAGTGAGGCACTGGGGCGATGGATGATGGAAAGTCCGGATATATAATAGCAGATGCATTCTTGCAAGCCCGACGTTTGGAAGGGTCCACCGTGCAGAAGTAGCAATTGCTTGAGTGATCAGTGGGTTCACGCCAAATTCTTGGAATAGCGAACTTCATGGTTCTTTTTCCCCCTCTGTACCATCCTGCAAAAGAGCAAAATAAAATTGTTATTATGAAGAATAAATTTATTTCATCCACAACTAATGTGTAAGAGGTTCATGCAAAATATTTTATATGTGATATTTTTCTATACTATTGGAAAGTAAAAATAAATAAATTAAAAGATATTTAAATTTTAAAAGGTCTAAAATTTGAATAATATAAAATCTTACTATTCAAGCAAGCAAAAATTGTCCGTCTTACCTTCTAGAGTTTTTTTGCAGTGCTCGCAGGTAAAATGAGGTGCCCAGGGTTTGTCTTAATTCCCGAAAGCATGCCCAAATATGTCTTTTAGGCTTCATCCATTTTAGCAGATGCTGTCACAGAGTACGTTTTTGCTTTTGTCTTGATAAATTGACAACATAGAGAGCAGAATGCGTCTGATGAATGATTGCAGCTTCTTGATGCCATCTCCGATAAAATCAGATAGGTCTATGTGTTCATTTAGGCAACTAGAACTAAACTGAAGTGGTGAGTGGTGAGCCCCTGTATATATATATATATATTACTATGGAAAGTTCTAGAAAATTCTAAAAGGTTCTTGAAAATTCTCATAAGTTATACAACATTCTAGAAAATTCTTGTAAATTCTACAACATTCCAGAAAGTTCTTGAAAATTCTTGTAAGTTCGAGAAAATTCTCTATCAGTTACTCAGCACTAAATCTTCCTGGAATGGTCTGGAATATTGGTAAGTTTTAAAATTTCATTACCCAGGTCACAAAAGCAAAGTTTGAAAAGAAAAATATGTTTTTTTTTTCCATTTACTTTAGGCATAAGCAGTTGAGAAATAACACTTTCTGCCCAGAAACAAGAACAAGAAAAAATTTTGTTCCGTAGTGTTATCGATGTTACCACAAATTATAATGCCAACAGTAATGTCTGCCTGGTATATTCTTCATTTTCATGTTGAACTGTTAGCACTGTAAGACAGTTCTTTAAAATTATTTTATGTGTATTATACTTACTGAATTTTGATTAAGACTAATCTAGCAAGCATATTAACCTGGATGGACTGTGTGAGTAGATGGCTTAAGAAAACATAAATACAACTGATCGTTACGTAAAAGCTTCAAAACTGACTCGTTATTTGCAACACCCTAAACTCTGTTTCACTAAAAGTTGGGATTCATATACACTGAGTTATTACTACGTGCATTATATAAATGCTTTAATGTCACAGCACAGTATATACAAGTTTTAATCGGTTTTTTGCGAATTTTTACTTTGTTTAAAATATCTGACACCATGCAGTATACCAACAGTTACTGCTGTTGACATACACGCACAAAATTAATTGGTGGACATAGATTTAACCTTATGATATTTATCTCAAACACCAGTTCAGTTTTCAAGATTTCTTTCAGATTCGATGTTTTCGTTCCCATTTTACTTATACTTGGCACTTTTGACGCATAGCTGAAGTACAGATTCTACGGAATAAAACTATTACAGCCTTTACATAAAAACAACCAATAAATATATTAACATTATTACTATAAAACCTTTTTTTGTTAGAATACTGCGAATTTTATTGGTATATATATACAGTTCTCAACCTTTGGCACGGCTAGAGACAATAAATATAATTAGTGGAGACAACTTTTCCCTAGTGGACTTTGTTAGCGTTCTAGTTTATTAACGAAGACACACAACTGTTCAGAATTTAATTTGTTATATCTCAGCTGCCTCTCAGACTTCTCCATCTCATACAGATGATACCACATTGTATGTCTACTTCCAAGAAGTATTCTTCGTTGAACTTAAGTTTAATTACGTTTAAAATTAAAGCAAAGCTCTAATGGCGTTCAATGAAAAGTGTAAAAACTTTTATGTTTAAATATATTTTTGAAGAAATTTAAATGGACGTCATTAAAAGGAAAGAACTAAACTTCACATCTAACTGGAATCAATAGGACACTTGATGAAAAGTCCTTTGATGGGGAAACAACAAAATAGATGTAAGAATCCAATCCTTAAAATCGTGGTAGACATTGTAGTAAATGAAATAAGTGTAATTGGAAGTTCTGAACAATAAACTTCAAATTAATTTAAAACATTTTGTTTGTGTAAAATTGATTGTTTTGGAAGTAGTTTTATTTGTCTATCTCTTTATGATAATGTAATGAATACGAGAAAGCTTAAGTGCCACTAAGAAGATGATAGAAATTTTAAAAACGATGTGTGTGTATATATAAATACTGAAGAATTTATATTCTCATAAGACTGTAGTTTTGTTAAGAATAACGATTCTGACGCTATTTTCTAACAGTGCAACAAGATAACACTGTTGGTCTTTCAACGAAAAGAAATGTTTGTTAAATACAGAATTTGATCTAAATAAGTTAATATCATTCTCCTGTGAGATTATAAAAAAGGTTTAATTTAGTAATTCTGAACCCTTCCTTAAAGCCTTTCACCTAGTTTAAGTATAATACGTTGAGCTATGTCTGTCTGTTAGAGCTTTATTATGTACGGTTTAAGTCTAGTGAGCTGAGAATCTCCTAACGTTTTCACCTAGGAAATAAAAAGAATTTATTTACACTAAAAAATACCTAATTTATGTGAGTTGTCCCTCGAATGTTAACACATTAATATAATATATGCAGCAGTAATAATATATTTAAAGATAACTTTAAATTTATGTTTATAAGAGATGTTTACGGCAGTCAACATTTATTTTGTGAGAATTGTATTTTGCCAAAACAAAGTTTGATGTGCTATATGTGTATAGATATATATATTATTTAGATTAATCAAATTATTGCCAATAAAGTTAATAAGTTCATTAAATATATAACGTAATACACTTACAACTACTTCAATATCTAATTATGTTGAATCTCTTTTATAGCATTGGGACTATTTGTTTCAAAATGATTTAACCTGTATTTTTTGATAGACTGTCTCCACAACAGGCAGTTGCCATCCATTCTACAAAGTTTTATCATGATTCAAATCGGTTACATAATCGCAATATATACTTTGAATAATTCAACATATACAATCTTGGCCGAAATGTTTGCATTATGTTCTATACCTGAGTGGTAAAAGAGAAGATAACTGAGGCCTAACAGCAAAGTATACAGATTACAATCCAACCGAGAACTGTTGGGCAGAACTGAGCGGCAAAATTGCTAATCACGGCCTTAAACTAGTTAATTTATCCGAGTTGCAGCGTCTTCTAATGGCAAGTTAGGATGAACTCAAGGTGAATTACACAAATAACCTCATCGAAAGCATGCCACATCGAAAAGAAACAACCAGTTACTGAACGTTTAATAAGGTTACAATCGGTACTTATAACTAGATGGGTCACTTAGCACAGCGCATGTCTTCGACCCTTTAAAATATGGAAAATATGTTCTTATACGTGTTGTTACTAACAAATACGGACTCTTTTTAGCAGAACAGTAAGAAATGCTATTCTACATAAGTCCACCAAGTTTCATCAAAACCCGATCATTTTTGACTGAATTATGAAGCATAAATAGTGTAAAAAATCAATCAACAATTAACAGAAGTTTTGTTTCTTTGTGATCTTGCTGTGATATATACCTTGACCATCAAAAAATAATCACCTATAGGTTGGGTCATAGTCCAAATGTATACCAGTGTTCATCCAAATCTGTTCAGCCGTTTTTGAGGAATATTTCTGACAAATACACAGAGATGAAAACGAAACTTCCATAGACTTTCGGTGGATATTCGATAAAATATTTTGTTATTATACATCTTTTACTAAGGGTCTTTGTGATAGATGAAATGCTGAATTACACATATATCTACAAGTGTTTAACAAAAGTCTTTGTTATTCTAATAAATCGTTCATGATGTCCATGGAACCTGTCTCATTATACAAATTACAAATGCAGTTGTTTAATATAAAATACATTTCTTATCTAGACAGCACTAAGTATATTTATAATTCCGTCTTCATAATAATGATCTTATTCGTCACAAAATACACAAACGTCTTGTCAAGACTGCATGTACTAGCTTAGTTTGTATTTGTAGCAACGGATTGTATTTATATTTAAAGTGCTCCTTCTGACTCATTGATTGTGTGATCCCACTAGAATTATAAGGTTTGAAACCTTCGAAAATTTTTAGGATTTCATTAGAAAACAAAGTCTTATACATAGGAATATGTAAGTGATTTCTACGGGTTTACTTTTAGTTTCGTGTGATTTGTTAGTAAAATCTACACAAAAATTTATATGTAAAAACGGCTGGTTTGGGTTGAGAAAAATTTTATGTAGACGAGCAAACAACGTTTCGACCCTCTTCGGTCATCGTCAGGTTCACAAAGAAAGAAAGGGTTACTGATCGATAGCTGACCACATGTTTGAAGGCGGTTGTGTAATTGAGTGTAGGAATGTAGAGGGCGTGCTTAGATGTTGGATATATTTATTAATATAGGTATAAACGTGTTCCTTTGTATTGGTTTATTTTGGGCTTGAGTTGTTGTATAAGTAAGGCTTCTTACTTTGCTTCTAAGGCAAAATTATTTGCGTTTGTTTATGTTTGTTTCTTTATTTAGTATTTGGGTGCTTTCTTTGGTTATGTGGTGTTTATTTGATTTGCAGTGTTCGAAAACGTGTGAAGGTGACTTTTTGTGTTCTTTTAATCTGGTCTCGATTTTTCTACTTGTTTCTCCAATATAGAAGTCGTGGCAGTTATCACATTGTATTTTATAAATAATGTTGGTGTGGTGTTTGTCAGTGTAGTTTTTACATAGCATAGACCTTAGTTTTGTGCCTGGTTTTTGAATAAATTTGGTATTAACTGGAATGTCATAGTTTTTGCAAAATGTTGGTTATTTTTCTGCTGATGTTGGGTATATATGGCATGCAGCAGTATATAGTTTCGTGATTTTTTAATTCGTGGGATATTTTTGCTTTTGTTAGTTGATTTTGCTTTTTGTTTAGATGTGTGCGTATAATGTTTTCTACGGTTTGTGGAGGAAACTTATTGATGTTAATGAAGTATTGTTTTATGTTGTCTAATTCGTCGTTAATTTTATCTGGTGAGCATAGTTTTATGGCTGTGTTTATTTGGTTTCTTAGTACGTTGAGTCTTTGTTTTGTTTCATGTGCTGAGTCCCAAGGAACGTATAGTTCAATATGGGTGATTTTCTGGTAGATTTCTGTTTAAAATTGTGCACCGGTTCTTGTAATTTTGAGGTTAAGAAATGACATTTGATTGCTTTCTTCCTGTTCACATGTGAAGTTAATGTTGGGATGTATAGCGTTGATGTGATTGAAAAAATTAAGTGTGTGTTCTGTAGATTTGAATCCCGCAACCGTGTCATCTACATATCTGTACCAGTATAGTGGTGGATGTAATGCTGTGTTAATTGCTTGTGTTTCAACTTGTGTCATAAAAATATTGGCTAGAACTGGTGATACTGGGTTGCCCATGCTTAGGCGATTTGTTTGTATATAGTTGTGATTGTTGAGCATGAAGTTTGTCTTCAACGTGGTGAATTCTATGAGGGTTGCTAATCGGTTGTTGGGAATGTTGCACATGAATGAAATTGGAAGATGTCTAGCAACCAGAATTAAAGAACAAAATAAATTCGTTAAAACAATGAAACTAAGAGTTTAATGACTACAGAACATGCAGGAGGACCAAGGCATAATATAGAATGAATAGATTGTGTAACCCTAAACCAAACCAATTGTTTAAATGTCCATACCAGCTTACTGTTAGTAGTGTTGTTTCATTAGTTTGTATTTAATTGTGTCTGCTATCGTTTTACGAAAGACTTGGATAATTAGCGGTGATTTATAGCGACTGTTTGTTTGATATATTATATTTGTTTAGGAATTGTGCAGAGTTGCTATCCTATAGAACTGATCCTCGTTCTGTTGATTCTATGGATCAATGAAAACTTTGCGATATACATTCAGGCTAGATAACTGTTACATTCAGAGATGGAAACTATATGGTTTAATTCAGTTTATTTTAGGTTCTTGATAGATCAAATGTTGGAGGAAAAATACCAATAGTAATCACTTCAAGAGGATAGCAGACTTCTCTGTTTAGTTCCTGTTGTTTACAGTTGTTTCGTATACAAATGGCGGAATTTCCGACGGATAGTACTTGGTGATTTTGTAGAAATTCAATAAGTGTTCAGTTAACTACAGAGAACATCCATAAGAACAGATCTATGGCATAAGCTTTATTTTTTTCCAGTGAACTAATCTACATAATTTCGAGTTTCCACCAAAACTGAAACTGTACCCTAATATAAAACTTTTGTTTTGGGAATGCAAAATATTTAAATATGGTTACACTTTTTTGTTTGTTTGATTATTTTTTATCAACCGAGAATACTTGGTGGAAAATGACGCAATTCTTCTCATAACATTAATCAGTTTATCTGTTTTTGTTGCGATTTCATATTCTGCTCTGTTAGTTTATTTTGATTTTTTGAGCTTATTTTGTGTTTATGTTAAAGTGCTGTGTGTGTGCAATATAAAATCTGAGTGAAACCAGTCTATATGAGAAATAAATAGATAAAACTAAACATAGGTAGATAATCCATCGTATCTTTATAACATGTAAAGTTTGTTTTTTTACAAATAAACATAGCCTCTGTATTTTTAACACCCCCACTGCCCCAATTTGATGAGCTAATGTTTGTAAAATGATGTTCTCACACATCAATAATTTTATGCTATTAACTACCTGGGTACAGAAGAAACTGAACAAATCGAAATACAAAATCAGCAAAAATTAACAAGTCGTTGATGTTACTGTCTCGGTGGACTCTATGCAATACGGGGAATCGACCCTTGAATTTTAACGTTGTACGACCGTAAGGTTACCGCTAACGCCCTTGAGAACAAAATAAAAATGTCTGCTTTAGGAGAGCTGGGTGTTTAGACTAATGAATCAAGTGTTTATGAAAATATTGTGATGATTACAATGTTTGTAGCTGTGGCAAATATCTACCTACATTCTTTAGAACACTATTTCTGAGTCGAATGATCAAAATGTTTAACACCTTAACACACGTATCTGACAATTCGTACTAAACTTTCTCGTTGTTGTTTTTTGGCGTCGTGGAGAAGCAATATTCGTTTGTTATTAAACTGCACTTCAAAGGTATATACTAATAAGCATGGTGGATATATATATATATATATATATGTTTGTCCACCTTCGTTTTCGTAGTGTGATAAATTAGTGTCGCCTTGAGTAAATGTTTATTTATCCACAGATTTAGATAAGAAAGAACGACACTCGTAAATAGGGCACTAAACCTCATGTGTTTTCCATTGTGTGCAAGTTCTTCTGAAATCCTAGAGGATTTAAAGGTGTCAGTAAGGCGGAATAGGGTGAAAGAGCCTTTGAAACAAGAACAAATGAGCTAAAAACTCTTACAAAAACCTTGGAAGAAAGTTAAAGAGAAAACTCAACAGTGGAGATGCCAAGGATGCTTGTTTTAAGACTTTACAGAGTCTTCTACTCGCTAACGTCTGTTTATAAAGCAATTCAAATAAGTCGACATATAGACATCGATTATTTCATAACTAAACCTTTGAATAAAGTTACTATACGTATAAGAACTGAAGAGCAGGGTTTTTTTTAAGTATTAAAATGTTAGTGAACTTTCCATTCTACTTTTATTATTCCATTTCTTTAATGAAATTCGTGCTCATTTTAGGGTAAACTTCTAAGTAAATGTACATTTAATGGCATTTTATTTCTGATGTTACTTAGCTGCGTTTTAAAACGTTATTTTATACATTTGGGTGACTGATCCTCTCTTTTACGTCTTTGCCCTTGTAATTTTAGAACGACGTCATTAATGAGAACGCTTAAGTATATCCAGAACCATTTGTTACAATCGAATGACTGGAAACCATTTCACTAATAAAACAATTTTCTAAAATTTGCGTTTTGAGCTAGTAATTACTTGTAACAAAGTCATTTCTCAGATTCACTTGCAGAGCTGTTTTTGCACTGAATATACAGTTTGATAAGATCACCTTTTTAAAATTATAAATTAGTTTATTTCGATTATTTTAATGGCAAAACTTCTCTCAATCAGTAATATCCTACAGCACTCTGCATGTCACTATAAAGCTTTCTCTAATATATCTGATTAGATCGTTGCAGAACTGTCTGTGCCAATGTTTCTAGCTTTAGCAGCACTGTCTCTGACACACACAGTTGGATCGCTGCAAAACTTTGCATGTTCATGTTTCTAGCTTAAGAACAACCTTCTCTGACAGATCCAATTGGATCTTTGCACGACTGTGCAAAACAATGTTTACTGATTAAACAAACCATTCCCCGACAAATCCAGTTCGACCCTTACAGTGCTCTGTAAACCAATATTTTCTGGATAAAATATTCTGCCTCTGAAAGATCCAATTGGATTCTTACAGGACTGTGGATGACATTGTTTTCCATTTGAGCAGAATTGTCTTTAATACAGCGCAACGTGCATTTGTGTGAAATAATAGTTAAAAAGGAATTTTTATAAAAATATATAATAAGACTTGGTCAAATACAATAGTAGATCAAACTCATGCTAGAAAGGATGAATAGATCTAATAAAAATGATATAATTGCAACAATACTTTTGAATATAATATTGTTTTTTTCAGCTCCTATAGTTTGTATGATTTCTAGAAATATTCCCCAGAAATGTATATTTCAGTGTGACTGCACCTGCTGCTTTGGCTCATAACATTGATTAAATTTTATTTTTTCCACACTGTAGATCTTTCCTCACAAGCGCTTTTTTCTTTAAACTGATTTCATTGTAGCTTATTTCTTTCCTTTTTCTAGGAGTTACTGGTTCAGCACTTTTCACGCAACTAGAGAGCTGTCTTAATCCTTTTGCTTACAAGGGCAGAATTTGTCAAATGCCTGTTTTTTTGCGGTTGTTGTTGTGAAATAAGGTTTCCTTATCGTATTTCTCCTATTTTGGGTTTGTTGAATGAAAATGCTGTTCGTCATGTGTGTGTATATGTATACACATATATATATATATGAGAGTTTTGTAAGTTCATTGAGGTAAAATTCGCTTTGGTGGATTTCCTGGAATTTCACTTGGAAGTCTACGTGATAAATAATTTATGGTTTTCTTGTATTAAAGTTCTTGCATAATGTTCGAGTAAAGCTACACAGAAAGTTAATTGTTTGTTTGTTTTGTTTGTTTGTTTTTTGAATTTCGCACAAAGCTACTCGAGGGCTATTTGTGCTAGCCGTCCCTAATTTAGCAGTGTAAGACTAGAGGGAAGGCAGCTAGTCATCACCACCCACCGCCAACTGTTGGGCTACTCTTTTACCAACGAATAGTGGGATTGGCCGTCACATCATAACGCCCCCACGGCTGAAAGGGCGAGCATGTTTAGCCCGACCGGGATGCGAATCCGCGACCCTCAGATTACGAGTCGCACACCTTAACACGCTTGGCCATGCCGGGCCACAGAAAGTTAATGTTATGGTACTGAAATTAAAAATTAAAACTTTGTGAACGGAGTTAAAGTTAACAAGATAATACAATCAAAGAATTGAGGTAAAAACTGGATATAAATATTTTTTGTGTGAAAATATGTTGCTTTTTATTCAGAGTTGATTACGACTTGTACATCTGTTCAATATACTTATTCACACAACAAAATCTCATTATTATAGATCAGAACCACCCCTTCACAGATCTGCCCGTTTTTTATGTATTGACCAGAAATTCAAACTACAGCAGCTTTTCTAGACCTTACGTGTGAACAGTTCTTACAAATACTCCATCATCATTACTTGTAGTTATACCCTGCAAAAAAAATGATATCTATTTATGTCACCAAGTTTGTTTGTTTTACATCAAAGCCACACAGAATATTATGTGCGTTTGTCTTCTGTTGGGATTGAACCCTAGATAGTAGCATCATAAGTCCTATTGCTGAGATATACGGCAGACTGTAGCATCAGAGTAGTAACATCAGCACAACTAGTTTTCAAAACGATAAAATTATTATTTTTTTCGTTTTTAAACCACTTCGTTTCTTGAAAAAAAAATTTAAAAACTTTTAAAAACACGATTTGTGTTTTTCATTTACATTGAACTGTATCACTATAGTAAGATTTTTATTGGGTAGCCTTTTTACTACCTTAAAATAACCTTAACATTTACCTTAATTCAAGATAAAATACAATGAAATGCCAATTTCCATTCTGACAACTTAACAATATTAATTTACACTGAAAGAAGAGAAATGGATTATTAATGTTGTGGCTTTCACTTCAAACTTTTCAAATTATCTTTAGTTTGTTTTATAATTTTAGTACAATCTCTTAGGCTCATTTTAATGTGATTCCATTAGGCTACTTATAATGCAAAAATAATGCAGAAAAAAACTGTGTGTAAGTTTTCTCATTACATTATTTTTACTGTTAATAATAGTGTTTGTTAATGCGTTTCATACGAGTTTCATTTGCAACTAATAATCTTTAAAATGTGATGTACTTTCAAGATATGCATCCTTTATTACACTGCATCGCGTACGTGTGTTTTTAGCTTAGTATGTAGATTAAGGACTAAGCCAATCGACCAAGGTATTATGGGAATCACCGTAAGGGTACTCAAGTGATAGAACAACACATTCTAAGATTTATAAATAATAACGATATATTTAATTAGCTATATCATTAGCGCTCTGATTTTTATTTCTAATTTATGTAAGTATCTCGCTTTGATGAGAGGTTAATACTAAGTCACGAAGAATATGAAGGAAAGAGAACTCAATATTGCAAAGCGAATTTTCTCTTTTAACCTTTGACATGATCTTACGATGAAAATAACAAGAACAAGATTTTGCTATAAAATAATATAATACCAGATGTACTTCCGCATGGTTCCCGAAAGTGTCTGTTTCAAGAGTAAATGAAACCAAAATTATGAGTAATAAATATTTTTTATTTCTTACTTTTCAAGTTCATATACCATGCTGTTTTATAGCCTACAGAGTACAAATTGCAACGTTAATCGTCCCTTATGTGACGTCAGTTTAGAATCTACTGAGTGACCGACAGACAACACAATACTATATGGAGTGTTGTGGTTAAAACACGCCTTAGGCCCCCTTTGGGGAAAATTACATGGGTAATCACAATCTTAACAACATACTAAGAGATACATTGTTTGTTGTTGTTTCTTACTCTGTTTAGTAAACTTCTACTGCAGTGTGTGTGAGAGAGAATAATTATTTGATTATTTGAAATTAAGCACAAAGCTACACAATGTGCTACCTGTACTCTGCTACCCACGAGTATCAAAACCCTGTTTCTCGCGGTCTGAGTCAGAAGACATACTGCTGTGTCACTGGGGGTACATGTGAGAGAGTGTAAACATGATTTTAAAGGATAGCAGATTACTTGCATAATTCTTCGCAAGCTGCAATAATATGTTAACATGTAAAAGCAAGGTCATCTTCTATTAAATTAGTCGTCTGGTAGCTCAGCGGTAAGATTGAGGGTTTATTACGCTAAATTATGATGTTCAATCCCTGAGGTGGAAAAAGCGGATCTAGCGTTTTACGTAGGTCGCTCTGCGCTCAAACAAATAAACCGATTAGTTTAGAAGAAAACAAAACTACGGTTGGCTCTATCAAAACTTTTGTATAAAATCCTAAATAAATAAAGTTTGTTTGTTGCTGTTTTTGTTGTTGTTGTTTTTTTGCAGTTGAGAGACATGGAAAAGAAGGGGAAAAAAGCGAACTTCCTGTTACTGTCTGAGTTCATTAGCAGGAATAACACATTGAATGATTGATTATTTTAAAGTAATTCAATATTTTATCAAAGCCAACTCTTAAACAAAACAAAAACCTATCCTTCGTTGGCTCTTTTAGAACACAGTTTCTGAACCGATGGTTTAAAAATGTCTTTGACCATTATTTTTCTCTTAGAACTTCAAATAAATAGTTTGTTCTCCAGAGCTTTTAACACCTATACACTCAATTGACTCCATCACGTGCAGAAACTGTGATGCATTAATTCAGGTTCTACTAGGACTTCACATCTGTTTAAAAAACTGCAAAACTCATATGTTTGATTGATTGTTTTAGGACAAAGCTACTTAAGGCCCATCTACTTTAGCTATTCCTAATTTTGCAATAATACACTAGAAGCAGCTCGTAAACAGACCCGCCGCCAAATTTTAGTTAATTTGTTTGTTTTGAAGTTTCGCGTAAAGCTTCACGAGTGCTTTCTGCGCTAGTCATCCCTAATTTAGCAGTGTAAGACAAGAGGGAAGACAACTAGTCACCATCGCCCACCGCCAACTCTTGGGCTGCTCTTTTACCAACGAATAGTGGGATTGACCGTCACATTATAACGCCCCCACGGCTGAAAAGGCGAGCATGTTTGGTGCGATGGACATTTGAACTCGCGACCCTCGAATTACGAATCACATGAACTAGCTTGTTTCGTTTGTTTGTTTGTTTTGGAATTTCGCACAAAGCTACACGAGGGCTTTCTGCGCTAGTCATCCCTAATTTAGCAGTGTAAGACAAGAGGGAAGGCAGCTAGTCATCACCACCCACCGCCAACTCTTGGGCTACTCTTTTACCAACGAAAAGTGGGATTGACCGTCACATTATAACGCCCTCACGGCTGAGAGGGCGAGCATGTTTAGCGCGACGCGGGCGATGAACTAGCTACCAGCCTATACTGGGCCACCTGTGAGATAAGTTATATGCGATGGAATATTAGGGTTCGACCGCCAAACTCATCTTCAATCACAACATACATTGAGCGCGTGACGTTTGTTATAATATTTGTGGGAACGGGAAAAGATTGAAGAATTCGGAAAACCACAACCCGGTATGCTAACAGTCAAACCACGCTCGGCCTCAAAAGTTAAATAATTTTTGTCTGATGTTTAAATGACGTCTCACAGCAACAGAAAACAACAACCACAAAAAGTTTCGATATATAGTCGTTTTAAAACATATCACAAAAATAAATTAAAAATAGTTTGACGCGTAATAAACTTAATATTTTACCTATCATTCGTCATGCCACGTAACAATCTTTCAACAAAGTTTACGTAGTTTTATAAGTTATGGTGCTGTTTTCACACTAAGTTTAGATAAGCGAAATGCTTGAAAGATTCAGTGAGGTTTAATTATTAATTAATTAATTAAGTATTAATTCGAATTTTATTTTATTTTTCTCGTTTTCTTTTTCTGAAATAGACAAAATTCTGCTATATTCTAAGTTACGTATTTAATTTTTTTTCGCTCAGATTGCTTGTTTTACATAATATTATAACGCTAATTGGCATTGGAAATAAAAGTTTCAGATTAAATGTCATCTTATGCGCTTGTGGTCTAAACGACGAGTTATTTCCCTCGTACGGCCCGGCATAGCCAAGCGTGTTAAGGCGTGCGACTCCTAATTTGAGGCTCGCGGGTTTGCATTCCTGTCGCGTCAAACATGCTCGCCTTTTCAGCCGTGAAGTGGCTATATTGTGACGGCCAATCCCACAATGCGTTGGTAAAAGTGTAACGTAAGAGTTGGCGGTGGGTGGTGATGACTAGCTGCCTTTCCTTTAGTCTTACACTGCTTATTTAGGGACGGCTAGCGCAGATAGCCCTCGTGTAGCTTTGCACAAAATTCAAATCAAAGCAAGTCATTAAACACTAAAATAGATGAATCCGTAGATGGACTTTAATAACAGACTTATAAATTTAATCAAGTTGAAAAATAAAAACAGAGAGAAAATGCAGATGTTAAAATGTAGAAATAACTGAGATCATAAATAAAATATAACATTAACCTTAAGAATGGAAAAGAATAAAGAATAACCGAAGTTCGAAAATCAGCTTCTACAACTTAAATGAAGAGCGTACGAAAACACTGAAATGGGAAAAGTTCCTTACAGAGGAGTCAAAATTGTAAAAATGATTCGTTAGTATAAAAAAATTGAACTATATCCTTAAGTAGTAAGATAGAAATATAAAAAGAGCTATCGAGTCTGAATGTAAGACTAAAAAATCATTTTAAAAGTTTATGATGAGTGTCATGTAAGATTAGTTAAGAAGCTTGTAGCAATACCCAGAATGAGAGATGCAGTTAGTTTCAGTAGGAAGCTATGTGAGCCAACGTTAGTTTTAGAGGAACATACACGGTGATCAAAGACGTCAGACGCTCGTTTGAGAACATTATTATGTGTATCATCAATTACAAATAACTTCCATCTGTAATTTAAAACACAGTTGGTGTACAAAGATAATGTAATTCAATATTGTGATGAGAAATTATGGTTGGTGAGTGCAAAACAGAGAAAAATGTAACAGAAAGAGATATAAATAGGTTATTTGGTGAGTTAAGATTATGTGTGAATAAAAATTAACCAATCAGATCATTTAAAGGAAGAAAGAATGACACCCGTAAATGAAATGTTAAATAGGTAGTGAATAGAAAGAATGAGTCAGTTGGTGAAGAAAACAAAACAGTGTTAGGATGAGAATAAGGGAATTGTTATGTACACGAACTAAAAAGATGAGGAACAAACTCGTGGTTACAGACTAGATCTATCTGTTAACATTCGTATAATTCTAAGCTAGAAGCTTACCGGGTGTTTAATCTTTATTCAAATGTAAACACTGAGAAGAGATAATGTATCACTCTCTTCAGGTTTAATGGAAGGTTTCTGTTTGCGCTCAAAAATATTCACGTAACTGGCGTTTGATGAACGCACCAGAAGCAGCCAAGATGTACCTAATATTTAAGCCAGGCTCTTGCTTCTTTGCATTCTAAATCCGATGACAACAGTAATAGTATGGCAAATTAGTGTTGATTTAGATATATTCATGCTGTCGACACATTGTAGATAGTTCTTAGAGGCACACAAAGAATCAAAGCACTCAAGCTAAATCAGGTGAATGAACCTGTATGGAAGAGCGAATTATGAGAGATAATGATGCTGTTATAAGAATAAGCTACGTCACTATTTAGGACGACAGCTCAGTTCCTGAGGGAAATACTTACTGTTACAGTAATACCTTCTGACAAGGTCATTTGGAATCGCGAAATTTGCCCATTGGGAGAGCGTCATTATGACAGTATTAGATCCATACATAAAACTCGTATAGTAGAAGGTGTAGTATTATAACCCCAAACTATTAGAACTTTGTTTACTGAACTTTTTGGAGTTGATGAAGGGAATATCTAATAATCAGTTCAATTATTATAAAGAAATTAACAAGTAGAGGATGAACCTAAAAATTCAGGTTGGTAACAGAACGCGAAAGTTCTTGTGCTTCGCGCAAATATTATCGTTTATTCCAATTCAATGTATTCAAAACTGTCTTTAGTTTAACAATTTTTATTTTCTACAATATCATGCTAACAAATTAACCGCCTTGATTTAAGTTACCTAAAACAAGTTTCTCCCATAATAGAGTCTGTAAACGAAACAAGACAATAACATATCCCCTATCAGATTGTTGCTTCTAATCCAACGCGTATTACCAAAGAAAGATAAAGCTAATACAGACACCATGGCAACATATATTTCAGGTGATTCTATGTTTTTCTATTTGGTGGTAAACAGAAGAACACACATTAATTGTATTATATTTATTACCTATGCGAAATATTCTTATGGTTTCAACTCCTTAACCCTTTCGTTTTTATTCATCTACGAAATAAAATTAATCTTAACATTAAAGAATAAATGCTAGGATATTATTTTGGCTAAGACTAAACTGAATATAATAAGTTAGATATTCCTTGAATATAACTGGTGTATATATATCACATTGTTTGTTTGTTTATAGTTAAGCACAAAGCTGCACAATGGGATATTTGATATCAAAACGCTGTTTCTAGCAGTGCGAGTCCGCACACATATTACCCTTTCAGCCGTGGGGGCGTTATACTGTGACGGTCAATCTCACTATTCGTTGGTAAAAGAGCAGCCCAAGAGTTGGCAGGAGATGGTGATGACTAGCTGCCTTCTCTCTAGTCTTACGCTGTTAAATTAGGGACGGCTAGCGCAGATAGCCCTCGAGTAGCTTAGCGCGAAATTCAAGAAACAAAAACAAACAGCACACATTCCTCTGCGCCACGGGGAGCATACCACAAAGTAATTAAGAGAAAAAAAAATACTAGCTTTTCCGAGGTTGAAGTTCATGCCTACGATAACCAAAACTTTAACAGATAACAGCTAAAATTTTACAACTGTTTAATAAAGAGTTTTGAGAACTGCGGGTCTGATGAATAACAACCTAGCAGTTCCACGAATCTATATTATTCGTATAACAAACAATGAAATAGTTACTATTATGGTTAATAAGAAGGTTTCATACCCTATATTAAAACGATCTTGGAGTTTCACCGTGTCGTTGTAGTCCATGTCTCACGTCCTGTCGTGTTGTTATGAAGTTTGGAGTAAGAATCGGTTGGGATTGAGGAAACGTTCCACGTATGGTCAGTCCTTAAAGAATTATGGAATGAAAGTACTAGAAAATTATTGGATAAAGCAGCTGATATTCTAGTCAATCGGATTTGGAGATTAGAAGAGCTCCTATAATTATGAAGCTCCAAAATTGGATTACAATTTTGTTGTTGAAGATAACAAAGTAAAGGACACGCATTGAACTGAGAGAAAAAAAAAACATTAGTTGTGAGAGCGACGACATAAACGAAGAAAAAGAACACAGTAGAAGGAACAATGCTGCCAGCAAGGAACAAAACCTAGTTCTAAATCGATGTATAATGCGATTTGTTATGTATATAACCAACTCGTGATAGAAATACGTACAACCTTAATAAAGTTGAATGGGAGACGAAATGCGAGTGCACAACGACCTGCAACAACTTTATGAACGATCATAACATATGCTTCCTCTGACAACCGAGTATCTTCGTAGTGTCTGTTGGAAACAAATACACTTTCTTATTGTTGTCACGGGCGAAGCACACTACTCCTCTCAACATGCTTTACATATCCCATCTAGTACACAATGACGACTTCTTTACAGTGTCCTTCTATTTCAGCGGTCTGATCTCACAGCAGTCTGTATCTTGGGTGATATATCTTGGTATGGAATAGCTGAGTACATATCACATTCTAGAGCTGTTTGAGTAATGCGACAGTCGAGGGGGAAGTGTGATTGAAAGCCTTATTTTGATTAACCTATGCCCTGTTGTTGTTTTTCAGACCGATACTACTGTTTATTATGTTGAGCACTGTTGACTGGTACACGTAACTAGCCTTTCCCACTATCTTTTTTGTTTATGGATTCTCAGCTCTCATAAAACACTGTACTTTGCTTAATATAGCCAAGAAAGGACTTGTTCTTGGCCTCTTTCTTGGTGGGTCTGAAACCCCAAGTTGATCTACACTCATTTGATTTCCAATATCAACAAGTACAAGTTGCATCTCCATCTTAAAAATTCTAAAGCCTCAATCTATGCACGTCTTTTTGGAATTATCGCATGCATATTTTGTTTCTGATTGAAGTGTCACCCTTTCCAAAAGCGGCCAATTTTCGATGACATCACACAAACTACATAAAACGAAACAACGTCAAAATGTTCTTCTGATGGCTGTCACATGACTTGGTAATGAGCATATTAAAAGTCATTTTAATATCACTTACTTAACCCTGTATATGACTCCTAGGTCAAAATATTAATTAGTTACTTTTTTGTTAACAAGCACTAATTACTAAGCAAGTTATATTCTACTTTTGGGCTTCTAATCTGCTGCTGTCTACAAGAAAGTCCAGAGAAGTCCTGTGGCAGTATTCGATCCTCGGTTTTCTTGGAGAGAAAAAACATTTGTTTTATAATTCTGAATTCTAATTTTGTCTGTATTCTGTGCACATTTACAAGGGATGTTATAACTGGTGTATTTGTGTGTTTCAATAGGTAATAACTTTGATCGTATTGTGTGACTTCCAGACACTGATACGACTAAGTAATATTCATGTCTTTTTTGTGTTTTCAGAGAAACCTTCGACATCTGGTAACATGTCGGCGTCTCTATAATTTACTCCCTGTTGTACTTGTTTAGTTTGTTTTTCAAGTGCTCATGGCGTCTCTTGTCAAAAACAGTTGTAGTTATGCATTATTCTTTCGTCTTAGTAATTTCTGAATCCCAGGTAATGTTATTCCGAGAACCTATAGTGTCTGTAACGTCCACTTTTAAAATATCAGATATAGTCTGATGGTTAGAACACTGAAACTTTATTCTGATGAGGCCCGTCATGGCCATGTGGTTAAGGCATTCGACTCGTAATGTGAAGGTCGCTGGTTCGAATCCTCGTTACACCAAACATGCTCGCCCTTTCAGCCGTGCGGGCGTTATAATATGACGTTCAATCCTACTATCTGTTGGTAAAAGAGTAGTCCAAGAGTTTATGGTGGGTAGTGATGGCTAGCGCAGATATCCCTCGTGTAGCTTTGCGGGAAATTCAAAAATAAACAAACAAACCATTCTGAGGGTCAGATGGTCAAATCCATCACTCATCAGTGGTGGCGATGTTATAATGTGACGGTCAACCTCACCATTTGTTGTTAAAAAGAGTAGGCTAGAAGCTGGAGGTGGATGGTTTTAAGAGGTGCCTTTCCTCTACACTTTCACTTCAAAATTTGAAACGGCTAGCGCGGACAACCATCTCATGTAACTTGCGCCAAGTTCAACAAACAAACAGAGCCATCACACTGAACTATCTGCTACGTTTGCAATTTCGCACTGTCATAAATGTATACAGACGGCAATAAAAGGAAGTTTGTAATCTTATAGCACGTTAACTGAGATTATAAATGAATGTGTTATTGCACTGTAAAACCAAAAATGTAATACATCTACTGTTATGCTCTGCATTAATAGCACTGTTAACAAATAATTCTTAGCAACATCTCTGTCTTGTTATTTTACAGAATGTAATGTCTGCCTTTTCGTTAATTCAATAGGTATTTATGTCTAATATTATTATAACTTCCAAACCTGAATTTAAGAACGAGGTAGGAAGACAATATTTAAACATATGTATTGAGTATTTTCATTTCGGGAGCATTAAGAGAGTTTGTTTGTTTGTGTTTCGTGTTAACGTAGTTGAGGGCAATCTGTGATAGTTGTCTCTAATTTAGAAATGATAAATTAGAAGGAAGGCAACCAGTCAAAGCTATCCCCCGCAAACTCCAGGGTTACACGTTTGTCAATGTAAAGTGGTACCGACCGTCACAATAAAATTACCCACGCCTAAAGGGCAAACTTCATTGGTGATGGGATTCGAACCGATAACTAGCAGATAGGAAAAAAGAGCACCCTAACTAAGACATTTTAAGACTGTATCAGAGAGTAATAAGAATTATAGTAAGAATGGTATTTTAGACCAATATGACCGTTTAAGAAAGAAATATTGAAGTTATTTATATTATAAATATTTAGCAAAAATATTTAAGCATCTTCCAGTGTGCTTAAGCCTATTACACAAATTTTCCAAAGTAATTCAATTAGTATGTAGCTCTAATATCAATATTTTATCTTTTGGTATTGCAGAAGGTATCAGTTTAATTTGCTTTTATATTTAGAAAGTTCTACTTCATCATTACCTGGAAACAAAACTTAGGTCCTAGCTTTGTTTGTTCGTCGCATATGTTTGTTGACAAAAATAACCAAAGATCAAAATTGAAATCAATGTGTTTATATATATATACATATAATCAAAAACACCTTAGGTGGGAAAGAAAATAATTCATGTGCGACTTAAGAGGATGACATCAAAATTAGGGGCCAAACCTTTACAGTATTGATCAGAATTGTACAGACACTATTCATTAATTAGTTAGTCAAGCTACGTTTTTTGTTTTACTTGTGGTATGTTCGTGCGTAAAATAAAATAGCTGGCCTGGTGGATTAATGAATGAATATTTACTGTACAATTATTATCAGTGCTATAATTGTAGCTACCAGTTTGGCCGCCATTTTGATTTCATTGCTTTAAGTCGTAAACTGGATCCTTTTTCGGCAGCACATTTTTGTTCTCACACCTAAGGTGTTTTTGATAAGGTATCACGACATTATTTAATAAACACCAACAAATCACACTAAACAAAAAAGTGAAACTCGACAGTAACCAACATTAACCTTGGGATCACAACCCTACAATTCGGAACAGACTTTTTACTTTACAAAAAGAACAACAGATTATTTAAAATATTTGATGATAATTATCCTCTCTAAAACAGTGTTAGTAGCTTCCTTTATAGTAACGCCATGAAATTTAAATTAACAGTTTCTTTTCATTTCCACATGGAACCGGTTCGGCCGTATAACGCATCATTACTTATGTTAATTGCTTAAGCTAATAACACGAGACACAAAACATTGTTTAATTATAATAATTTCATGCAATTTAGTACGTA
Organism: Tachypleus tridentatus; assembly: GCF_004210375.1. Lineage (NCBI taxonomy): Eukaryota > Metazoa > Arthropoda > Merostomata > Xiphosura > Limulidae > Tachypleus > Tachypleus tridentatus. The sequence continues at coordinate 39,642,857 of NC_134837.1, read as the reverse complement.
CGTTTCAAAACGTTGGTGATAAATAATCAGTAATAACTGTCCACTCGCATGATTATTTTGGAAACTTGATCTAAAAACTGCTAATCTAGTTTGCTTCTCTTAACCAATACTTATGTATCTACACAACTTTTCACCTCATAATCGGTCGTCTGTAATTCGAATTATAAAAAACTAAAAACAGTCAACTCTTAGGTAAAGCTATAGTAAAAATGTTAAACCACTAGCTTACGCGACGTTTTGCGTAGACGTGTGCAAAAATTTTCGTTACATTTGAGCGGTTTTTGTTGAATAATTTTGCAGAGGTGGCTTATGTTTAAACCAAATGAGATTCCTCATTGAAGGTAGAAAAGATCTATCAGTGTACCAAACTTGAAAAAAAATCTATAAAAGTTAAGTATGTTTCAAACAAATAAAATTTCCGTATTTTTGGTGCGAAAAAAAAAAAATTTCAATCAAAACTGGTCAATTTATATTTCAGGTATTTCTTAACGGATTGATTTGATTTGTTTGGAATTTCGCGCAAAGCTACACGAGGACTATCTGCGCTAGCCGTCCCTAATTTTGCAGTGTAAGGCTAGCAGAAAGGCAGCTAGTCATCACCACCCGCCGCCAACTTTGGGCTACTCTTCTACCAACGAATAGTGGGATTGACCGTCACATTATTACGCCCCCACGACTGAAAGGGCGAGCATGTTTGGTGTGACTGGGATTCGAATCTACCACCCTCGCATTTCGAGTCGAGCGCCTTAACCACCTGGCCATGCAGGGCCCTTAACAGATTGCCTTGAAACTTCCGATGTGAAGTAAGATTTCAATATTATAATTTGAATTAAAACAGTCCGAGGTACAGAAGATGAAAAATCGCTAAACTATCACTTCTCTTCAATGGCACACAGTATGTTCTGCAGAAGGTTGTTTTGGCATATTATTTAGATTTGGAAATTCAAATAATTGATAAATATATCAATGGAAAAATTGTTGATAAAAAAAAATATTTTGCCTTTCCAATTTACGGTTTACCTTCGTTTAATAGCAATGTATCATACTCTTCTGTTATAAGCATTATAATTTCTGAATTATTCAGGTGCTGTAAAATTTGTAATAAATCATAATATTTCATCAGTAATGTTGAAATACTAATACAAAAATTAATAGTTAATAAATTTAATAAATAAACTTTAAATAAAATTATTAAACTTTTCTGTAAGAATTATAAAAATGTATTAAAGAAATATAAATAAATAAAGATTAGAGAAATTCTACTAAACACTACTAATAAGTATTTTTAGTTATGAATAAGATCCATTAACAACTTAGAACTACTTTATGCGGATGTACATCTTGCAGCATATAAACGCTTGTTTAGAGCAAGATGGTTACATTAGACTTAATAAATGGGTGGTGGTTGGGTGCTATACTAGTTTATTAAGATAACTGAATGGGACTCTTCATACCAGTATAATTTGTTTATTAGGCTACCAATTAGTGCCTTTCTACCATAATGGTGGTTGGAATTCTAACTTCAATAGGTAAGTGTCTAACTTTTACTTAATCCCAAATAGTAATACCTTATTTTTATTATTCATATTCTTATTATTTTAATTATTTTTTTCTTCTTCACTTTGAAGATCAGTCATCTTTCCACAACTGTCTGCCGGTAGTGAAGGGTGACATAGATGTGACACGTTGTGGGCTTGAGCACCCACATCTCGCTCTCCTAATTTCTATTCTGTATCTGCTGCTGTTTCTTTATGTGAGACTGGCGAAAGGATGTTTAGACTGATAGACGGTGTATCCCCACCGCAAGTGAATCCTACTTCTCAGTTGCCTCCAAAACCTAGGGTAAATTTTATATCCCACATTATAGCCTGTGTCCTGGGATCTTTTTAATTAGTGCAGCGTTTCTGTTTATTAATTTTTAATTTATTTTTCTTCCGGCTTCTTTTTAGGTTGTAACAAACTAATATATATATATATATATATACACTAAATGTAGTTTTACGAGCAAATAAAATCAAAATTAAGAGTAACAAATATTTTTTATTTTTCCAGTTCATATGTCATGCTGTGTTATAGCTTACAAAGTGTATAATTTTTCTGGTGATTCATGATATGCGGACTCATTACCGACGTCAAAGCAGTGCCAACTGCGACATTAAGCGTCTCTCATGTGACGTCATTTTAGTATCTGCCGAATTACAGGCAACACGTTACAATATAGATAACGTGAATCAGCAACCAACTCCCAGCCCCCAAATAGCTCAACAATAAGTCTATAGGCCTGTGTCGCTAGAATTCGGGTTTTGGTATCCCTGTCATCTTATTGTGAAAGTTTGAGTTTACTAATAAATATTTCAAAAGCAATAAATAAAGATTTAAATTTCAAAATATTGTATACCACACTTCCTATGCTTACATTCCCGCAAACATGGTCACTTCCTTGTCTTTATGAAGGTTATTAGGTACATAAATGCTGTGATAACTCCTATTATTTCCCGAGTATTTATTTTCTTTAAACTAGTTTTCAAGCTATACATAATAGTTTTCATAAAATAAAATACAATGTATATTTAAAGAAATTAATTATCTTTACATGCTCTAAGTGGATAAGAAGGCTTGGAACCGTGTTATATGCATAATGTTAGAATAAAATATAATCGACTGTGTTTACCTTTCTAGGCCTATAATGAATCAACGATAAGCTAACAAGCTTTCAATGGTTTGAATCCATACGATGAATAAAGTGATTTGCGCTAAAAAATAAACCAATAATATTTGTTTGTTTTGAGTTTCGCTCAAAGCTACAGGAGAATAGCTTGCGTTAGACTTCCCAAATTTTGCATCACCATCATAACATAGAATCGAATTATTAAACAATAACTCTTGCAATAAATATTTGTATAGGATTTACACACTGAGTCATAAATTGCTAAATTGTGATACAATAAATCACAGCTGAGAAATAATTACAATTAATTATTATTTACAGCAAAGACAAACAATTCAGATGTTTCATGTCTGATGATAATCACCGAGACAAATACAAATATGTGCAAACATTTTCATATCAATTGTCATTATAATCAACTCTCGTTTTGCAATTGAAGATGAGAAGGTCGTGGCCTTAAGTTGCATTGTTTATTTGTCTGTTTTTGAAATCTAACTATCTTATCAGAACTAAAATTTCTGGCACTTAGATATTTGCTAAATTTGTGTTAATGTAATGTAAATCATTTATGTGAGATGATTTACAGATGTGAAACGGCGGAGACTCTGTGAGCTTCATAGAAAATCGATTTCTAATCTGTTTACCATTAAAATGACGAGGACCTAGAAACAATCCTTTCGTTTACAATGATCTTAACGCTCTCACTTCATGTGTTTAATAGTTCTGGAAACGTTCGCAGTAATAAATCTATTAATGATATGAGTATTATCGGTAGAATTAAAAGCGCTTTAATTGTACATTCAGTAATTTAAATCGTATTTAGAAATGTTCTATACGCGAGTAATTTTATGTATATTATGTTGAAAACTCATTCGAACCTTTATAGCTCACAAACTATGAATAATAATATTGTATTAAATCCTGCAAATTGGGTTTGGTTTGTTTGTTGTGAACTTCGCGCAAAGTTGCTCGAGGGCTATCTGCGCCAGCCGTCCCTAATTTAGACTAGAAGGAAGACAGCTAGTCATCACCACCCACAGCCAACTCTTAAGCTACTCTTTTCTCAACGAATAGTGGGATTGACCGTAACATTGTAACGCCCCCACAGCTGATAGGGTAAGGATGTTTGGTGTGACGGTGATTCGAAACCGCGACCCTCAGATTACGAGTAGAGTGCCTTAACCATTTGGCCATGCCGGTCCTCTGGAAGTTGGGATAAGCTATCAATTCCGTGTCGTTTGTTTATGTGCATTTATATATATATATATATATATATATATGGGTTTGTGTATATTTGTAGATTTTGTGATATACACAACTCCTGAACAAAAGGAACAAAAGAAATGAAAGTTTATATTAAATTAGCTTCCCTGCCAAATTGTTGCACAAGTTTAAGATTTAATTACACAGCGGTAAGAAGGAGGGTTCAGCTACAGCCGTCTTTAAATTTGGACGACCGACCAAAGAGTAAGCCAATCAGTAGCTGACGCCTCCGCAAGAGTTTTGTTTGCCTTTGAACCGAATAATGAAACGAACTGTTATTACTACGCCTATCTACAGCTGAAAGTGCGGTAATCCTGGGTTATAGCAACCTGAACTTTGAACTTTGTTAACTTAGTTGAAAGAACTATTTTTCTAGTGTTACTGGGCATAACTATGTCGTAACAACAACAAATTCAAACTAAGACCTCTTGTGGCAGGAAACGCAGACAAGGTCTAAATTAAGTTGGCAGAAAATGTAACTAAATGCAGGCAGAAAATGTAAATAAATACAGGCTATATCTCTTATATTTTCATCGGATATCAAGATGTTACTGTATTTCTCATTTAAATATTACATGAAGTTAGATTCTGCTATTTGAGATTAGTAGTCCCATCAACAGGGGCACATGTGCCTGCATTATGCTGCTTTCCCTCGCGCAGTGGTTCAGCGGCAAGACCACATGCAATGCTTACATCGCTAAAAATCAGGTTTTGTTACCTGAGATGGGCAGACCGCATATAACTCATTGTGCACTTCTGCGCTTAACAGCTACGACCAACCACATTAATTTAGACATGTAATTTAAACAGTTCTATAAAGTAAAGACCACTGCTTTCTGGTTCCTGCTTTTGAGATTTATACAAAAGTGTAAAATAATCAAAGTAAGCTAAAAATTTAAACTGAGACAAAACTGGCTGTCAAGTATACACTTTTTTTTCTAACTTCATACTATCGGAGAAAACTATTCGGTATTTTATAGAACTGCTAAAAAATCACTTTGGTTTTCATAATAAATAACCATGCTCACGTGTTTCACTGAAATTATTTCCCAATATTTTGAATATGGATTTGATTTTTATTGGTTTCTTGAAAAAAGCTATAAAATGTCCTGTGGCGTCGGTCATGATCTACTAGCTAGCATAACAGGACTGTTAATCCAAGGATTCATGGCTCGTGACTCGTAATAGCTGATCATCAGACAGAGTAGGCTACGAGTTGATGGTAAACGTTATTGAATAACTGCATTTCTTCTAGTCTTTCATTTCAAAATTAGGAGCTGTTTTAGGAGGGGCCTGGCATAGCCAGATGGATAAGGCACTCGACTCGTAATCTGAGAATTGTGAGTTCGAATCCCCGTCATACCAAACATGCTCGCTCTTTCAGCCGTGGGGGCGTTATAATGTGACGGTCAATCCTATCATTCGTTGGTAAAAGAGTAGCCCAAGAGTTGGCGGTGGGTGGTGATGACTTCCCTTTAGTCTTGCACTCCTAAATTAGGGACGGCTAGCGCAGATAGCCCCCGTGTAGCTTTGCGCGAAATTTGAAACAAAGCAAAAAAGTCTTAGCAGAAAGCCCGTATATAGCTTTGCGCGAAACACTGACTTAAATCCCCTACCTATATAGAATTACTTTAGCACAAATTTATGGTGGTATACAATAAGTTCCTTTCCAACAGTTAAACTCGATAAATGATTTGTTTTGATGTCATTTTAAGCGTGGATGTATTAAGGTAAAAAGAAACTTAAGTGGTTGATGCACTACGATAAAGTATAAGATTTTAACAGCTCAAGGGATTGGGCCCTTAAAATAGATGGTAAACTCGTTGGTTAATACAAACCCCATATTTTAAAAGGGTACTTCACTCTATAAACTTCTTTCTTTTACGAAAACATAGTTTGATGATAACATCAGATTAACCTTTGAGAGAGTTTTTTTAACATTATTACTTAGATATTCTTAGTAGTGCTTACACTACTAAAGCTTAACTGAGTATTTATTCCCTTTCGTTATACACATTAACGTGCATTTATGTGCATATACATAGGTGCATACGTATTGCGATTATAACTCAGACAACGGTCTGTGTTCTATATAATACTAATAATAGATGATGGGAAACTTCAACATTATAATGTGTGTGTGTGTATTTGTAAGAAAAGTCAAACTTGGCTCCAAAGCACTTTGCTACGTTTATTTTAAAGCACATTAAAAATGAATGAAGCTGTTACGAAATACACGGTACAACACATATAGACTTGTTGTTATTCCAAGGCAGGTACACGATACACAATGTTGCATATACAGAATTATGTATTTTTGTGTGTAACGTTTTGCGATCATGTTAAAACACAATAACGGATTTGGTTTGGTTTGTTTTGAATTTCGCGCAAAGCTACACGAGAGCTATCTAAGCTAGCCGTCCCCAAGTTAGCAGTGTAAGACTAGAGGGAAGGCATCTAGTCATCACCACTGACGCCCAACGAACAGTGGAATTGACCGTTACATTATAACGTCACCATGGCTGAAAAGGCAAACATGTTTGGTGTGACGAGCACAGTAACAGAACGATGATATCTTGTTGAAATAACTTATAAGTTACTTCCATGTGGCAACGAAACGTTGCCATAACATCACCTAACTACTTTATTTCATGGACTTTTAAGGATATGTTTATAAAAATTATTTAGAAACATCTTTATAAATCTATTTTCTGTATATAAGATTCTTAGTCACTAAAGTTCTCAAGATATTAAAATAATACTCAATCACGAAAACTTTAAAAACTATGTCATTGCTAGACAATTTGTCTTTGTTAATTTCAAACGTTTGTCAGAGTAACAGCAATTTTAAAACTGGAAATAGTTCAAACACATGTTAAAATTAGATTGACAAAATAATGTTTCTTTAATGTAATAAAAAGTGAAACAACTAATGCCCAGCATATACAAATCTTAATATAAATAGCTAATCAAGAACAGGGAAGACACGTGATTTCTCCGGGTCACTTGTTGCATTATGAACAAGAAAAAGGTGTGATGTCTCATGGTCAAGTCATGAAAATAAGCGAGATGTAATTTTTTCTGTATCACTTGTCATGTCATGACTAGATGTGATGTCTTTCGATTACTTGAGGTATTATGAACAGTAATTTTTTCTGTATCACTTGTCATGTCATGACTAGATGTGATGTCTTTCGATTACTTGAGGTATTATGAACAGTAATTTTTTCTGTATCACTTGTCATGTCATGACTAGATGTGATGTCTTTCGATTACTTGAGGTATTATGAACAGCAGTTAGTTTGTTTTTGTAAATATAAAAAAATCATTAAAACATTACATAAAATAAATTATCCATAACTGAAAAGAAATCTATAAACTTTCTTCCAAGAACTGTTTCATTAAAACTAATATGAAGTTTTACTGTGTTTCCATTTAAACCCTTTAGAAACGTATCTTACAGAATGTGCTGTGTTTAAAACACTGGTGTTTTGATATAAAAGTTTTAATTAATTCGTGTTTATATTGTTTAACTAAATTAGGAGTAAAAAGTTGGATGTAAGATATTATTATCAGTAAAGGCGGTAACAAAATGTTTGTTTATGGTATTGCAACATTCAGACAACCTAGTTTAAAATACTTTGCAAGCAGTTCAGTGATCGAATTCTAACTCTGAAGTCTTGTAGTTTAAGATATAGTTTTGTGTATAAATAGAATATTTCAAGCGGAGTTGACAGTATAAGAAATATACTTTGAAAGAAAGTAAAAATCGCTAATGGCGTCAAAGAACAAAGTACTTCAATGTATCTGAAGGCGGTTGGTAGGGGTATTAACACTTTTACCAAAATAAAAATGAGAACAACGTTTCGAAATTCTTAGGTCATCTTTGTTAACCTGAAATAAAAGTGTTAATACCCATATCAGCCGTTCCGAGATACAGTTTTACTTCAAGTGGGTTTCTCGTCATCAAAAAATATCTCCAACATCATTGGATGTGTTAGTTCTAAGAGACAGAGAGACACACAATTATTTTGATAATATTTTCCATCTATCAAGGTAATAATTAAGGGCATATGATTAAGCTATACACTTTTTACATTAATATAATTGAAATAATTAGATGAAAGAAATCAGGATTTTATCAATAAAACTGACAAAATTTTGGTTTGTCTTTGTAATTGTGCTTAATCTACGCTAACAATCGTGAAATACAAGAGTGAACACCATAAACATCTCACTAACAATAATACTTACGAGATTATTGCCTGTTACTTGTAGAGTTGCTCTTGACAACTGTAGATCACAATTGTATTGTGACTGCTTTGATCCGACAAAACACAGTGTTCAGCCAAGTGTGTTTGTTTCTCTTACTCGTTTCGACTTCCGTTTTGCTCTGTCTTCTTGTTCGCGCTTTCTTGTGTAGCGCCATCTAGCGAGGAAACGTATAGCCGACGATCAATTTAACATGACAGCAATTCCAAAAGAGTTATACTGGTTAGTAAGATAGCAGGAGCAACAATTTCTTTACTTGAACGTACACAGATTTCATAATTTATGCTCTAGAGGTAGATCATTGGTTAAGATTGACAGTGCCTTTCAATATTATAAAACTTTCTTATATTTTCCACAGTTTTAAGTTTATCAGTTTGTAAGTTGTCATCCTTTTGTCTTTATTTTAGGTTTAAATGGCTGAAACGGGGCATGAATATAAGGGCTGATTCATTTCTTTAATTTTGTATTCAAGTTATTTTATTTCTACGTTATTCTGCAAATAAGTTTAGCCACATACTTGCATTATTTGCTTTTACTCTGCTATTATCGCGACTTGGAGGTTTGAGGACTAGATAAGTGGTAAGGCTGTAAACAATGGAGGCACTGGAACGGTGCTACTTCAAGGACGTTCCAATAAAAGAAAAATAAATTGAAGAAAAGTACCCTATGTATATTCACAAGGACTACTGGTACGTGTATAAAAGAAGAACAAGCAATATCTATATGAAACGAAAACATGTTGCTAAGATTAAAACTAGGTAATCAGATCGCTTTGAAATCCTCCAACGTGTATCAACATTTGCATTCAAATTCTGAAAACTTCAGTGGTGCATTTTCAGTACAACCAATCTCATCATGTGGTGTAACACGTGCTATTTAAGAAAGTCACTTTACAAGTTTTAATAATAAAGGCTTAACATAATAAACCAAAAAAACATCACGTGTTGAATTTTCCATATAAAATATATATAGTATATAGCATAATATGTATCATAGATTGGACGTCTAGACAGATAAAACAAGTCCCCCGCTGGTACAGCGATAAGTCTACGGATTTATAACGCTAAAATTAGGGGTTTGATTCCCCTCGGTGGACTCAGCAGATAGCCCGATGTGGCTTTGTTTCAAGAAGACACACACACACAGATAAAATAAGATACAAATATTATACCTTGTCTTACACAGTTTACTTTTCCTAAAATTTATCATCTGAAGAAATAATACACAGGAGGGATATATTACGAATAAATAAAAGTATTTATTTGAGTTTCCCCCGAAGTAATTTTTGTATTGAACATACACTGTGACGTACACAAAATTTCTCAAACGTTTTCTCTGCAGTGTTAAAATAAAAAAATTCAGATACTGAAACTAACAATAAGAATTGATTGCCTACTTCCTCTGTAGTTGTTGCAATTTATTAGATACAAACAATAAGTACATAAAATTATTATTAAAATAGTCGTGTTTTGTTTATATTCTTTGTAGCAGTTGTAACTATAGAAACAGTTCAGAATAACTGTTTCCTTTCAATAAAATGAAAAAATAAAAAGTAGACATTTCACTAAAATTAATTTAATAAAAATTCTTATAACAATGCACTCACAATAATTACTCGAAGGATTCTACTGGATTCCAAAGTTTTATTAAAAACAATACCATCGTCAATTGTCATATTTCTTTTTTATTGGGATTAACTTTTAGATAAAACAATGTCTAGAACACTGAGAGACGTATAACTACGTACCTTCAGATTTATAGACTAAGTTATTGTACCTCTAAAAGAAAATTCAATTACTAGGGCGAAGACTATTCTGGCAGCAAAATATACGGGTATTGTCAGGGTTGCAACGTCCTGTTCGGAAGGTGATTTAACCAAAGAGTATCCCTCAGCTTAAGGATACACACAACAGTGTTAAATATTTTATATTATTCAAATTGGAGTGCACAATAAATAAAGACACTTCACTAAGGTTTTTCGCTATTCTCATATAAAAAATGTTCTGTTATGGAGCTCTATATGATTTATGTATTTTAATAAAAAAGCCAAAATTTGGTTGAATGAGATATGAACAACTGTTATAACCTATTGTTAAAATACAAAATTATTACTTCACCCAGTGAATTCAGTACTCGACTAGAAAATTTCAGATACGTCTAAACAAACAAAACGGCAAGCTGCTTTTACAGAGGTGATAGTTCACACAAAGAAACTGACTATAATTCTAACAACTGATCGTGCTACTGAGAATAAAAAGATGTAAAATACTTCGCATAATGTATTCAGTTTTACCGTTGTCTTTCTCCCAAGTTTAGTTACCGCTTACAAGATTATTCGGTTACAAAGACTGACTTTAACCATAAAAAGAGTTTGTTTGTTTGTTTGTTTTGGATTTCGCGCAAAGCTACGCGAGAGGTATCCACCCTAGCTGTCCCTAATTTAGCAGTTTAAGACTCAAGGGAAGGCAATTAGTCATCATCACCCACCGTCGACTCTTAAGTTAGTCTTTTCCCAACGAATAGTGAGATTGACCGACATATTATAACACTCCCACGGTTGAAAGGGCGAGCATGTTTGGTGTAACGAGGGGTCGAATCCGCGATCCTCAAAATACGAGTCGAGTGCCTTAACCACCTGGCCATGCCGTGCCCCATAAAAACGCTAAGTATTTTTGTCTATCATAATAATGGAACTTCAACTTCGTACTTTAATAAAAAGACAGATTTTAAATGAAGTATGTTCGTGTTTTCTTGTCTCAATACATTTGAAACAATTACTGGCTTTTAAGAGTATTGTTTTTGTTTTTTTATTGAACTTTAGTAATATCGATGATTAGGTGTATGTGTTGAAATTCTTGCAGAATTCAATTCGTAAAAAGTACTACGACATACAATGTTTATGTATTAGTTTATATATATATTTATAGATAATATTTGTTCCAGTATACAAACAGATATAGTTCTTTTATGTATTATGCACGCAATGAAATACAATATTTGAAGCGAATTTAGAATTTACAATTGATACCTTACAGTAGAGTATTGTAGAGCCTTGCGCATGTTTATCCTTTTATTCATATGCTCATAATTTGTAACTAAAGCAAAGTGTGTGTGAATTTCGTGGGCCTTTCCCTCTGCTTAATACGTTCAATAAAGCATCTCGTCGAAACCTTATCAGAGAACCAATGGGGAAGTAAGACTGGGATTAGACATCTGGTATGATCAGAAATAGAACAAAAATTACTTATTTGCGTGCTATTAAATAAATCTACGTTTCACAATTAAAAAAAATAGCTCATACTATTATATTAAGTTTCATTTTTCAACATTATGATAACTTACACGTGCCATCACTAAATTACAATAACAACATGTTTTACAATAACTTTCATTTATAAATTAAGCAAAAATATGTTTTATCCTCGGTCTCGGGTTTGAAACTATGTCACCAAGAATCTGTTTTTTGAATTTCGTACAAAGCTACTCGAGGGCTATCTGTGCTAGCCGTCCCTAATTTAGCAGTGTAAGACTAGAGGGAAGGCAGCTAGTCATCACCATCCACCGCCAACTCTTGGGCTACTTTTTTACCAAGGAATAGTGGGATTTACCGTCACATTATAACGCCCCCACGGCTGGGAGGGCGAGCATGTTTGGCGCGACTCGGGCGCGAACCCGCGACCCTCAGATTACGAAGTGCACGCCTTAACGCGCTAGGCCATGCCGGGCCCTGTTTTGGTTTTAAACGCGAAGCTATACAAGGGACTGTCTGGGCTGTGTGTACTATGAGTGTGGAAACACAAATTTTGTCGTTGTAGCCCTTCAGACGTGCCGCTGAACCATTGATCGTTTTGATATATAAGTCCATAATTCTCATCACGGATAATTCACTTTTATTTTAAATAGTTGTTAATTGGTAACAACGCGATAATTTTACACGCTCCAAGAAAATCTTATTATATAATATGCTATTTTACTTGGTAAGACGGGTCTTATATTTAATACAAAATAAAAACCTTTTAAATAATGAAACTGGTGATAAACATAGTTCATGTTCTTCACGTGTTTTTTTTTCTACCCATTCGTATCATGGCTAAATTATGGTCTTATGTTCCTGCTATATGACTTATATTTAGTGACATGTTAGCCTGTATACAGAGAGTCCGTGTATTAGTCTTTTCATAAATTCTTGTTTTCGTAGAACACTTTTAGTTTTTCTTCTCTTTCACGAGATTATTCTGGTGGTGAACTAGAAATACGCTCCCCAGTAGCACAGCAGCATGTCTGCAGGCTTATAGCACTTGAATTCGGATTTCAATATCCGTGGTAGGTAGAGCACAGATAACTCATTGTGCATCTTTGTACTTAATTACGAACAATAACAACTACTACTACATTTTTAAATGCTTAAAATTAGTTCAGTTTTATTTTAAAATCAAGCAAAAATAGTGCTTTTGTATGGATCGCAAAAATGTTCACAAATATTACAGAAACCTAAAAAGGTGTATGCCTGATTTATTTGTTCACGAAATCCAAAGACCCAGAGCTTTTGTAATAATTACTGTCATTATTTAAATCTTTTTAGAGAAAACATACGTTTCTAAACTGATAAAAGGATTTACGTATAATTTAAATTATTTAAATAGGACTTTTTATGGGATGAATGGCTAACGTTTTAGTACACACATAAATTTTTGAATGATTAAATAGTTGGTATCAATGAATTTTGTCGGTATGACTTAACATAGGCTATGTCAAAACAGGCGAGATGATGAATGTGGTCTGGTAATTAGTATTCACGAATTTAGAATCCGATAATTTATGGTCCGCGTCCCATTCACGCACTCCAAACTTTAATACTATTGATGAGCCATAGAATAAAAATATCAGATCCAAATATTAAATAAAACAGAAGTAACCAATAAGTTGGCAGTATGTGTTTCATACTAGCTGCCACCCCTTCTAAATCTGTCAGTTCATTATTTGGGATGACTGTACTCAGAAATGCCTTTGTGAAACTTTGCCCCAAAATTTCTAGAACAAACAAGTAGAAGCAGCCACAATCGGCGTCATACAGTTTTCTGGTACCAAACAAAAATATCAGCATATAGGTTCTCCTAGTAGCACTGGTGTGTCAGGGAGAAAACATTATTGCTACTAAAGTATACAGATAACGAATTTGTTTTCTAAGTGTCTACTGACATCATTGGAACACTAAGACGTTTTTAAAGTGAAAACTCTACAAAGAATAAAAATGTTGATTAATTTTAAGAAAATCGATCCTGAAACCAGTCTTATATCGAATATATTTTAAACATTAATACTACACTCTAACAAAAACATTTAGGGACGTCATACACAACACAGAATTGACACATTAAGCTACTTCTATCCGTTTGAAGTATAGGCTCGGCATGGCCAGGTGTTTAGGGCGCTAGACTCGTAATCTGAGGGTTGCAGGTTTGAATTCCCGTCACATCAAACATGCTCGCCCATTCAGTTGTGGGGGCGTTATAATGTGACGGTTAATCCCATCATTCGTTGGTAAAAAAGTAGGTTAGGAGTTGGCGGTTGGTAGTGATAAGTAGCTGCCTTCCCTCTAGTCTTACTCTACTAAATTAGGGACACCTAGCGCAGATAGCCCTCGTGCAGTTTTGCGCGAAATACAAAAACAAACAATCCGTTTGAAGTATCTATTTTAAATTATTAAGTTTATAATGTCAAAATTTGTGGCATAAGATTTTTAAAATATCGATAACTAATTCCAAGGACAAATTACAATACAGACAAGATCTTAGAAATCGCTCCTCCAGTAGTGTTTTGTTGTTTCGAATTAAACACAAAGCTACACAATGGGCTATCTGTGTTCTGCCCACCACGGGTATCGAAACCCGGTTTTTAGCGTTGTAAGTCCGCAGACATATCGCTGAGCCACTGGGGGGCCGCTCCTCCAGTAACACAGCGATATGTCTGAGGACTCTTGCCACTAGTTACCAGGTTTTGATAACCGTGGTGGACAGAGCTTTGTGCTTATTTAGTTATATAAAAATGATTTGCTCTTCCAGCCGTAGGAATCTTATGATGTGACAGTCAATTACACTATTCGTTCGTAAAAAAAAGTAGTTAAAAAGTTGGCTGTGGGGGGTGATGATTAGTTGCCTTCCCTCTTAAGAAGATTTTAAATAAATGAAAGACCTGTTTGTCGATTGCATTTTATAATAAATGTTTAGAAATGTAAGTCAATGGAACAAATGAGAAGAATGATAATAAAACAGTTATAACAGTTATATGAAATCCTCATCGCTTGTGGATTTCAAGTTTGTTTGCTTACCTTTCTCTTCTTTTTATAGCTTTAAAGCTAGTGAGTAAATAACAGTGAACAATAAAATGTATTCCCTTTTTACTTTCTTTAACCTGTTGACTGCCAAGTATTTCAGCTGCTACAATACAACTGTAATGCTTCTTCATTTTGTAACTTTTTTCGTGACACCATTTTGGATCGAAAGTGAAACAATTTGTGAGTAGGTCAAGTGCATGTATGGTGCTGACATCTAGCTTTGAAAATAGTTATTATTGAGAACGAATTAGCTCGTCCGTGACACTGTGTTACCGATCGGCTTGGGCGAGTTATCTCGTCTACAGCACTGAACAGGTTAAAATAACGTGTTACGTTTATTCCCGTTGCAAAAAATGGTCAGGTGTATATAATTTAAGTTATAATATAAAAAGTTAGAAAAATAAGTCTCTTTAAACGTTCTGAAGGTTAGGGCGCTTGACTCGCAGTCTACGGGTCGCGAGTTCGAAACTCCATCATCGGACATGCTAACCCTTTCAATGGGGGTATTATGATGTAACAGTCAATCCCACTATTCATTGGTAAAGGAGTAGCACAAGAGTAGGCGATAAGTGGTAGGTATTGACTAATCGTCTTCTCTCTAGTCTGTCATTGCTAGCGCAGATGGTCCTTGTGCATGTAGCTTTGGGCGAAATTCAGGACAAATAAACAAACAAATGTCAACGAAGTAAATTTTTCAAAACGTAAATCTTTACAAGTGGTAATTGGATGAAAGTGTGTGAGTTAGAAAGTGTTTGAAAATGTTTAATCAACACAAAAACTTTCATTACAGCCAATGGAATAGTTAGTAGGTCCTCTCACTTAGTAGTTGTAACAGTGTTTAAGAGGTTTTACGAAATAATGCAATCTCAGTGGGTTTTTCCAAAAAGAAATCTTTGTTGGTGAATTTACCTGTTCATTTTTCCCTACTAGAGAAGGAAGGTTCGATACATTAAATAAAGCATGGGTACATATTGAAATTAAAAACTAATTACACTGATAGAATTTCTTATGCCTTCTGCCTGTAGGTGGCGTAAACACTGAAACTGATTTAAGCACACACCTGTAAAAACAAAAACAAAACCTATTATTCATTTAATTATTCAATATGCATCATTTAATAATAATAAAGTGATTCCATTAGTGAGCATAAAAATATTTAAATTTGACTATAAATGTACATACGTCTTTATCTTGGAGCTCTTTCTTAAACTTGTTTATTTCAGACATAAATTAATTGACCTTACATAAGTTTATATAACTGTCCTTTGATGTTTGAAGGTAAAGAGTGACAGCGAGTAATACACTTTGTCAAAGTAAGCACGTTCTGTCACAGCTGTCAAGAATATAATGTGTACTGAATATCCACAAAGAGATTGTAGTTGTAGTTGTGAATAGTATTTGTTGTTAGCGTAAGACATTTAAATCAACTACCTTACAAGTTATTTGATACGAGGGGTATACTCATGACATCATTTTAGTACGCTTCTGTAGATGTCTCTCAGCGAAAATATCATTAGAACAACTTTACACGCTGTCACTTCATTTTATATAAATATTAACCAAGGTTTTAAAACAGTTCCTTAGGTGTCTCTCAACGACAGTAGTATTAAAACGATTTTACAAACTAACTCGTTTTGTATAAACATTAGCCGAAGCTCGAGTACGTTTTAAAAAGCTTTCGCGTTATACTTTAAAATACTGAAAGCAAATTTATACATTCCCATTAAACATGCTATTAGTACACCTTTAACCAATATAATAATATTTAGCTCTATTTACGTTTTATCAAAATAACAAACACTAAAGTGTTAGAACTAATAAAGAAGTGCACTGACAAAAGAAAAGTTGCAGGTGCTGGTTAACATATATAACTGAACAGAGAAACTCTATTAGCTACTTTGAGTGGATAAAATGGTTTGGAAACTTTTCAATGACCATCACGACAGACAAGATCAATAACACGAAACAGGTCATTCATATGTTAATGTATCTTCCTTGTCCGTGCCTTTCGAGCTGGCTTCATAAGGACGAGCACGATTACAGGGTGTGTTGTAGGTGTGTCACACGTACGTGTGAGCTGTGCCGCACGTGTCTGGTTTTAGACACAATAACTATTTAAATATATAATAATATATTAAGGATTTAAAGGCGAGCCATATTCGTTAATCGTGGTTATTCCAGTAACACTGTGGTTCAACATTTGCAGTGGCAACAATTCTGTTGTTTTTCTCTATCTCGTAAAATTATTAACGAGTAAAAAAATCTTGACAAGGAGGAGTAGCACCGTTGTATGAACTTATTTATAATCGCTGTTGATGAATCATCAGGTAAACTGATCACATTTTTTACAGGAAAGTCTTTAAGGGTAATACAGAATCATCTTACGATATCAGTTGAAGCCGATGACTCTCACTCCCTGTATGTCTGTCTATCTGTTACATTAAATCGGGTTTCTCTTGAAATAGACTCTATGTAGGCCGTGCTTACCGAAGCTTTCTTCACAATACTTTTGGTGACGGAATTTGTTTTTATACACTTTTTTTAGGGAAATAGTTTTTGGTATGGACTTTTATGAGTAATAAAACCGAATATAATTTTCCACATCATAATGTTCATTCATTTCCTCTGAGAGTGTAAAAAAAAAAAAAAAACAAGTGAAAACAATCAGGATGTTCAAAGACTAGGGAAGGGTCGTGTCGTTACAATCAAGCAACTCATTCTCAGATATATGTGTAATTTCTAACAACCAAGCCAAATAACAACAACACGAAACAAGCGCGCCGCACTTAAAAAATAAACTGGAACACAAACCTGAATAGTGTGTGTATTTACTGATAGCGAAGCCACATTGGGCTATCTGCTGAGTCCGCCGAGGGGAATTGAACACGTTACTTTAGCGTTGTAAATCTGTAGACTTACCGCTGAACCAGCGGGAGACCAAACTATGACTAGCAAAACGTAAAAGAGATATGAAAGAGAACAGTCAACACACAGTGTTAGGGATATATTATTTATCAGAATTAACCTTTATCTTTATATGTGAAATGGAATTATAACTAAAGCATTGCATAGGGTTATGAAGCCTACATTTAAACGGCCTACATTTAAAATTACTATTCATTTTCTAAGGCCAACTGAGACTGTTGTTTGTAATTAAATGGGAAAGCAAACAAGGGGCAGTAAAAAACATGATGAAAAACGGTTAATAAAAACACACTATAAGGACTAATAAGTGAACTTTATTTCTTAAAGACAGCATTCAAGTATCTATATAACTTACATGCCTGAGTGAATAGCATAATAAAACCTGTGTTGTCTAGAGCAATAAACACTACTAATAGGAAAAACAAATTGAAATTTACCTTCTAAATTCCAATAAAGTAACACATAATCCAAACTTCCCTGGCATGCAACATACTCTTAATGTTAACAAATTATTTATGTTAATACTATTTGAATTACTTAGCTTTGTTGTTCAAGTAATCCTTTATATTAACACTATATGAATTTCTTATATATATATATCAAGTAATTCTTTTGAAGTTTTTAACAATTTAGTTTGACCATATGCTGATTTTGAAATTTTTTAAAATACAGCTATATATAAAACATTTCTTTATCATTTTATTGTTTTTATTAACGTACTTTATGGTCAGTGATTTAGGAAGCTCTTAAGCCTATAAATATATAACTAGTTACTTAATACAGTAACTTATTTCCTGATATTAATTTGAAATGTGAATTGGTTTTAAATATCAAGAGGCGACATTGAGAGTACAACAAGATAAGATGTCAGTTTTATCCGTGATTCGTTTGTTTTGTTTTTTGTTTTTGAATTTCGCGCAAAGCTACTCGAGGGTTATCTGCGCTAGCCGTTTCTAATTTAGCAGTGTAAGACTAGAGGGAAGGCAGCTAGTCATCATCACCCACTGCCAACTCTTGAGCTACTCTTTTCCAACGAATAGTGGGATTGACCGTCACATTATAACGCTCCCATGGCTGAAAGTGCGAGCATGTTTGGTGCGACGGGAATGCAAACCCGCGACCCTCAGATTACGAGTCGCACGCCTTAACCCACCTGGCCATGCGGGCCCTATTCGTGGTTCAACAGAGGCTATGCTTTGTATATTTTTCATTATAAAAATTAGAGTAAAATTTTTCTTTTTACAACAGCCATCTTCAATTACCAACTTTTATACTGAGTTGAGGTTAATACTTTTTTTATTAAAATAATTAAAGATTAGAGGTTGTTTCTTTCTATCACATTCGTCTTCAGTTATCACATTTTTATACTGAGCTGAGGTTAATAAACTTTTTTCATTACAATAAGTAAATATTGGAAGTTGTTTCTCTCTGTGACATTCATCTTCAGTTATCAAATGTTTATGTTATTGCCCATTGTTTTATTACAAGAACTACAGATTATACAATTATTTTAAATGAGAGCCATCTTGAATTAACAAATGTATATATTAAGTTAGGGTTAACAGATTTTTTTCATTAAATAATTCAAAAAAGCGGAGGTGTTTTTTCCTCTCTATGACCGCCTTCTTGAATTATCAAACTTATACGTTTCTGTCTCTAGATAGATGTACGTTAATTTAAAGAAGCATTGCAATAGACAGTTTTACTGTAACTAATCTGATATTGTTATGTGTTGATCTTCAGGCTCAGTTAAGGTCTTATGCGAACACTTCCAGCCAAGTGTGCAAAGTAAGTAAGTAATTAAATGTGGATGTGCAGGCTGCATAAATGTTCTCTTTCTTACGACAAAATCTAAACTATGATACATTTTTATTATGTACTCCCTTGAAGATCGAATAAGAAACTAGTCAAGAGCAAAAGGAATGAAAAGATATCTTTCAACATCTGCAAAAACATTTCTTTACTTCTATTAGCGTAAGAAGAAGAATAGTTTCGGGTCTTAACGAAAGAAAAAGTATTCGCAACTTTTTCTAAAATAATTTATTTTTATGTCAGTCTTATGGTACATGAAATATGTTGCCCCAGTGAAGCAATTTGTAGACCTGAAATATCGGTTTTGTAATTGAGTCTGACGCACGCTCCAAAGATTAAAAAACAGCAGTTGAGAAATGTGGCTGTTGCTGTATGAAGTACAAATCGTCACATAAAACTGCTCCCTCTATTGTCGTGTAATTGGAAACAAATTATCAAAATCTGTTTGTTTCGATATTTTTAAATTAATCTCGTTTGCTTAAAATTCGGTAAAATGTCAAAAAAAAAAAAAGAATTAGCTTTAGTATCTTTCAAGTTTCAAAGAATCATTTTAAACCTCAGTTATTTTCCTTAAATATACATTATGGCACAGGAAGAGCACCTTACAGCATTTTCTTTTTCTATTATAATTGATTACATTTATCTTATAGAAAATTTGTCAAGTTTTGCTTGTTTTTTCTTTAATTTCGCACAAAGGTACACGAGGGCTATCTGCGCTAGCCGTCCCTAATTTAGCAGTGTAAGACTAGAGGGAAGGCAGCTAGTCATCACAACCCACCGCCAACTCTTGGGCTACTATTTTACCAACGAACAGTGGGATTGACCGTCACATTATAACGCGCCCATAGCTGAAAGGGTGAGCGTGTTTGATGTGACGGAGATTCGAACCAGCAACCCTCAGGTTACGAGTCGAGTGCCTTAACCACCTGGCCATGCCGGGCTGAATATAAGAATAACATAACGTTCAAATACAAAGGACCTCTACCGAAGCTGTTCTATCCACTAAATGAAATTAATACAAAGGACCTCTACCGAAGCTGTTCTATCCACTAAATGAAATTAATACAAAGGACCTCTACC
Source organism: Tachypleus tridentatus (assembly GCF_004210375.1). Classification (NCBI taxonomy): domain Eukaryota; kingdom Metazoa; phylum Arthropoda; class Merostomata; order Xiphosura; family Limulidae; genus Tachypleus; species Tachypleus tridentatus. The sequence goes on along the minus strand of NC_134837.1, from coordinate 39,622,503 downwards.
GAAGCTGTTCTATCCACTAAATGAAATTAATACAAAGGACCTCTACCGAAGCTGTTCTATCCACTAAATGAAATTATTAATACAAAGGACCTCTACCGAAGCTGTTCTATCCACTAAATGAAATTAATACAAAGGACCTCTACCGAAGCTGTTCTATCCACTAAATGAAATTAATACAAAGGACCTCTACCGAAGCTGTTCTATCCACTAAATGGAGGACCTCTACCGAAGCTGTTCTATCCACTAAATGAAATTAATACAAAGGACCTCTACCGAAGCTGTTCTATCCACTAAATGAAATTAATACAAAGGACCTCTACCGAAGCTGTTCTATCCACTAAATGAAATCTACCGAAGCTGTTCTATCCACTAAATGAAATTAATACAAAGGACCTCTACCGAAGCTGTTCTATCCACTAAATGAGATTAATACAAAGGACCTCTACCGAAGCTGTTCTATCCACTAAATGAAATTAATACAAAGGACCTCTACCGAAGCTGTTCTATCCACTAAATGAGATTAATACAAAGGACCTCTACCGAAGCTGTTCTATCCACTAAATGAAATTAATACAAAGGACCTCTACCGAAGCTGTTCTATCCACTAAATGAAATTAATACAAAGGACCGAAGCTGTTCTATCCACTAAATGAAATTAATACAAAGGACCTCTACCGTGTTCTATCCACTAAATGAAATTAATACAAAGGACCTCTACCGAAGCTGTTCTATCCACTAAATGAAATTAATACAAAGGACCTCTACCGAAGCTGTTCTATCCACTAAATGAAATTAATACAAAGGACCTCTACCGAAGCTGTTCTATCCACTAAATGAAATTAATACAAAGGACCTCTACCGAAGCTGTTCTATCCACTAAATGAAATTAATACAAAGGACCTCTACCGAAGCTGTTCTATCCACTAAATGAAATTAATACAAAGGACCTCTACCGAAGCTGTTCTATCCACTAAATGAAATTAATACAAAGGACCTCTACCGAAGCTGTTCTATCCACTAAATGAAATTAATACAAAGGACCTCTACCGAAGCTGTTCTATCCACTAAATGAAATTAATACAAAGGACCTCTACCGGACCTCTACCGCTGTTCTATCCACTAAATGAAATTAATACAAAGGACCTCTACCGAAGCTGTTCTATCCACTAAATGAAATTAATACAAAGGACCTCTACCGAAGCTGTTCTATCCACTAAATGAAATTAATACAAAGGACCTCTACCGAAGCTGTTCTATCCACTAAATGAAATTAATACAAAGGACCTCTACCGAAGCTGTTCTATCCACTAAATGAAATTAATACAAAGGACCTCTACCGAAGCTGTTCTATCCACTAAATGAAATTAATACAAAGGACCTCTACCGAAGCTGTTCTATCCACTAAATGAAATTAATACAAAGGACCTCTACCGAAGCTGTTCTATCCACTAAATGAAATTAATACAAAGGACCTCTACCGAAGCTGTTCTATCCACTAAATGAAATTAATACAAAGGACCTCTACCGAAGCTGTTCTATCCACTAAATGAAATTAATACAAAGGACCTCTACCGAAGCTGTTCTATCCACTAAATGAGATTAATACAAAGGACCTCTACCGAAGCTGTTCTATCCACTAAATGAAATTAATACAAAGGACCTCTACCGAAGCTGTTCTATCCACTAAATGAAATTAATACAAAGGACCTCTACCGAAGCTGTTCTATCCACTAAATGAGATTAATACAAAGGACCTCTACCGAAGCTGTTCTATCCACTAAATGAAATTAATACAAAGGACCTCTACCGAAGCTGTTCTATCCACTAAATGAAATTAATACAAAGGACCTCTACCGAAGCTGTTCTATCCACTAAATGAAATTAATACAAAGGACCTCTACCGAAGCTGTTCTATCCACTAAATGAAATTAATACAAAGGACCTCTACCGACCTCTACCGCTGTTCTATCCACTAAATGAACCGATTTCTATCCACTAAATGAAATTAATACAAAGGACCTCTACCGAAGCTGTTCTATCCACTAAATGAAATTAATACAAAGGACCTCTACCGAAGCTGTTCTATCCACTAAATGAACTAAATTAATACAAAGGACCTCTACCGAAGCTGTTCTATCCACTAAATGAAATTAATACAAAGGACCTCTACCGAAGCTGTTCTATCCACTAAATGAAATTAATACAAAGGACCTCTACCGAAGCTGTTCTATCCACTAAATGAAATTAATACAAAGGACCTCTACCGAAGCTGTTCTATCCACTAAATGAAATTAATACAAAGGACCTCTACCGAAGCTGTTCTATCCACTAAATGAAATTAATACAAAGGACCTCTACCGAAGCTGTTCTATCCACTAAATGAAATTAATACAAAGGACCTCTACCGAAGCTGTTCTATCCACTAAATGAAATTAATACAAAGGACCTCTACCGAAGCTGTTCTATCCACTAAATGAAATTAATACAAAGGACCTCTACCGAAGCTGTTCTATCCACTAAATGAAATTAATACAAAGGACCTCTACCGAAGCTGTTCTATCCACTAAATGAAATTAATACAAAGGACCTCTACCGAAGCTGTTCTATCCACTAAATGAAATTAATACAAAGGACCTCTACCGAAGCTGTTCTATCCACTAAATGAGATTAATACAAAGGACCTCTACCGAAGCTGTTCTATCCACTAAATGAAATTAATACAAAGGACCTCTACCGAAGCTGTTCTATCCACTAAATGAAATTAATACAAAGGACCTCTACCGAAGCTGTTCTATCCACTAAATGAAATTAATACAAAGGACCTCTACCGAAGCTGTTCTATCCACTAAATGAAATTAATACAAAGGACCTCTACCGAAGCTGTTCTATCCACTAAATGAAATTAATACAAAGGACCTCTACCGAAGCTGTTCTATCCACTAAATGAAATTAATACAAAGGACCTCTACCGAAGCTGTTCTATCCACTAAATGAAATTAATACAAAGGACCTCTACCGAAGCTGTTCTATCCACTAAATGAAATTAATACAAAGGACCTCTACCGAAGCTGTTCTATCCACTAAATGAAATTAATACAAAGGACCTCTACCGAAGCTGTTCTATCCACTAAATGAAATTAATACAAAGGACCTCTACCGAAGCTGTTCTATCCACTAAATGAAATTAATACAAAGGACCTCTACCGAAGCTGTTCTATCCACTAAATGAAATTAATACAAAGGACCTCTACCGAAGCTGTTCTATCCACTAAATGAAATTAATACAAAGGACCTCTACCGAAGCTGTTCTATCCACTAAATGAAATTAATACAAAGGACCTCTACCGAAGCTGTTCTATCCACTAAATGAAATTAATACAAAGGACCTCTACCGAAGCTGTTCTATCCACTAAATGAAATTAATACAAAGGACCTCTACCGAAGCTGTTCTATCCACTAAATGAAATTAATACAAAGGACCTCTACCGAAGCTGTTCTATCCACTAAATGAAATTAATACAAAGGACCTCTACCGAAGCTGTTCTATCCACTAAATGAAATTAATACAAAGGACCTCTACCGAAGCTGTTCTATCCACTAAATGAAATTAATACAAAGGACCTCTACCGAAGCTGTTCTATCCACTAAATGAAATTAATACAAAGGACCTCTACCGAAGCTGTTCTATCCACTAAATGAAATTAATACAAAGGACCTCTACCGAAGCTGTTCTATCCACTAAATGAAATTAATACAAAGGACCTCTACCGAAGCTGTTCTATCCACTAAATGAAATTAATACAAAGGACCTCTACCGAAGCTGTTCTATCCACTAAATGAAATTAATACAAAGGACCTCTACCGAAGCTGTTCTATCCACTAAATGAAATTAATACAAAGGACCTCTACCGAAGCTGTTCTATCCACTAAATGAAATTAATACAAAGGACCTCTACCGAAGCTGTTCTATCCACTAAATGAAATTAATACAAAGGACCTCTACCGAAGCTGTTCTATCCACTAAATGAAATTAATACAAAGGACCTCTACCGAAGCTGTTCTATCCACTAAATGAAATTAATACAAAGGACCTCTACCGAAGCTGTTCTATCCACTAAATGAAATTAATACAAAGGACCTCTACCGAAGCTGTTCTATCCACTAAATGAAATTAATACAAAGGACCTCTACCGAAGCTGTTCTATCCACTAAATGAAATTAATACAAAGGACCTACCGAAGCTGTTCTATCCACTAAATGAAATTAATACAAAGGACCTCTACCGAAGCTGTTCTATCCACTAAATGAAATTAATACAAAGGACCTCTACCGAAGCTGTTCTATCCACTAAATGAAATTAATACAAAGGACCTCTACCGAAGCTGTTCTATCCACTAAATGAAATTAATACAAAGGACCTCTACCGAAGCTGTTCTATCCACTAAATGAGATTAATACAAAGGACCTCTACCGAAGCTGTTCTATCCACTAAATGAAATTAATACAAAGGACCTCTACCGAAGCTGTTCTATCCACTAAATGAAATTAATACAAAGGACCTCTACCGAAGCTGTTCTATCCACTAAATGAAATTAATACAAAGGACCTCTACCGAAGCTGTTCTATCCACTAAATGAAATTAATACAAAGGACCTCTACCGAAGCTGTTCTATCCACTAAATGAAATTAATACAAAGGACCTCTACCGAAGCTGTTCTATCCACTAAATGAAATTAATACAAAGGACCTCTACCGAAGCTGTTCTATCCACTAAATGAAATTAATACAAAGGACCTCTACCGAAGCTGTTCTATCCACTAAATGAGATTAATACAAAGGACCTCTACCGAAGCTGTTCTATCCACTAAATGAAATTAATACAAAATGGACCTCTACCGAAGCTGTTCTATCCACTAAATGAAATTAATACAAAGGACCTCTACCGAAGCTGTTCTATCCACTAAATGAAATTAATACAAAGGACCTCTACCGAAGCTGTTCTATCCACTAAATGAAATTAATACAAAGGACCTCTACCGAAGCTGTTCTATCCACTAAATGAGGACCTTACCGATGTTCTATCACTAAATGAAATTAATACAAAGGACCTCTACCGAAGCTGTTCTATCCACTAAATGAAATTAATACAAAGGACCTCTACCGAAGCTGTTCTATCCACTAAATGAAATTAATACAAAGGACCTCTACCGAAGCTGTTCTATCCACTAAATGAAATTAATACAAAGGACCTCTACCGAAGCTGTTCTATCCACTAAATGAGATTAATACAAAGGACCTCTACCGAAGCTGTTCTATCCACTAAATGAAATTAATACAAACCTCTACCGAAGCTCTATCCACTAAATGAAATTAATACAAAGGACCTGTTCTATCCACTAAATGAAATTAATACAAAGGACCTCTACCGAAGCTGTTCTATCCACTAAATGAAATTAATACAAAGGACCTCTACCGAAGCTGTTCTATCCACTAAATGAGATTAATACAAAGGACCTCTACCGAAGCTGTTCTATCCACTAAATGAAATTAATACAAAGGACCTCTACCGAAGCTGTTCTATCCACTAAATGAGATTAATACAAAGGACCTCTACCGAAGCTGTTCTATCCACTAAATGAAATTAATACAAAGGACCTCTACCGAAGCTGTTCTATCCACTAAATGAAATTAATACACTAAATGGACCTCTACCGAAGCTGTTCTATCCACTAAATGAAATTAATACAAAGGACCTCTACCGAAGCTGTTCTATCCACTAAATGAGATTAATACAAAGGACCTCTACCGAAGCTGTTCTATCCACTAAATGAAATTAATACAAAGGACCTCTACCGAAGCTGTTCTATCCACTAAATGAAATTAATACAAAGGACCTCTACCGAAGCTGTTCTATCCACTAAATGAAATTAATACAAAGGACCTCTACCGAAGCTGTTCTATCCACTAAATGAAATTAATACAAAGGACCTCTACCGAAGCTGTTCTATCCACTAAATGAAATTAATACAAAGGAACCGAAGCTGTTCTATCCACTACAAAGGACCTCTACCGAAGCTGTTCTATCCACTAAATGAAATTAATACAAAGGACCTCTACCGAAGCTGTTCTATCCACTAAATGAAATTAATACAAAGGACCTCTACCGAAGCTGTTCTATCCACTAAATGAAATTAATACAAAGGACCTCTACCGACTGTTCTATCCACTAAATGAAATTAATACAAAGGACCTCTACCGAAGCTGTTCTATCCACTAAATGAAATTAATACAAAGGACCTCTACCGAAGCTGTTCTATCCACTAAATGAAATTAATACAAAGGACCTCTACCGAAGCTGTTCTATCCACTAAATGAAATTAATACAAAGGACCTCTACCGAAGCTGTTCTATCCACTAAATGAAATTAATACAAAGGACCTCTACCGAAGCTGTTCTATCCACTAAATGAAATTAATACAAAGGACCTCTACCGAAGCTGTTCTATCCACTAAATGAAATTAATACAAAGGACCTCTACCGAAGCTGTTCTATCCACTAAATGAAATTAATACAAAGGACCTCTACCGAAGCTGTTCTATCCACTAAATGAAATTAATACAAAGGACCTCTACCGAAGCTGTTCTATCCACTAAATGAAATTAATACAAAGGACCTCTACCGAAGCTGTTCTATCCACTAAATGAAATTAATACAAAGGACCTCTACCGAAGCTGTTCTATCCACTAAATGAAATTAATACAAAGGACCTCTACCGAAGCTGTTCTATCCACTAAATGAAATTAATACAAAGGACCTCTACCGAAGCTGTTCTATCCACTAAATGAAATTAATACAAAGGACCTCTACCGAAGCTGTTCTATCCACTAAATGAAATTAATACAAAGGACCTCTACCGAAGCTGTTCTATCCACTAAATGAAATTAATACAAAGGACCTCTACCGAAGCTGTTCTATCCACTAAATGAAATTAATACAAAGGACCTCTACCGAAGCTGTTCTATCCACTAAATGAAATTAATACAAAGGACCTCTACCGAAGCTGTTCTATCCACTAAATGAAATTAATACAAAGGACCTCTACCGAAGCTGTTCTATCCACTAAATGAAATTAATACAAAGGACCTCTACCGAAGCTGTTCTATCCACTAAATGAAATTAATACAAAGGACCTCTACCGAAGCTGTTCTATCCACTAAATGAAATTAATACAAAGGACCTCTACCGAAGCTGTTCTATCCACTAAATGAAATTAATACAAAGGACCTCTACCGAAGCTGTTCTATCCACTAAATGAGATTAATACAAAGGACCTCTACCGAAGCTGTTCTATCCACTAAATGAGATTAATACAAAGGACCTCTACCGAAGCTGTTCTATCCACTAAATGAGATTAATACAAAGGACCTCTACCGAAGCTGTTCTATCCACTAAATGAAATTAATACAAAGGACCTCTACCGAAGCTGTTCTATCCACTAAATGAGATTAATACAAAGGACCTCTACCGAAGCTGTTCTATCCACTAAATGAGATTAATACAAAGGACCTCTACCGAAGCTGTTCTATCCACTAAATGAGATTAATACAAAGGACCTCTACCGAAGCTGTTCTATCCACTAAATGAGATTAATACAAAGGACCTCTACCGAAGCTGTTCTATCCACTAAATGAGATTAATACAAAGGACCTCTACCGAAGCTGTTCTATCCACTAAATGAGATTAATACAAAGGACCTCTACCGAAGCTGTTCTATCCACTAAATGAAATTAATACAAAGGACCTCTACCGAAGCTGTTCTATCCACTAAATGAGATTAATACAAAGGACCTCTACCGAAGCTGTTCTATCCACTAAATGAGATTAATACAAAGGACCTCTACCGAAGCTGTTCTATCCACTAAATGAGATTAATACAAAGGACCTCTACCGAAGCTGTTCTATCCACTAAATGAGATTAATACAAAGGACCTCTACCGAAGCTGTTCTATCCACTAAATGAGATTAATACAAAGGACCTCTACCGAAGCTGTTCTATCCACTAAATGAAATTAATACAAAGGACCTCTACCGAAGCTGTTCTATCCACTAAATGAGATTAATACAAAGGACCTCTACCGAAGCTGTTCTATCCACTAAATGAGATTAATACAAAGGACCTCTACCGAAGCTGTTCTATCCACTAAATGAGATTAATACAAAGGACCTCTACCGAAGCTGTTCTATCCACTCTCTACCGAAGCTGTTCTATCCACTAAATGAGATTAATACAAAGGACCTCTACCGAAGCTGTTCTATCCACTAAATGAGATTAATACAAAGGACCTCTACCGAAGCTGTTCTATCCACTAAATGAAATTAAACGATCAAATAAAGCTTAATGCAAGCCCTTATTATTCAAATATTTATCACGTTTTCTCTGAAATTCCCTTAAAATACATTAAAATCATGCGATGTTAAGAATAAACTTTTGAAATCGTAAAGACAAAATTTACACGTTTTTTAATAGAAGGTCATGTACTGTTATCGTTAATTTTTTAAACTAAAATCAGTTGGTGACATGATAAAAAATGTGCAACGTTTTTTACTAGTTTGGTTACGTCTAAAATACCATGGTTTTAACAAGAAGTCATAAAAATTATATAGTTGAAGATTTTTATTAGATACTAACATTATTCTCAACTTAGTCAATGAACGATGATTTTTTTGTTTGTGATTGATCATAAATCTACATAATGGGCTATCTGTGCTCTGCCCACCACGGGTATCAAAACCCGTTTTATGGCGTTCTATGTCCGTAGACATACCGCTGTGCCAGTGGGGGACTTTAAAATTGATTATTGTGAGCTTTGTTTCATTTGTTTTTATTTAATCATAAAGCTACAAAAATGGTTGTACGTGCTCTACCCACCTCGTTTATCGAAACATGATTTCTAGTGTTGTAAGTCCGTAAACATACTGCTGTGCCACTGGGAGACCGAGGGCGTTTAATGACCGAAACATGAAACTTATGCACATATCGATTGCACTTACTAAGTAGTAGATAGGATTATTATAGTGATGGAAACACGTTACAAGAAAAACATCAAATTATGACAATACAGAAATCTACTTTGCTCGTTAAATCTAGTCATCTTGGGTTTAAAACAATTTTCTAAACTAGATAGATTAACAGTTTGTTGAGTCGATAAATTTTGGCTTGCAAGTTGTTTTAATTGTGCTCTTTTTAAGTTTCAACGAAAGCTCTCGAAAACCTTAGGAACGTGAAAAACTTTACCACAGTTCAGTTTCTTCCTCAAAGGCTATATAATTATGAAATCTTCTATAAACTCGTGTAATTTTTCACGCTTCATTTTTTCACTTTTAGAACTTCTTTTAAAGTATGGCAAGTAACTCACTTTAATAATACTGTCCATAATATTCAGCTGTTTGGCTGAATGTGTTATAACTTTTTGTGTACTGTCGTTCAAACATTTAAAACAGCATACAAAGTGTGAGTAACTAATTTAAATGTAAATGTTAAACATCATTTATACTGAATATCAGGCTCTGAAATACACATTAAGCTATCGTCCATACTTTATAATTCAGTGATTTTTAAATTATAATTCAAACTCTTACATTTTTTAAGCCAGAGGCTTATTCATAAGTGTTATCGAAGCGTTTAAAACACTAGCTAATTCAATATAGACAATAAGATGGCTGTCATTACCTCACTTGTCAAGTCTGCATTTTTTTCAATTGTAAAATCCTGGAGAGTATGCTGAGAAAGCTTAACCAAATATACCAAGCTAGTATCCGATGAGGCTTATACGTTCTTTGTTCGTCATCAGCAATTCAAAGTTTGCTACGTTAGGCCTGAAAATAAGGTATTCTTAACGAGAAAAGTTCCGAACGGAAACTTCAAGATGAAAAAAAAAAAAACGGAATGGAATGAACTACGAAAGGTTGAATCAGATAAAGTTGGCACATAGCTCGGCTAAGGCTGTAACAATAGAACTGACATGGAGAAACGGTTACTATGGGAACAAAGAAGGTGGCTTTATTATTGGTCTTCATCCTCGTGTGTGTGTTTTGAACACCCTGTGTTTCATTCGTAATGTCAAAATACTTTATTATTTTTCTATTCCCATAATAATTCCATAGTCTTTCATAGTTCTGTCTTTCTGGTATCATCTTTGTTTTTCCCTCTTGTCATGTCCTTATTGTTTGCTGTCTGTCTCTCCTTGTTTCTCGAGTTTATTTCATTTTAATTATTTTTTCTTTATTAATACATTTCCTACATTTACAGTTTTTTTAAATCTTATAACTCTTTTATATTGTGTTTCTTTCTCTCAACATCTCTATCGTTCGTTGTCCATCTTACATTTAATGCTATCTCATTCTTTGTCTCACTTTCGTTCACTGAAAGTTTGTTTTCTTCTGTTTTTAATAACTTTGATTTTTAATACCTATTTTATCTCTTGAGTGCGTTTTCTTGTAGCAAAGTCACACCGAGTCACTTGCTCCACCGAGAGGAATCGAGATTCTTATTTTAGCGTTGTAGATTCGCATACTTACTGCTGTCCAAGCGGGGAAATTCATCCTTGAATATTATTTACTGTACTGTAAGATCTATACTTTTTAACCTTATTATTTGCCTACCGCTAGTACAGCGGTAAGTCTATGGACTTATAACGCTAAAATTAGGGATTCGATTTCCCTCGGTTGGCTTAGTAGGTGAGATTAATCATAAGTTCATCAACATCATTAACTGCCCCCCGATAGTACAGCGGTATGTCTACGGATTTACAACGCTAAAATTAGGGGTTCGATGGGCTCCGCAGATAGCCCGATGTGGCTCTGCTAGAAAAAACACACACAACCTTATTTTTCCTCTCAGTTTCATTTTTTTCAATCCTTCCATGAAAAGTTTGTTGTACTCATGTGTTAATCCTCATTCAAGTTTTATTGTTTCGTTGTGTATAAAAAGTCGTATCTATAAACAAGCGTTACAACCGTCAGAGTCTGAAGCAGAATAAACCACGATTACGTGATTCGTGATGATGAGAAACCCACTCGAAGTAAAAATGTATCTCAAGACGGCTGGTATGGGTATTAAAACTGTTATTAAAATAAAGTAGAGAACAACGTTTCGACCTTCTTAGGCCATCTTCAGGTTAGCCTGAAGACAACCTAAAAGTTCGAAACGTTGTTCTGCACTTTATTTTGATTAAAGTGCTAATGCCCATACCAGCCGTCTTGAAAATAGATTTTTACTTCAAGTAGGTTTTTCGTCATCACGAAAAGGAGATGAACTTTTGGAGGAAATGTAAACATGACGAAAAGCCAACTGGTAGAGAAGTCCAGAGGCATGATCTTCTGGAAACGTTTTGTAATTTTCAATTAAAGTGATGCATTTTGATGGTATGTGAAGCTGTTTTCACAATATTATTTTATATATCTATACATATATATGAATGAATATAACTAGAATTTTTTTTGGCCTTATGATGTACTAACCACAAGATGTCGCTTGTCGCTAAAAACTAACGTTAACAAATGAATGAGTGAATATTATTTAAAAAACCGTTCAATTAGAGAAACGACAAGATTTAAAAGCATCTTTAACTAGTGATCGTTTAGGTAAATTTATCACAATTCAAATTCTAGGAATAGGTTTTACTACGAAAGCTGATATTTTCAAAGATAACTTTCCATGTTTGTTTCTCCAAACCAGTAATATTTCAAACTGTTCATATTTCTCGGGTTCATGCATCTTAACCTTTTATCATATTTTTAACTGGCTTAAAATGACTATAACCTAAATAGCAAAATCATTTATAATTATTAAATCATTGTTAGGGGTTACAATTAATTTTTTATTCGCTGGAAACCTTGACCAATCAGTTTAGTAAAACGTTTAGTAAAAAAATAAAATATAACTTCTGAAAAACGTCCAAACGAAAGATATATATATCATTTTCTTTAATTTAAGGATAGCTTTTATTCCATATCGAAGTAATCAATGTGTTGTTCTAATGTTATTGCCATCAAACTTAATTCATCCATATAAAACAAAACAAGATCATAAAAAGCATAAGTAATTAACAAGAGTCTTAGAAAAATCATCTATAAAAATAAGTCCTAAGTTTAAGCATTGAACAACAATATAAATATATTATTTAACCTCTCGTTAATATTTCGTGTTTTTCTTTTCGTTTTGACTAACTACCTTCTTTTTAAAATTAACAAGTGAGCAGCTCCGCAAACTGATTTATCGTTGGTAACGTACAACATTAATTAAATTTTAAAATACCACCCTTATCGTAAAGAGCTTGTTTTTCTTGAAAATGTGAAGACATACTAGTCCTGATAAAGTTGTTAAGGATAAACCAAAAAACGTTTGTGAAATATGCACAACATTTCGATTATTCTTCTGGCTCTGATCCTAAGTTTTCTTTTATTTTAGCTGAATATCTGTTCAGTTTACGCCTTAACTAATATAAAAAGATATTTTTTTGAAAAATGACGTAATGTCCTTATCCCGTATAACGTTGTGCTTGTAAAACGAGATAAAGGAAGGTGTATTTACGTTTAAAACAGGCAGAACTTTTATTCTGAGATGAATTTGAGTGCTAATGAACATTGAGTAATTCTCTGTCGGTAGTGAAGATTAGTACTGCATTCGTAGCTTGTTAGACTTTGATTTTTTTTCTCTCTCTCTCTCTGTCCTTCCAACTTACAGCATGACCTGGCGAAAAAGAACCAAAATTGTTAGTTTGTTTATTTTGAATTCCACGCAAAGCTACACGAGAATTAACTGCTCTATCCATCTTCAGTTTAGCAAGGCAGTTAACCATCGACGCCCACAACCAACTTTTGGGTTACTCTTTTATCAACGAATAGTGTGATTGGCTGTATCATTATAATGTGAGCACCACAGCTGAAAGGATGAGAATGTTTGGTATGACGTGAATTCGAACGGGGATGCGATTAAAGCATCCCAACCACCTGGTCATGTCAGGTCCCAAAGGATAAGAAAGAGCAATATTGTTATTTTTGCATTCAATTCTTATATAATTCGTTGTTTTCATCACTGATGAACCTTGCTTGAATAAAGCAAGGTTTAAGGTTTCATATCAACGTCAAAAACGAGCAAAGGAGCAGGCTTTATATTATATTTACCTGAAAATGTGCAATAATATTATATAAACATATCTTGAACGTAAAAAAATTATATGAATTTTTTATTAGTGACATAAAAAGTATTTTTGTTTGGTCAGCTCCAGGTGAGTATAAACACATCATAATACAATACCCTTTTAAGTGGACAATAATTAGTAAATATTTCTGTTGTAAATACTGTTACATATTACAATTTTAATTAGCCTAAAACTGTGTTAAATTGTAATTTAGAATTAGGAGTTAAATAAATGTCAATAGGCGTCCCATTTATGATACCTGCTAACGAGATTGATAAACATAATACTCTTTTTAATACAAATATATTTAAATATACAAAAAATAACACAATTGAAAATAATGATTATTACAAATGATGATCTGTATACAAACCTTTTTCAAACTTATAAGCAATATTGAGCCTTCTATCTGATCCAGGACTCCTTTGATCAAGGAATAACAATGAGCAAATTGATTTCGAGCTGATATACAGTTCACTTAACATTAAGTTTTTCCACTGCTGAAGTTACGTAACGTTTTCGTAAAAGTATTAATGTCGAATGAGAATCCGCTGAAGTTAAATGGTTTGAAATGTTCAAAATCTATAAATGTTTTTAGTCAAATATCTGAAATTCTCGATTAATAACCGTTAGTCACAGTTATAACTTCCGATGTTTTTAGTATACCAACTACAAAAAAACAATAATGTATATACTATCTCTTGGCGCACCGCATTGGTTACATATAGGCGTGAAGAAAGTTTCAGCCTGCTTAACGATACTGACGAAACACTACTGTTTACCGACACACATATATTGTTGATTCTTACGCTCGAGAACTTTCTACAGCTTTAGTGAATAAACGAAAATCTTGCAATACTGTTTCACAATATAAGAATGTACATTTCTAAATACAAATTTAACAAACATCGATATGAAAATGGATATATAATAATAAATTCGTCACAAAGTATGTTTCACAAATACTAAAGTGATTTTTGTATTTAAGATACATTACATTTTGCTTTAATAAAGCGTAACAGTACATTATCCATGTCTTCTCAGAATTCAAGTATACAAACTATGAAATATAAACATACAGGGGTGGACAAAAGATAGTGCCCTCACTGAAAATGTTGTTAATTTCTTAGATCTTTTATCACATAACTTAAAATTATGTAAAACTGTATGTTCTCAGAGTGGACATGTAAAGATCTGTTCAAATATTATCTCAAATCCTAATTTTAACACTGGTTTTCGTAACTACTCGAACATTTTATGATCTTAGTTATATTTTCTCATGAATAGTATTGTGCACGTGCTGTAATGTCTTAGATCCTCTCATTACAGTCCCGGCATGGCCAGGTGGTTAAGACACTCGACTCATAATCCGAGGGTCACGGGTTTTGAATCTCCATCACACAAAACATGCTCTTCCTTTCAGTTGTGGGGGCGTTATAATGTGACGGTCAATCTCACTATTCGTTGGTAAAAGAGTAGCCCAAGAGTTGGCGGTGGGTGGTGATGACTAGCTGCCTCCCCTCTAGTCTTACACTGCTAAATTAGCGATGGCTAGCGCAGATAGTCCTCGTGTAACTTTGCGCGAAATTCAAAACAAACCAAACCAAATCAATCTCATTCCAATTAGCCTACAAAATGATCAAACAAGTATCTCTGTAATTGTGGTATTGTTAAAATTTGAAATAAGAAAACTGATGTTTTGGAATGGCCAAGCCAATCGCTTGATATTAATCCCATTGAAAATTTATGAGCTGAGTTAAACTCATTAACGAGAAATCACAAGCCAAACATAAAAGGTGAATTTTTGAACTCCTCAAAAAAGGATGACAGGCAATCGCTCAGGAGTATCTGCACAAACCAATTAAAAGCATGCCACGTCGGTATAAAATCCTAGAGAATGCCAAATAAATATTAACTTATGAAGCTGGTTTGTGTTATTTTGAGTTTCATTTTTACGTTTGATTACTGCAGAGAAACTTATTTGATTATTTTTTAGGCTAATTGGAATACGTTTGTTTTTGAATTTCGCGGAAAGCTACTCGAGAGCTGTCTGCGTTAATCGTCTCTAAGTTAGCAGTGTAAGACTAGAGAGAAGGCACCTAGTCATCACCACCCACCGCCAAATTTTGGGCTACTCTTTTACCAACGAATAGTGGGACTGACCGAAAAATTATAACGCCCTCACGGCTGAAAGAGTGAGCATGTTTGGTGCGACAGAGACTCGAACGCCTTAACCGAAGTGGCCATGTCGGACCGATTGGAATAAGACGACTTACAAACTACAACAGGTGCACAATACTTTAAAAGAGGCTATGTAACTAACACTCATTAAAAGCCCAGGTATTTATGAAAGCCAGTATTAAAATTAGGATATGAGATCATATTAGATTTCGTCGAGTGCATTCTAAAAACGTATAATTTTACATATTTTTCTGTTATCTAACAATAAATACAACAAATTAACAATATTTTCAAAGGGAATCACTTTTTCTCCATCCTTTCCATATACGTATTTATTTTAACCCATGTTATCTCCTTCTCAAAGTATTCATAATAAATATGATTGTTTTCCTTTTTCTCCTGTTTCTAGGAGGAAAAGTGTTTGTTATTCAGCTGACAGAGTGAATTCGGCTAAGTTTAGCGAAAAAAGAAATTTTCTTATGAAATAAACCTGTAATTGTAGATGTCGCATCACTCATAGTTTGATAGTTTGTTTTTAATTGACCCCCAGTGGCTCAGCGGCATGTCTGCGGACTTACAGCACTAAAAACCTGGTTTCGATACCATTGGTGGGCAGAGCATAGGTAGCCCCTTGTGTAGCTTTGTGCGTAATTCAAAACAAGAAGAATTTTTTAAATTTATTTATAATGTTTTGAAACAATTGTCTACGCCAAACTTTTTTAATAACATTGGTTTCCAGTTATCCGTTTTTCTTGAAAATACTTGTATGTTTTTTTTCCTTTTACAAGGAAAACTTAGTAATCTTTACTCTATTTTGAATTCTCATGAAACATTTTATTTTACATTTGTATACTGTACGAGGAAACGACATATCTGAATAAAGGTTATAATTTTATTAAATTACTGCACAGTAAAGTTAATTTGGATTTAAATAGAATACAGGAAAACATGCACAACATTTTTTGTCTGCCTTTATTGCATTTTAAACATTTATGAGTAAAAGTTTTCTTAAAAAGCTTAGAACAAAAACTGTTATCACAAATTCGTCTAAAATCAAAGAACAGCTATCAGTCGAAAATGTTCTTGTCTAGATCAAAGCTTACTTTGACGTTGAGTCTTCACATTTTGGAAGAGAATCAAGCAAATGTTGCTATAATTAATTAAAATCCAAATACTTATACTTTTTTACAAGTGTACGTGTTGCATTTATAGATTGCATTTGATATAATATGCACAACAGTGAAAAGTAACTTATTCAAGTTCATTTACTCTCGCATGACCCGGTATGGCTAGCTAGATTAAGGCGTTCGACTCGTAATCTGAGGGTCACGGGTTCAAATACCCGTCACACTAGACGTGTTCAGCCATGGGGACGTTATAATAATACGGTCAATCCCACTATTCGTTGGTAAAAGAGCAGCCCAAGAGTTGGCGGTGGGTGGTAATGACTAGCTGCCTTCCCTCTAGTTTTACACTACTAAATTAGGGACGGCTAACACAGATAGCCCTTGTGTAGCTTTGCGTGAAATTCCAAAAAAAAAAAACTTCCGCGTAACATCCTGAACAATATGTAACTTTTTGATTTTTCATGAGACTTCTCTCTCATTTTTGAGTTTATTTCATTGTACTGTAATTCATACTCTTGTTGCGTGAGCTTAGCCACTTAAATGAATGATATTTTTAATTAAAACACGTAAAAATAATCTGTTTACATATAAGAATGTATCGTCAAAAGTTAACAATGCTTTGTTTTCAGTATTATTTAACTAACAATATCAACTATAAACAAGGTTTATTATAATAAAGCACATTTTAATGTTTAGTTTGATAAAAACGTTTAATCTATTTAAAGAAATAAATCCGACAATGTGTGTACACATTCAATATGATAGAAAATTAAAACTGTAACGTTAAACGTATTATACAGATCTCTGCTTCGTGTATTTTTTTTCATGTAAATAAAAATACATATATGAACTACAATACTCTTAACAAAATATTTTCTTTAAAACAACGGGAATATTAAATTTGTTTTAAACGATTAGTGAAAAGTCCCGTTTATTTAATGAAGAACAGTGTTTATACCAAAACCCGTAACTTATACCACACCAGCTGAAATCACTTTTAAATGTCCTCATTTACCACTAATTACAACAAAGTTATGTAAATTAGGAACTATGTGAAGTAAGTTTAGTGAGCACGAGACATTGTAAAAAATTATATCGTTAATTGTAAAGAATCTTAACTGCGAATTTTTCTAAATCATTACGAGACTTTTTTAAATACGAGTATTTCTCATTGGTCATTCAATTACACCACCATTCCCGATTTATTCATGAAGAAGAAGGAACCACCTTTCGAAAGAGCTCGGGTCATGGTTTTTTTTTACCATTTTATACAGAAACTCTAATTAATTTCAATTTTAGCTCTCACAAATAATTCACGCACGGTTAATTTACATAGATTGTATCCATACGTTAACATACAAAAAGTCCTATTGAGTATAGTTTCTTTTGTAAAATATAAATATTGCATCCAAAACTAAAAAAATTAGGAATTTTTAGGACTAGCTAAGTGATTCATTGGTCCAGAAGAATCTTATAAAACCACTTTAATTTGAATAATGTATCCATGTGAATCAATATTTTGTAAACATTTCAAAATTATGAGGATTACGTGAATTTAAAAAAAAACAACATGCTTTCCAGTTTCTACTGCTGCATGCTTAGCTCACAACTTGCAGTGTTATAAGCCCAAATTAAAAGTTGTTACAAGCAGTCTGTAACTAAGGAGCTTCGACATTCATTTGTTTCCAGATTAAGTTAATGTTTTATAATTAAAAAAATAGAAAGTCAGTTGTCACGAGATTTAACAAATTATATTTATTTAAAATACGTTTGCTGTTTCTTCTTGTTGTTGTTGCTTTTAATCATGTGAACAGAGAAGCCTGGACTATCATAAGCTTTTAAAATTGTCTACATGTAAAACAAAAATTCTAAGAAGCTGTCATCTGTATTATATATACTTGTTTAACATTCTTCCAAAATATTGTTTCATTTCACAGGTTGAATGCCTGAAAAAAAACTTTATTTTTTTATATGTGGTTTAAAAACCAGTACTTTATAAGCTTGTATGGTTATCCTTAAACATCTATAGTTTAAAACACTGTTGTAGTTTACAACACAGTTAATTTTATCTTTTAACTATTTAATCAGTTTATGTTGTAGCTCATGTCCTATATTTTCAAATAGCAGATGTGTATTGTTTGTGACTTTAATGAACCTTTGAGTTTGCAACCAATAAAACTGCCAAATTTAATATTTTGGATAATCGATTACGCTACCTATGCTCTCAACAACATATTTTCTTTGAAAAACGGGAATATTAAATTTGTTTTAAACAATTAATGAAAAGTATTTAAAAGTCCCGTTTATTTAATGAAGAACAGTGTTTATACCAAAACCCGTAACTTATACCAGCTAAAAACACTTTTAAATGTCCTCATATACCAGTAATTACAACAAAGTTATGTAAATGTAGCAATTAGTGTAGCATATTAATATAATTCTAAATGCAAGTATTTAAATTAATAAAAAAATAGAGATTTGGCATCCTTTAGTTCCATGTTCCTAGTCGCCCTCCCTTGTTTAAAATATTAGTGAATCGTATTGTACAGATTAACAGGGCGTGGGTAAATAAGTATACCAAATACTCATTTTACTTGTTAAGAGCCAATATTGTAATTGTGTTTAAGCCCACTGCCGAAATAACATAGACGTCCTTGTTAAGAATGTCAAGGCGCCGTACTGTAAGGGTATCTTCAGTTTAGGTTCAGATCCGTCTTACTCATCTATTGTCTCCTTTCCTTGCGTTTTCCTCCTTGTAGCAGCCACATAAATGCCTGCTGAACTCTTTTATCTTATGACTAATCTAATGTATCTTTGCTAAGTTCTCCAATGCACCCCCTCAATTATGATTTAATTACTCCATGATATACGAAGATTTTCAATCTAAAGCAGATATTCTTCCAACTTTCTTTAAGTTACCACAGTTAGCATCAAAAGTTTACATCCATACAACATTGTTGATAATACAACAGTTTGATATAATCTCACTTTTATCTGCAAGTTGAAACTTTTGTTAAGGCTTTCAAATGCAGAACTTGCTTTATCTTCCAAGATATCCTAAATATCCTAAATATCTTCTACTGATTTACCTCCTATCAGAATTCTCATTTCATCGGACCACTTTTCAACCTTCACAACTTTTCTGTATTAGCAGTGAGACCAACCTTATCAGTTTCTTTTTCTATGTTTTCTGTTGCTTCTGTTGTTCCTAATTCAGAATGAATTCAATATAACAATATCGTCAACATAATGCAACTATTCGTCGTTTGTCTATTTTGTTTCTCTCACTAATAAACTAGGTGTCCATCTATAAGGTTGCCAGTGTCATTACACAATCAACTATAACAACAAATAACAAAGGAGATAAGTTGCAGCCTTGCATAACACATAAGATAACTCTAAACCACTCCTACACGGTTCTAACTGCACAAGTACTATCTTTGTGTGAATATTTGTAACATTTATTATCTATTCAGGTATACTATAGCTCCTAGTAATTCTCCACGTAGACTTCCTATGAATGCTCTCAAAGGCTTTTCTGAGATCAATGTAATTTATTATCAAAGGTCTCTGTTATACAAGAAAGTTCGAAATTATGTATCCTAACATAAAAACGTATTCCCAGCAAGAATGTTGAGGTCAAAAAATCTACATGTTCTAGAATTATCATCGTATCTACAGCTTCTTTTTGACCTATCTCGGTAGAATTCATGATGTCACTTTGCCAGGCACTTACATTAGGCTCAATTTATCCTTTACGGGAATTGAATGATTATTTCATTTCTCCAATAATTCGGGGCTCATTCCTCAACTCACACACACACACAAACACAAATTAAACTTCTAAATAATTTCTTCTTCTTTTATCTTTCATAATTCTGCATGGCTGTTATATACACTTCTGCTTTCTCATTTCTTAACCCTTTAAATAGCCTTCTTACCTCTACTTTGGTTACAAAATCAGGTTTCATACTGATGTCTGGATTTAGTGCATAATTAAAGTTATATATTCTTTCAGCAATCAAAAGCTGGTTCTTTTATATATTATGCATTGTGTGTCTGTCTGTTTGGAATTAAGCACAAAGCTACACAAAGGACTATCTATGCTCTGCCCACAATGGGTAGCGGGACCCGGTTTCCAGCGGTATGAGTCTACAGACATATCACTGTGCCACTAGGAGGCTTTCCAGCAGTATGAGTCTACAGACATACCGCTGTGCCACTAGGAGGCTTTCCAGCAGTATGAGTCTACAGACATACCACTGTGCCACTAGGAGGCTTTCCAGCAGTATGAGTCTACAGACATACCGCTGTGCCACTAGGAGGCTTTCCAGCAGTATGAGTCTACAGACATACCGCTGTGCCACTAGGAGGCTTTCCAGCGGTATGAGTCTACAGACATACCGCTGTGCCACTAGGAGGCTTTCCAGCGGTATGAGTATACAGACAAACCGCTGTGCCACTAGGAGGCTTTCCAGCGGTATGAGTCTACAGACATACCGCTGTGCCACTAGGAGGCTTTCCAGCGATATGAGTATACAGACAAACCGCTGTGCCACTAGGAGGCTTTCCAGCGATATGAGTCTGCAGACATACCGCTGTGCCACTAGGAGGCTATATTATGTAAGTTGAGCGTCTTTGTGTCTTTCTTTTAACTAATCGTTCTCTTTATGTAAGTAACGTTATTTCAATAAACATCACTGTAAGCGCCCTACCACAGTGGACTAGGGGTAAGTCTGAGAAATAATATCGCTAAAAATTTAGGTTTCAAAACCCATGATGTATAACTTTGTGTTTAACAACAACAAACAAACCCACCATCGTAAGTGACTGGTTGTTTGGAATTAAGCACAAAGCTACACAATGGGTTACCTATGCTCTGCTTGCCACAGTTATCAAAACCCGGCTTTTAGGAGTGTGAGTCCACAGACATACTGCTGTGCCACTGGGGGCACCAACCATCTTAAGCATAAAACAAAATACAGGCCTGAGATAATTTTATTGTCTGATATTTATACATGCTATACAGTAATTGATGTACACTGAATCACATACACCAAACGTCATACGTACTTTTATATAAATGAATCATTTTCATTGAAATCGGGTCACATTTTTTATACTTTAAATACTGACAATTTATACTTTAAATACTGATTTTTCTAGACCATTCGCGACGTGACGAAAGTCTTATCGATCGTTCTCGAACTCAGACATACTAACAAAAATGTGTTCATTGTGGTAGACAAAATAATAACTTGATCTAAATAAGAGACCACCCCCGATTTGTTACAACATCTTCAAGTGACAGAGAAAAACGAATTTTATTTTCGAAATTTTCGTAGCTGAATTATGGTAAATACGTTATTAAAACAAAACAACTCTTCTGAAGTTTAAATTCGCAGGCCTGTGTAATCGGTTTATCATCTGTTACATGTTATAATTTATGTCGGACGAGTCTCGCATCTTTTTACGTTACGTATTATGATTTCAAATAGCTGGAAATTCTAATTTTAATTTAAAAGTTAATTGAATATCGATATATATCACATTTATGATATTTGTCAATAAGGTTGATACATGCAATTTTTCATTCATAACACAAATATATTTTACTATGCAAACAACAATACAATTAATATATTACAAATAATTATTATAAATAATGGTTTGTATACAAATGTTTTAAAAACTATACCGAATCTTTTATCAACGCTTCACGGAGAGCGAATTAATTCTCTCCCGTCTGAAAGTGAATAATTTGTCGGCGGTTCACCAGGTGCAAATTACTTTTATGTTGATACACAGATACACTTCACTTGACGGGAATGCTAGCTAGCTTTATTCTTCACATTTCACTTTTTCTCGATAACAATATTTAATGTCGTCGTAGTAATGCTAACGTCCAAAGTTCATTCACTGAAGTTATTAACATTCGAAAGCTCTAAACATTTCTGGTGAAATATCTATAGTTTTCCTAAGTCCAGCATGACCAGGTAGATAGGGTGCTCGACTCGTAATATGAAGGTCGCGAGTTCGATTCCCCGTCACATCACACATGCTCCCCCGTGGGGTGTCATAATGTTACAGTCAATCCCATTATTCATTGGTATATAAGTAGCACAAAAGCTGGTGGTAAGTGGTATTAATAAATTACAGAGGTCTAGCGCTGGTAGCCCTCGTAAAGCTTTGAGCGAAATTCAAACAAACAAAACTGTAGTTTTCCGATGAATAAGCGTTTGTTACAATTATAGTTACCGAGGCTTGTAGTATATTTACTGTAGCGACCAAACAATATTATTAAACACTTAATAATAAACAAATGAACTTAGTTTATAAATGTTCTTAAAGTGAAACTTTTAATTAGTCGTTAAAATGTCCCTTTCCTCTAAATTCGAAGAAAGTTAAAATTGAAACTTCGCTTTGTCCCTAACGTTTTTAGTAAAGTTATTTGAATAAACTTTTAATGACTTGATTTAATAGTTTTAATCTATTCACTTATGAGATGGATAATTAAAAAAAAACTGAAGTTTGGTATCAATAAATTTCTCATATATCATTATATCAATGAACCATAACTGTCAAGCTTTCATACATTGTGATTATTTTAATTTGTGTGTAGTTACTTTGATTGCTTATGTACTATCCCTGTAGTAGTTTAGTTCCAAGTGTGACTCTGCATATACTGAGATTAGATCAGAAGCCAGAACTAGTTTTGATCAAAACGTGAAATAAGAACAAAACACAACGCTTATTTGTAACCAGCGAAGATACAATAAACAGTGGATCAACAAGCTGGTATGACCAGATATCGCCATCCTGCTAATGAGAACCTGGTGTTTATATAAAAGTGTTTACAAATGTTGTTTTCGGAGAAAAGTGTCTTATGACGAGAACCGTTGAAGTCTCATAATAAACACGTTGGCTTTGAGAACAGAAAGTTTACTTTACATTCTGCTAAATAGTTACAGTGAACAAAATACACAATTAAGTTGGTATGAAGTTTAACGAAACTCTTCCAGATTTATTATAACAGAAATCAATTGGGTCAACGTTGTTTTTCCTTATGTGGTAAGTTTCCATCTTTCAGTCATTATATTTTATTTTTAAAATACCGTCGACTTTTTCCAGATTCTTTGAACTGAAATGTGTCAGAAGTTTCCATGTATATTTACTGAAAAGAAGTCTAATTGAAGAATAAATAATAGTTATATTTAACAGTAATTATTTAAGTGAACAAGCATGACACAATAGCGTCTAATTAAGTTTAGAGATATTAATTATGTATCTTCCATTCACAATTTTATCCTTACTCTACTAACTTAAGAGGTTATCTGAAGTTCGAAAAGGTTCGTTGTATAATTTCGCAACCTATTCACTCGTGTCTCAGCTGGTGATTAAGGTAATTCCTAGTCTCGTGTTAGCTGTCCACCCTCCAGTGTAAGCGTCGTACTGAATAACCTAATCTGACTTCAGGAAAAACAGCCACTTGAGGCGGGGCGACAAGAGAACTGATGAAAGGTCTCGAAAGGGTGGATCCTAGATACACTGAGAATGAAACCCATGAAAGAAAATTAGCCATAGCAATGCATGTCAGAAGAAAGGTATCTGGACCAGCAGTGATGAATGGGCTTCAAGAAAGGTTAAGGTAAAGAACATAAACATTTTCTTATTTTTTCATTCAGGGAAAAAAATAGAAATGTAAAAACATCATTTCCTACTAAGTTTTATTTTTTGTTTTTGCTATCTAAAATTGATAAGCCCTATCCTCTCACAATAGCTCAACGGTATGTCTTACGGCTTAAAACACTAAAAAACAGAGTTTCGATACTGTGTTTCATTGTGTGGCTTTGTGCTTAATAACAAACAAATGAGAAATGTCAAACCGACTTCTGTGATTGTTACGCGATATGAACGAAAAATAGGATTTCGTTCCATACGATTTATCCCAAATCCGTTCCAGGCAAAGATATCGCTTTCAATCCGGTGTATGTGTGTATACAAGATAACTCGAAAAGTTTTCCTTTAATCTTGATCAAAGATTAATCTTGATCAAGTTTTAATTGACCATCTTTCAAGGACCAATCGATTAACTCATAAGAAACGTACGTCAGATGTTAAGGTCATACAGAAAGTCGGTCACTTTCGTTATAGTGAAAATCAAAGGAAGTTTTGACAGAATGTCAGAAGCAGAGAACAAAAGGAAATGAAAATAGGGTATTGTTATTTAAACATAAATGTTTGAGGAAACACAACCTAATCCCTGGAAGACATTAAAACGGGTGATTCTGAAAAGTTGAACTTTGTATGTCACATGATGGGCTAGGTTGTCACTAGCTTTATATGGTATTCCTTAGAAGCCTCAGCTATCATTGCGTGTTACTCTTAAAACTAACTGAAGGTAGTAAAAACTAGCTGAAGGTTGTCTGAAACTAACTGTAGGTATTTTAAATATGCTCAAGATAATATAAAACTAACTGAAGATAGTTTAAAACCAGCCAAAGTTAGTCGAAAACAAGCTGAAAGTAATCTATAACTAGTTGAAAGTAGTCGAAAACTAGCTGAAGTTAAATTAAATCTAGTTGAAGTTTATCTAAAATTAACTGAATGTTATCCAAAACTAGCTGAAGGTGGTCTAAAACTGGTTGTAAGTTTTTTAGAATTTCGCGCAAAGCTACAGGAAGGTTATCTGTGCTAAGCGTCTCTCATGTATCAATGTACGATTAGAGGAAAGGCAGTTCGTCATCACCACCCACCGTCAACTCTTGGACTACTCTTTTTACTAACGAATAGTGGGATTGACCGTCACATTATAACGCTCCAAGGCTGTGTCCCACTGTATAGCTTTGTGCTTAATTCTACAACAGCCGTTTTAAACCACGTTAACTATTTGTTTATTCATTGCCTCATACGTTTTTTATGGTTGGTCAATAATTTTTTACTATAAAATCGAAGCTTTACATGTTTTGAACTGGAAGCTTAGAAGTCTATTTGTTGTTTATTCTTGTTTGCTTTGAAATTCGCGCAAACCTACTGGAGGGCTATCTGCGCTAGCCGTCCCTAATTTAGCAGTGTAAGACTAGAGTGAAAGCAGCTAGTCATAACCACTCACTGCCAACTCTTGGACTAATCTTAATCTTTTACCAACGAATAGTGGGATTGACCGTCACATTATAACGCGTCCACGGCTGAAAGGGGGAACATGTTTGGTACGACAAGGATTCGAACCCGCGACGCTCGGATTACGAGTCGAGTGCCTCAACCACCTGGCCATGCCGGGTCGTGTCGTTCATTTTTTCCACAAAGAAATGTTATATCAGGTACATCTTTACAAAGTAGAGTTTAATTATCTTGGTGATGTAACAGGAGATCGGAAACAGAACATAAAACAAACATATTCATCTTAATATATGAATTACAAATATATATAAATATATGAATATATGAATTATAAGAATATTTTCTCAGAGTATTTCTAAAAACGCATACACGTTCAAAAATGTTTTCATCTTTAACTGTGTTATCATTTACCTTATTTGCTGAGAAGATGAGATAAAAGACGTTATGCACTGTTCCTTTTTGCAGCGTTTTGACAACCCAAGAATAATCAGATGAAAGTAGGATACCATTAATAGACTAATGTTCGGTGAAAGGAAATTGATCCGACAATAAATCAGGGTTTTAGAGATACATTGTCTACAGTGACAAATTACTTATAATGCTTCCACGCCTACTTATTTCGTTTCCCAGTCATTCAAACGCAAGCTTATAATAGATTATCATGACCACTAGTGTATGGAACTGTCTATTCTCCTGCTATGCACAGCCAAACGGATTTTTCTTGTGAAATCCCACTGAACCACGTCAGTCAATAGAGGAATTACTTCTCTGTGAAATAATTCAACAGACTGATATATATTAAGTCGAAACGTAAACCAGTTCTGTCCATTAATAAGAAGAGAAAACTAAACTTCAACAGGATGCAATAATCAAAATCCAGAAGCTCCAAGAGACTGTAGTGTTGGAAAGTTAGTTTTAACCTAGCAACGACTACACAGTAATAGCAATAGCCTGCAAAGTTTTCCAATTGGATCAATGTGTCCAAAAGAAAATCATTGTTACAATTAAAAATCTTGTTTGGCTTTTAAAATTGTTTTATATAGAACACTCATAATGTTTCGTTACTTGTTCTATCTATACTTTCACTAAGAAAATGACTGTATTTAAACGTGAAAAACTGAATCGTGTCGTTCGAGAAAACGGACTTGTACATCAACAGTCTCATGGGTATTAAGAAGATGTCCAACTGTGGTAGTATGCCGTAGCGTGACTAATTATGCCATTACAAACTGTCGAAGTTGTTTGGCTTTAATTAAAATCTTATATCACTTACATTTATTGCGTCGTGCCCTTGTTGTACTAAAAATAAAGAAACACGGATCAAACAAACTGCATAAGATTTGCAAACGTTACATTTAAAATGATGAATGATGCACATTCGCCATCAGATCTGTGACTCAAAGTTCTGTAGTTTCTCAAATGAATTCTGTCAAGAAAATAAAGAGAGGACATTGAAATACGAATTACATATATAGAGAGCCGAATCGTTTTCAGTTATAAAATATTAATCTTGGGTCTCTAAATCGCTTTCCACCTTGGGTTAAAAACGACATAGTGAGCGATCTTACCTTTCAATTTATTTCATTGTTTGTTTTGAATTTCGCGCAAATACACACGAGGACAAGGGCTATCTGAGCTAGTCGTTCCTAATTTAGCAGTATAAGATTCGAGAGGAAGCAGTTGGTCATCACCACCCACCACCAAGTCTTGAGTTACTCTTTTACTAACGAATAGTGGGATTGACCGGAATCATTATAACGCCCTTACGACTGAAAGGGGGAGCTTGTGTGATGT
Organism: Tachypleus tridentatus; assembly: GCF_004210375.1. Taxonomy (NCBI): domain Eukaryota; kingdom Metazoa; phylum Arthropoda; class Merostomata; order Xiphosura; family Limulidae; genus Tachypleus; species Tachypleus tridentatus. The sequence goes on along the minus strand of NC_134837.1, from coordinate 39,595,079 downwards.
GACGGGGATTCGAACCCGCGACCCTCAAATAGCGAGTCAAGAGCCCTAACCATCTGGCCATGTCGGGCCCTTACCGTTCGAGCTATCACCACTAATCACGGGAACTTCAAGTAATCAAAATCATACAAGTATTTAATTAACTTCCTCACAGGCTTTTCATTTGAATACTTTCTCACAACTAAAGTATCCTCATTTATATATGATTGATTCTAATTAAAATAATGTTTGTAAAAAAGTTGGTTTCATAATCAAAATATCAAATCGTGCTTTTTCAGTTTGTTAATAAACAGGATATATAATAACATGAAAATGACTACTAATTAAAACTTTTTAAACTGAATTATGAATTTAAATATAAAACTAAACCTACGGTTTTTGAAACTGTTTCTGATATTTCAATATTTAAATAGCTGGTTTGAAATTAAGCACAAAGCTACACAATGGGCTCCCTGTGCTCTGCCCACCACGAGTATTGTTAAATAGAGAGCGCCACGCGTATTTCTCTGCCCATCATTTTTTAACGGTTATAAGTTTCTGGCTAATACGAGAAACACCACTGTCTTCATTTTGTCAAGATGCGTGTATGTACAATAAATTTCCAAATTTAAGAAATACATCATGGTTTTGTGTAATTCTATGCCATTATTTACCTTAAACATTTTGTGTTGTCTCGTTTTTTGTTTCACAAAACATTCTATTGATTTACTTACAGATGCAATAAGATCTGTAATACCTCATCCAATGCGCAATCTAACCACAATCGATTTCCTTTGTTGAAACAGTAAAACAGCTTTCCCAAAGAAGTAATTAAGAGTGTCTTATTCACGAACTATTTATTATCAAGATTTGTAATGTAGCACGCCAAGAAATGATATGGAGAGATCTGTTTTAACTATTTAAAATGATCACTTGAACAGTATGCTATGTAGAAAAATAAATTTCTCTTTCGTTATGTCGTAATATGATGGAATTTATTAAAAACGACGCTGGCAGAAATTGTAACAAACTACAGAGTGAACCAAAGTATTTTCGGAGGTTTGTCCAGATCAAGTCATAATTACTTTTTCCTTGAAAATTTTAAAACATTGTCCGATATAATTTCCATATTTGTGAATAAATCATAAACCTTGACTGCATTTCACCGTAAATAATATGACGGTCCATAAACTCTCAAGGCGAATAAGTTAAACTTATACAGCGCAAGTTTGAAGTTAGCAGGATTTGGATTAATAAATAACATCTTTAAAAGTAAACGAAAATCATTTTTTTCCCCTCTTAAACAAAATTCAACAAATTTCAAACATTCTGAACCATTGGAAGTAATTTAAAAAAAAATATTGATTGTACAGGAAAAGCTGAATAAAACTGAACTCTCTATTAATTTGTTATGCATCTTTCTTTAGGATCGTTAAGCCTTACAATATGTCGTCATGATCTGTTGCCTTTATTATTGATCGTATTGAAGGCCAGGGTCATTAATTCGCATAGTAAATCTTCATCTTCTACTCTCGTATAGAACTACTGAAGCTTAACATCGTAAAGTTTTACATTAAGTCTACCATTTCTTTCACCTTCGTTATTGGTCGTACCAAAGTTTGTTTGTTTGTAATTAATGACAAAGCTACACTATCTGTACACTGCCCACTACGGTATCGAAACCCGGATTCTAGCGTTATAAGTCCGCAGGCATTGCTAATTCTTACAGGAAGTCTACAACATCTACAAGGTCAAGATCATTCTTTCACTAAATATATTTTTTGTTACTTTCCTTCGTTACTGATAATATTGAAGTTTCTACTTTATTTTTACTGTCTTCAGCATACAGTAAAAATATACGAATTGTAAAGCTTGTTAATTTGGAGTTCATTAGGTTTGGTTTGTATTGAAATTCGCGCAAAGCTACACGAGGGCTATCTGCGCCAGCCGTCCCTAATTTAGCAGTGTAAAACTAAAGGGAAGGCAGCTAGTCAATATCACCCAACGTCAACTCTTGAAATACTCTTTGACCAACGAATAGTGGGATTGACTGTCACGTTATAACACCCCAATGGCTGAAAGGGCGAGCATTCTTGGTGTGACGGGGATTCAAACTCGCGTCCCTCAGATTACGAATCGAGTACCTTGACCACGTGGCCTTGCCGGGGTGGAGTTTACTATTTTTATTAGACACGTGTATATATCATTAAGCATCATATTATAAAATTTATTGCATTTGTGGTTTTCCTGATATTAGTACTAAGTATACTAAACAGTCAGAAAATAAAGTCAGTTATCGTGAAAACTGTAAACGTAACAGGTTCAACATAATCATATAACTTAAATATGTTAATATAAAGATATTCCCTTCAGAAAATTTTTAATCGATGTTGATCGTGTGAAAGGTCGTCTATTCCTTAACCCCACACTCGACGACTCTACTAATTACTATTTACCTAGCCCATTTCATTGGTCCTCCGCTAGTACAGCGGTATGTCTACGAATTTATAAGGCTAAAATCAGGGGTTCGATTACCCTCGGTAGACTCAGCAGATAGTCCGAGATGGCTGTGCTAAATGAAAACATACACACACACTCATTTCATTGTCAAAAAACAACAACAGAGAACTACATTAATTAAAATATTAGTAACATTATTTTTTAATTTAAACATCGGTAATTTATTTGAAAGTTCATTTCACTGGCGAATTGAAAATAGCAACTTATTATAGTTTTAATATCTCAGTTATGTCTCCAGGTTCCATGTTAAAAGGCTTTCAAACTCTGCTTTAAATTTTTTTGCAAAAAAATATTAACAAAACATGTTACGTTTGTCGCCGTTACAACAATAGTTAGGTACCTAATTTAAGTACCTTGAAACGTTCTACCCCCCACGTAAGACCGGCCACTGCCTGGTGATTAAGGCGTTCGACTTGCAATCTGAGGGTCACTGGTTCGACTCCCAGTTATCAAACGTGTTCAATCTTTCAGCTATGGAGAGCGTTAAAATGTTACGGTAAAGCCCTCTATTATTTGGGAACAGAGTACACCAAGAATTGACGGTGGGTGGTGATGAATGGCTGTCTTCCCTGTACTCTTTCACTACTAAATTAGGAACGGCTGGCGCAGATAACCCTTGTGTAACTTTGCTTTTCTAAACCAAAAAACGTTTTTTTTAGCGCACAGTTATTATTACGATCAGATTTCCCTCCTGTCCAATGCATAATGCTTGATAATACTGACACTGCGTATAGTTAATTCACTGTTCATGGCCTAATACTTGATAAAACTGTCACACTGTATAGTTAATTCACTTTTTGTCTTCACTAAACTATCTCATGTAAAAAAAGAAATATTAATTTCACTATTTCCTACAGAATGTCTAAATTCATTATTTTATGTTGTTTTTGAAAGTTGTATTGAAAATTTATATTTTCCGTAACATCATGATAAGTTTTTTATGGTCTTCAGGATATTTGCAATGTCGTATAAAAACTTTCTACGTAAAAATGAACAACTAAAAATAGGTTGCTTATCCTTGTATAACACGTTAGTTTTGTATCGTATTGCAATGCAAATTCATAAGGCGTTTGACTTGGCGTGGAGCCAAGAAGTTGTACCGCACACACGCAAAGAAAAAAGAGAATTAGTATTTATAATATTTTACTCATAACAAAATAAAACCACCTTTGTGAAATAATGACAATAACCCTTCCCAACAGTGCAATTTTTATGTAAATCTATCAACAGATTAGCCGTCATGCGATCGAAAATAAAAGTAATTGATCAGAGAGCTTACAATGGTTAACTTCTCAGAATATGAGCCTGAGGTTCCGTGGTTTGCGCCCATAAGTCATGCTCCCCACTTTTGGAATCGTGTATGCTTTATAGGAGTAAAGGTCAAATTTCACTAATTGATAAAAATAGTCAATAACACAGACCTGCGAATTTAAACTACGTAAAAGTTGTTGTGATTTTTAATAACAGATTTACCATAATTCACCTATGCATAGTTCGAAAATAATATTCTTTTTTTTCTATCATGTAAAGGTTTTTGTTTGTTTTTTTTACAAATTGGGAAGAAAAGAAAAGCTCTTACTTAGATCAAATTATTGTTTCATTTACCATAACGAACATTTTTATCATTATGTTTGTTGACAAAAATACAAACAAGCTAAGGAAAAGAGGACAACTTTGATGTCAAACAAATATGTATCCTATTTCGTCTGATTTTTTTTTGTGAAACCTACATATTTTAGTATCAAGACTACATGTTGTGGTCTCTTTTATGCATTGTGTTAAGATTTTTCGTGAAAAATCTGTATGTAAAAGAGAAAAATAGATATAGTTTCCAGATTCAGTTTACTAGAATTACCATAGAACATTTAAAAACAGTAAAACCATTGCAGACCTGTATTATTAAAGTTACTTAATGTTGACCAGCCGTTCTTCTACTGGTATTTAACTTTAAATTAGGGATACCTAGCGTAGATATGAAGAATGGTTACCAGAAGGAGCGGGGATAACCTGGCACTGATGTTGTACATTAAAAATAAAGAGTTTTAATAGGATTCTGAGACGTTTCCATCTCCTACTCTGATGAAGTTATTTCTCGGGCATCTTTTGTGTGTGAAATCACTTGGTAAAATGTGAACATATCTAAACAGCATCTCATGTAAGCTCCATGTCTTTATACATTTTACCAGTTCTCTCTTGTTCACATAGTTTGTTGATCAGCTTAATAGGAAGGGAGCTAGCGTTATCACATATTTAATTGAAATCGTATAGAAACACAAAGAGTTATAGAATATAATTCCTATAACGAATGGCTTTGATGATACCATTGTTTAGGATGTCGAGGATGGTGTGCTTACCAATGCTAATTTTTTGCTCACTAAATAGTCCCAACAACACCACGCGCATTTGACGTTGAATCAGCTTCTAGTCTCCGTCTCCAGGTGTTTACGTGTTTTATCCGGTTTGAGGGTGAAAGGCGACGAATCCATAATAAGAATATTGTTCATTATATTATTGGTCAACTGGACATTATTTTGATATACGATAACGTGTGAGTTGTTTTATGCCTTACTCTAAACTGAAAAAAAAAACACTTCATTCGATGTCTGATATGTTTAACATCCATATTATTGTATTGAAGGGATTATTAATTTTACTTTATAAACGTCAAAGCTATAATACAACAAACTGCTTTTTTTAACTGCTTTGTGCAAGTTGTATCATCAACATGTTAGTTTATTATTCGAAGAGTTTATTAAAAACTGATTTTAAGGAATCGAGAAATTAATATAAGGAAGTAAGTTCTTTAAATCAACCTCGCTTTTATATAGGTAGCGTAAAAACTTGCTTTTGCGTTAGTTAATACTCTCTTTGAAGGAGAACCTCTCTTTCATGATCGATTATTTCCTGTCCACAGTGTTTGTCTTTGACTCCGGACTTATTTACAGACATCTCATATCCTTCTGTTAAACACCACGAGAGCCAAGAAGTGGTTTTCATAAAAAACCTTTCGTAATCGAAATATCTGTTTGGCTCTTAATGTGTAAGTAGTGTTTCTTTCTTGAAAGTTGCTCTTTCAAAATTACTTTGACAAAAATAAATAAAATATGTCTCCAGGTAACAAAACCAATAACATCATATTAATAATGTTTCGTTATCATGTTTTCCCTCAACCCCAGTAGCAGGCGGGAAATCTGCGCCTTTACAACACCAGAAATCGGGTTTCAATATCGGCGAGACGCAGAGCACTGATAGCCCATGGAATAGTTTTGTACTTAACAAACAGACAACTCAACAGAATTTGTTTACATGTGTTTCTGCTTAAGAATAACCAATCATTACACACGAATAAATAAATTCTACTTTCTTGTTTGCAACTGTAGAAATGGCGAGTCTTTTCCCCTATCATTTCTCTTTTGTTGTTGTTTTTTACTAAAACAAAGTTTTAATCCTTTAATCTGTTTATTTTCGTATGGTTATTTCAATGTAACAGATTTAATTTCAAATAAAACGTTAGTTTTGTGAGCTGTACCCTAAATGTACTGATTTAACGAAACACTCAACTGTACTTTAGTTTTAATGAAGTTCATGCTGTATTTATAATGAAATCTTCCTTGTGGGATAATCGTAAATACACGTGAAACGAACAACGTTTATTGAAGTTCTTCACGCAACTCTTAGATTCTGCTCTATGATTTATATAGTAAGGTTTTAGGCTTGATGCTCTAAAAACATTACTTTCGTTTAAAGAAGGTTTTCAAATTTAAACTTGCTAAGTAATATTTTGATCTTTCTTTATATGTGTTAGTGTCTATATTATTTGTGTGGTTTGTTTGTTTGTTTTTGAATTTCACGCAAAGCTACACGAGGGCTATCTGTGCTAGCCGTCCTTAATTTTGCAGTGTAAGACTAGAGGGAAGGCAGTTAATCATTACCACCCACCGCCAACTCTTGGGCTGCTCTTTTACCACAGGCCCGGCATGGTCAGGTGGATACGGCACTCGATACGCAACCTGAGGGTCGCGGGTTCGTATCTCCATCACACAAACATGCTCGCTCTTTCAGCCGTGGAGGCATTGTAATGGTACAGCCACTCACACTATTCGTTAGTAAAACAGTAGCCCAAGAGTTGGCGGTAAGTGGTGATGGCTAGATGCTTTATCTCTAGTCTTACACTGCAAAATTAGAGAAGGCTAGCGCAGATAGCCCTCATGTAAGTTTGCGCAAAATTAAAAAAGGAAAATGTCTTTTACCAACATTATTACGCCCCCATGGCTGAAAGGGCGAGCATGTTTGAGGTGACAGAAATTCGAACCCGTGTCTCTCGAGTTACGAGTTGTGTGTCTTAACCAGCTGGCCATACCAGGCCGTTTTTGTATAGAGTCGCAACTATATCCATTTCTTTTAAATTGGTGGACCAGAAGTTTCCTATTTAAAATGTATATACCAGTCTTCTTTATTAACTCATATTTGTACCTCCTTCTTGCTTTATTATTATTTGCATGTAATAGCTACTTACAAGTGCTCTTTACTGAACCTTAACGCGCCTCCCCCCTATGGGATAGCGGTAAATCTACGGACTTACAAGGCTAAAATCAGAGGCTGGATTGTTTGTTTGTTTTTTGGAATTTCGCGCAAAGCTACTCGAGGGCTAGCTGCACAAGCCGTCTCTAATTTAGCTGTGTGAGACTAGATAGAGGGAAGGCAGCTAGTTATCACCACCCACCGCCAACTCTTGGGCTACTCTTTTACCAATGAATAATGGGACTAACCGTCACACTATAACGCCCCCACGGCTGAAAGGGTGAGCATGTTTAGTGCGACGTGGATTCGAACCCGCGACCCTAAATTACGAGTCGAACGCCTTAACCCACCTGGTCATGCCAAGCCAGAACCTGGAATCCCCTCGGTGGACACAACAAGTAGCCTGATGTGGTTTTGCTATAAAAAAACACACAATAATTCTTACTAATTATAATTTCGCTGCTGAAACAGCATTGTTTGCACTTCAACTTTACAAGTTCGATTTTTTATTTTTTTATAGTTAAGCACAAAACTACGCAATGGGTTATTGGTGCTCTGCTCACCACGGGTATCGAAACCAACTTTCTAGCGGCGTAAATCCGCAGACACGCCGCTGTGCCAACAGGAAGCTCACGAGTTCGACTAAGTTTAGGAGACAGAATTTTGTGGAATCTATTCGTTTTATTTCCCATTTTACACCTTCATCTACTCAGTTCCCTCCTTCCTTCATTGGTTTCGAATAACAATGGATAAGATCCATATGGGAACATCTATAGATTATAGCTTCAGCCTCTCTGATAGACAGCCACAAACCTGAGAAATGTTGTTTATTCGAGACATTTCAGGGAAGTATAATGAGATGCTCCCTTACAGTGTCGTGTCATTTTACGAGCACCGACTGTTATTTAAGTAAGCACCAAGTGCTTTTAAAAGAGAACATTCTCAATTGTTCAAACAGTTCAGTAGATGTGTTTCTGGAGCTTTAATGAGCTATGCCTTAGAAGTAAAATATACAATTGAATAACGCAAGTAGTATGTGTCAGAGTTAATTAAAAAAGACTTTTTTTTGGCTACACAACTAAGTACGTAAGTTGTTTATAACTAGGTATGTTTAGAAGTAACGAAAAACACATTAAAATAAATTATATCTTGAAAGTCAAATAAGAATAATTAGTTGTACGCTCGTTTACCCTAGTGGCGTGTTTTAAGTAGGTCCAATGTATACATAGCCATGGATATTTCCTTTAGTGATCGGGGCTGCTGTTTGCATCCATTTGTTCCTTTACAGTACGTTGGACTATCTGCTATACTGTGTCCGTCGCTGGAAATCGACCCCCCTAATTTTAGCGTTATAAGACTATCGTTCTTAACATCTTAATACGCATAAGCATGTAGCAAAGCAATATCTATCTTTGTCGCTTCAAATTATAAACGATTATTAATATGAGGTTGATTTATTATTTTAATCCACATAAATCTACATTTTTTTTAGAAAATATCAAACAAACTTTATTATGCAATCATTTCTACTTGTCCAAATATATTTCAAGAGTGTTTTAGTCTGTAAGTTTAGTTATTTGGTTGTGATACTGCTTTGTGTTTTCACATGACTTTATTTCTAACCGTTTTAATTGCTTGAGTATTGTAAAAGTTTGGTTAACTAACAAATAATTAATCTCCCACGTTCTGTCTATCTGTTGTATGCACTTTTTCTAACTACCACTCTATTGAATAACTTACCTCTATTTCACTGGGTCATTCGTAGCCAGTTTGTTAATAAGTAATCCAGAGATTCATGGTTTGAGTTGCTATTGTCACAAAAAATCAGTTCTTTCTTTAAGGTCCGTGGATACACTTTAAAACTAGAAGAAAAAATTGTCAACTTGCATTATTCGATCAAACAACCATAGCCTAAGACTTGACGGTAGATGTTGTTGTCTTCCTTTATATCTGTCACTTCATGGTTATGGACAGTTATGCGCATATAATGTTTGTGTATCTATGCACGAAATTCTAAAACAAAACAACAAACTATTTTACTGTCTCTTTGTACGTAGATATATCTTTCTACAAAGGCAATTATTATTTCTCCGTTTAGTTGTCTGTCTCTATTGCTATTTAACTCTTTATCCTTTTGTTTCTTGATGTCTAGTAAGTTATCTAAGTTACATGAAGTTGTTTTTTTGACAATCGTGAAAAAACACACGAGTAAATGTCTTTTGTAATCACTAACTATAAAAGGCTTATCCCTTTGTGGCTGTCGAGAAGATTCGCGCTCTTTTTTTTTTTTTTTTCGTCATGCTTAGCAATATACATCGTTGCTTTGCAACAAAACTATCACCTGACTGCTTTTAGGCCAACTATATGGTATTTATGTTTAATGTTGACTGTTAGAAAGGTTCGTTTATTATTTTTTATTTTTTGATAACTTTGGTGATATAAGAGCAAAATAGTCTAATACATAAATTGTATGACATTGAGTTGTAGTTAAAAACAAAATAAATTTTAACAAGTAGTGTTTCAGCTAAGCCTTATGTTAAATTTACGTGTTAAGCGTCGTCCTTAAATTAGACGACAAATAGAACTATTATTACTTACGTTATAAAGTCAATATAAATTTTAAGTGGAAGATAAAACATAAATAAATAAACTTTTATTATCCAAAAATCTTTTATTCTTTATACAGTTGAAATATTTGAAAATTTGGTTCGGAATGAACTTCCTGACCTAGAATACAGTGAAAAGGCTCAAAAATGTTATTTAAGTCTCTTTCAGAGTATTCACGATAACGTTCCATTTTTCTGAAGAGTTTTTACAAAAACAAAAAGAAAATGAGGTGATTGAAGAGTTACTTCGAGACTGGTAGAATAAGTAAAAAGTTAGGTGCATTTTGATGGCACAGACAAATTCGTTTCAGTTGGCCCGGCATAACCAGGTGGTTAGGGACACTCTACATATGATGTGAGGGTCGCGGGTTCGAATACCCATCACACCAAATATGTTAGCCCTTTCAGTCATGGAGGCGTTATAATGTGACGGTCAATCCCACTATTCGTTGATAAAAGTGTAGCCCAAGAGTTGGCTGTAGGTGGTGATGACCAGCTGCCAATCCTCTAGCCTTACACTGCTAAATTAGGGACTGCTAACGCAGATAGCCCTCGTGTAGCTTTGCGTAAAATTCAGAAATAAACAAATAATCATTTCAGTTAAATTCTTCAATTTTCTCTACTCATTCAACAATGGTTTCCTGTCATTTTTCGTGGGCATACTAGTGGAATATACTGCACTTGAAGTAATGGTGTATTTCTAAGTTATGCGATTGATGTAGGCTCATGTTCAGCATTGTCGAATCTGCTATTTTCTGTATAACAGTTTATAGGTAATAGACAGAAAACGTGGTGTAAATATATATCTATCAAACTAAAAACAGGAAAAAAGGTTTTTTTCAGATTCCTCTGGTGTACTGAGCCAAGCGTATCTTTGTTATTGATAGTTTATATACGTAGATATAGAAATATCAAAGTTGGTAGAACTGAAAATTCCTACGTTAATATTAAGTGTTTCTTTTATGACAGCATAGATGTCCTTTGTCTTAGCCTCCAGTGACATAATGCTATATCTGCGGCCTTACAACGTTAGAAACCGAATTACAATATTCATGGTGGGCAGAGGACAGATAGCCCTTTGTGTGGTTTTGAGCTTTACAAACAAACCAAAGCCTTTTTCTTAATAAACATGTACACGTCTAATCCTACTGCATTATATTAGTATATACAGTTATATATAAAAATGTTTATAAATTAAATACGCTTAAGAAAAATCAATGAATTTCTATTTTATTGTACCTTAAATAAATAAAAATAGACTAGAACGTGAGAATTTACAAGAACACTTTTTTTTACGGTTTTGGTTTGTTTCGTTATTTGTAGTTCAGCACAAAGCTTTACAATGGGTATCTGTGCTCTGTGAATCATGAGTATCGAAACCCGATTTCTAGTTTGTATGTTCTTCAGTTATATATAGTTTTGTACTTTAATTTGGTCAACATTATATATTTTCGTGGAAACATTTTTCAGGAAAATAACAATTAATCTTAAACCTTGAGGCACTGTCTCTTTAATTGTTATATTAACAGTAAATTTCATTGATATATTTTATTATTGTAATCCATATTGTGGCTCAACTGTATGTAGGACGGAAAGCTTTTCACACTAAAGGTTTCCATACTCACGGTGGGCAGAGTACAGGTATGCTGTTTTCAACTTTTGTAACTATCAAAAAACAGAAACATATGCATATGCAGGATTCTAAGAAAAATGTATCTCAAAACGAAAGGTATTGGTATTAACACTAAGCAGAGAACAACGTTTGGACCTTCCTAGATCATCTTCAGGTTAACAAAGAGGGAGTTTGCAACTGACCATTTCTGAGCGCATGTCTTTTATTTACCATATTTGTATACACACCTAAGACACGTGCCCTGCTTATTTATAAACGTGTTAATACCCATACCAGCCGTTCTGAGATACATTTGTATTTCAAGTGGGTTTCTCGTTATCACAAATTCTAAGAAAAGTTATCTTTGAACTGAAATAAATTTAAGATTTAGCTATAATGATTAAAAGTAAAACCTTCAGAACTTTCTCACGTTCTTGGCTCAAAGGCGTTTTTGAAACACGAAAAAAAAATCAAGAGATAATATTTTCGGTTCTCTAATATTTTATAGCCTAGAAGATATTGAAATATGAAGATATGGCAACAGGTAGACACATACAAAACTGACAGAAATATGGTTTATGTGACACGTAATAGCTGACATAAATGTTATTGTACGGCGTTAAACCCTCACAAATGTTACCTCAAACTAAATTTTCATACGTGCTAGTAACGGGCGTGGTTAGTGTTCATGGTTTGCAGCCCGTTGCTTCAAGAATGCGTTGTAAGAGTGACGTTCAAATCCCACACTTCGATGAGAAAAAGAGTAGTCCATGAGTTGATGATGGATGCGGCCCGGCATGGCCAAGCGCGTTAAGGCGTGCGACCCGTAATCTGAGGGTCGCGAGTTCGCATCCCCGTCACATCAAACATGCTCGCCCTCCCAGCCGTGGGGGCATTATAATGTGACGGTCAATCCCACTATTCGTTGGTAAAAGAGTAACCCAAGAGTTGGCGGTGGGTGGTGATGACTAGCTGCCTTCCCTCTAGTCTTACACGGCTAAATTAGGGACGGCTAGCACAGATAGCCCTTGAGTATCTTTGTGCGAAATTCCAAAAATACAAACAATGGTGATGGATGCTGATGAATAGCTACCTACCTCCTTGTCTAGAACCGTATGCGCAACTGCCCCTCGTGTAATTTTGCGCGAATATTACAATAAACAAAACCATACTTCGTCAATTGATAGCGACTGTCAATTATATTTACTATTTTTATACATACACTCATAGTAAGCGCGTTTAAAAATCCCGAAACTCGAATGATTTCGAATAGCTGACTTCCATCCTTCAGGTTTTGGTTTCTTTGAAATTTCGCGCAAAGCTACACGATGGCTATCTGCGCTAGCCGTCCCTAATTTAGCAGTTTAAGACTAGAGGGAAGACAGTTAATCATCCCACCCACCGCCAACTATTGGGCTACTCTTTTACCAACGAATAGTGGGATTGACCGTAACATTATAACGCCCCCACGTCTAAAAGGGCGAGGATATTTGGTGCGAATCTCAGATGACGAGTCAAACGCATTAGCCACCTGGTTGGGCCGAGCCCATTCTCCAGGAGAAGCAAAAGTAAGTATATTTCATAGTTACTATCAGTTGAATGGTTTAATATGTGTAGTTTCAAATATTTTTTAATAGTATAATGAAAACCTAAAGAAACTGCATGATCTTATTGCAAAGACATGAATATCGAAAATATTTAATTTTGAAAGGTGATGTCAAATAGTCTATCCAGTGTTTGTCAAATAAAATAACAGTCGCACTTCCACAGCTTTCGGGTTTATTTTTTTTATGCATCAAAAGAAAAAAAGTAAAAGCTAGATAAACGAAACGGGACCTCAAGGATTTATCATATATTAGTTAGTTTATTGCAGAGAAACGTTTGAGCGAATAATTTTTCTGTTGTAGCTTTGAAGCGTTCCGGAATGCCAAGGAACATCTTTATCAGGTCTTGAAGATTTGTACAAAACTTTTCGAAAGACCGTGTTGTCAATGTGATTCATGTGCAGAAAGCTTCCCAAAGAACGATCATATCTTTGGTTACAGTTCTTGTTTCAGAACGAACTATAGCAGACACCAGTTCACTGCAACTGCACTTTCAAGATAAGCTATGTGACTATAGTTCTAGACTTACCAATTATTTTAGGCTACATCGAAAGAAGCCTGCACACCGTAAGTTAGCCACTAACGCTCAACCGTAACCACTGTCTAGACGCCTAACGCATCTGGATCTCATAACTCGTCCAGTTTATCGTTTCCCATGGCAGTTGAACTTAAGTTCTCTGTCACGGCCGCGCCTTATTGTTATAGGCCTAACTAATATGTTTTAAAAATATGAGGCTTCCTTTCTGAATTTTTGTCAGGAATACGAGTGTTTGCTAATCCACCCCCTTCTTTATTGTCTGTACTTTTTGTTAACCATTACCAAGTCCTTACTTGACTGACTTATTTCTTGATCGGTTATACATTAATTTCACTTCCATATCCAAGTATTTTTAATTTTATTTTGATATGAATTATTTATATGACTTTTCATCATTTGTATCACGAGTTTTAAGATTTGCGACTTACATTGTCTCACGCTTAGCAATCCTTCTCTGAACTCTAATACACAACTATTTGTACTAAATTATCTTGTTTATAACTACGTACTATAGGTTTCTAGCAATCCAATGATATTAATCAATTAATTGCTAATTTCTACTAGATAATAAAATATTCCTTCGTTAAGTTCCAGCTTTAATCTACTGCTGTATTCAGGAAACTCTTTAGAAGGACCGTTTATTATAGTATGTGGTAGGATTCCATCATTCCACATTTTCCAGTTTACTGCCATGCAAAGTTCAACATTATTCCATCATTTTACTAACATGCTACCCCGTCAAACCAAATATGGTCGCCCTTTTAGACGTGGGGGCGTTATAATGTAACGATCAATCCCACTATACTTTGGTAAAAGAGTAGCTCAAAGGTTAACGATGGGTGGTGATGACTAGCTGCCTTTCCTTTAGTCTCACTCTGCTAAATTAGGGACGCTAGCACAGATAGCCCTCGTGTAGCTTTGCGCAAAATTTAAAAAAATATAAACAAGCCCCCAGTGACGTAGCAATAAATCTGAATACTTGTAATGCTAAAAACCGAGCTTCTATATCCGTGTTATGCCTACCACGGATAGACCCTTCTTTAGCTTCGTGCTTAGCTACCAATGAAAAGTCTCACTAACAAAATATCTTATTTCATACCAACCCTAGCGATTTTTGCTTTCAATAAAAAACAAACAAACTAGGCATCAAAATTGATCCTTTTAAGACTTATAAGTGAAATAAATATTGTCTTCTTGTCTACTATTACCCTCGTTAAATGTTACATTCACGTATATATGATCTTAATATTCCCCCCTCCTATTCTTCCTGTCTCAAATGTCTCAAGATTGTATGTCTCTCTATAATCTAAATTCTTTTATCTCTTCTGAGTATATGGTCTGTGTTCATTAAAAGAACGCGGCCCGGCATGGCGAGGTGGTTAAGGCACTCGACTTGTAATCTGAGGGTCGCGGGTTTGAATCCCCTTCACACCAAACATGATCGCCTTTTCAGCCGTGGTGACGTTATAATGTAACGGTCAATCCCACTATTCGTTGGTAAAGAGTAGCCCAAGAGTTTGCGGTGGGTGGTGATGACTAGCTGTCTTCCATCTAGTCTTGCACTGTTAAATTAGGGGCGGCTAGCGCAGATAGCCCTCGTGTAGCTGTGCGCGAAATTCAAAACAAGCCAAACCATTAAAATAACGCAATTTTTCACCGCATGGGCACTGAAATCTGTCTAAAGATACCTGTACAAGTGTCTCTTTCGTCAAAGCTACTTTTATTCTTCTGACATAGATACTCTTTCCAACACTGAATTGGCTTTCCTTTCTTTTTCTGTATTCCAAGCTTCAGTTTGACACGTTAACGCAATCGTTAACATCGAACAATTCAGATTTATATCTAGTACATTAAAAATAAAACGAACATTCGTATTTCTGTCTAAATTTCTTGGCTGGTCGATGCCTGATGTTTAACATGCAAAATTATTTACCAAACAATTTAAACCGAATAATCTTTCAGTTATAGTGTGTTATAACAGTGAGAATATTCATTCATCCATGTACGATGGATGCGCTGACTGACTCTTGTCATCAGTTGTAAATTAAAGATGACTGTGACTAAACCTATAGATCTCTGAATGGACTGGTCACTTAGCACATGTAAATACTAAGTACTTTCCAGATTTTCGGTTCCCTTTTCGCTAATTTGGCTACCTAACACCAGATCTAGTCTTCTCCAGTTTTATATGATGCAAAAAGGTTTTTGTATTTTCAGTTGAATTCCCTCGACTGCTTCTTCCGTTCCAGACAAAACATTGTATCATTTAGTATAATACTTTAATATCTCAATAATCAGAAGAAACCAATACTTATTTAATCAGCACTGCCGTTCAGAGGTCTTTAAACTCTATTTTGATACAAACCTGTGTCTTGAAACAAAGTGTCTCTAAACATCTACTCTGGTGCATCAGAAGTGAATGTCATTTTTTCCTTGAAACAGATCATCCAGTTCGCCCTGTTTCACGTTTTCTCTTTATCTTTCAAGCTCTCTTCCAGTTCTAGTTATTTCTGCTGACCATTCTTGTGGGATAGTACACTATATTTTCTTTCATTCTAGTTTTTCATCAGTTTCGTTCCAGCAGACCTTTTTTGTTTTGTTTTCAATTTTCTCTTGGCTATACTTTGTGAAAAACGCGTTTAGATCTATTCGCAGATATATATATCCATCCAATTCTATTTATTTATTCCCATTGCTAAAAAAATATTAATTTTTTTCTTGCTAATATGATTTGTGACCTACAATCAAAGGTTCGATTCCCCTCGTTGGACCCAGCAGATAGCTCGACGCAAATTCGGAGGACTATGCAACTATTGTCCCAATCTCTACCTTAATCTGAACCCACTATTTTCTACTACTCTGTTTTTCATATAATTTTCTCCATTATATTTCTTGTATTTCCTCCTAGCTTGTTTCGTTAATTCTTATCTATTCCTTTGGTCTTCACTCATTGTTTTATTTTTATCTAACTGGTTTTATTTAATATATTTATCCCTTGTTCTTGGTTTTCTTTCCCCCACTCCTTCAACTGAAGAATGTGCAGGATTTATACAACTTGAACACACAATCGACTTCAACTACTACCATAACATAAGTAAAAATATAGGATTTTGATCTGAATTTTCTCCGTGAACATGTCATGTTGGTTGACTAGAGTTTTTTTTTAATTTTCCACTTTTTTCTTCAACTTTTATAGTATTCTTCATTTCTCATCTACAGACCTTTTCTTAACAGCAAAACCATATATATATATTCACTTTTGCTCATCGTTTCTCTTTCGCTCCCCAGTGGCACAGCGGAGTATACTTACAACGTTAGAAACCTGGTGCTAGGCAGAACACAGATAGCCCATTGTGTAGCTTTGCGCTTAACTACAAAGAAACAAAATTTTTCCTTCGTTTTATATAAGTATATATTTTCACAGTTCTTTTAATGGATGTTTCTTTCATTACTACACTTAAAATCATCATTTTCAAGATTTACGTAATCGTTTTTTACTTTAAATAGTCCTTTTCAGGTCTTTTTCTAACTATGTGTGTTGTTTTAATCAAGTGCTATACATTTTGTTAATATCACTCCATCGTTAACTATTGATGGAATATCATTGTTCATGTCAGTCCAAACAACAATTTTCTTTTTAATAAGTCGAAAACAACTGAAACATCACGATTATTTTTTAAAATAAGTTTTTATCCAGCATCCTACTCAAACTGACTACAGCCTGTTATTACAAATGTAGTAGATAGAAACCATTCCACTGTTGTGTGCTATTTCACGGTCCAAACTTTTTCATTTCTTCTGAAAATGTTTTCGATTCATTACAAAAGCCCATTCTTTTAGCGTGTGGTGAGTACTGAGTCCTGTCTAACGTGTCCCTTAAATATACCTCTTTCATTAAAGCTACCCTTCAATCTTATTTTCACACCGACTTCTCTCCTTCACTCTGGTTCGACTATTGGAAACGTTCTCCTATAAAGCCTAAAAGCTTTACTCCTATTCTCTTCACAATTCACCATAATCCTATGCAGTTTTTCTTCTCAACATCATTTGTAGACGTTCAAATCTCTCGTTGCAAGTAAACTCTAGTTTTCTGTCAAGTTCTTCGGTATTACGAACATCGATTCAGCTCTCTCTCATCAGACCTATTCTTCTCTGGATGGACTATTCAGTTCTATCACATCTTTCATTTACATTGCTGCAGTTCAGACCTATTTCTTATCTCGGAGTAATGTTGCTGTTTACAATTAGTCTTCGTTCAATCAACCTCTCCAAGTCCTCTCTTGAAACAATAACAATGTAAGATGCAAAAATGATGAAAAATATTTACAGGAAAAAGAGAAAAACAAACTTGATGACATATACTAGGGAATTACAGGCACCTTCCACATGGATGTTTCAACACATCAACTTCCATAGAACTTTGCAAAAATTGTGCAAACTTCTCAAATGCAGGCTGAGCGATTGCTACAAAAAAAGGACTATTTATACCATAGAAAATATTGGTCAATCTTTCCATCTTAAGACAATTTAACAGCATATACACGCTTCTCGAGCACGTACTAAGTCTCATTTGAAATTCAATACCAACCAATAATCAATATTTTTGCTTCATCCTTCTGTATCTGACTATAACATTCTTCTCGTATCTACAATCAATTCTAACAAAGTTCAACGTCCTTTGATGACTATCAGGTTCTATCTTGTAGAAACCACAGCTATCAATGAACAGTGCCGTAATTCACAGTTGGTACCATTATTCTTTGTATAGTCTGTTCAGGTTAAAAATCAATCACGGAAATTCGAGCAAAATACACCAAAGGGGCAAAATTTAACACAGATTGTTCTACCTCTACTTTAAAAGACTAAAGAGAACCCACTGTGCAGAGTTAATTTCCAGTTGTTACACACATATATACACACATAAAACAGGCTAATACACAATGGGAAGTGCAAGAAACATTGTGTAGCACATGAACTTACGTCTTATGTGCCGCATTATTTCTTAACTGGTTTCTCCATAAGCAGTACTGATTATTTCATAAATACACCTTTAGCAGCATAGAACAAACCTGATTTATCTTTGTTTTGCTATTTTGGTTTGTTTTTAGCTCACATCTACGAAATGTGCTGTTTGTGCTCTGCACATCGTGGGTATTGAACCCCGGATTTAAGCCCTCAAACTTACCGCTGAACTATCAGGGAAGGCAAATTGTGCTCTTTTAACAATTGGTCTTTTTCGTCTTCATCTTTCTTTGTGTTTAGTCTGTTTTTCTCTTTGACTTGTGGTAGATTATGTGTCGCACAGAGACATAGCGCCCTTGCATTACTATTTTTGCGTTTGTGATTTATTTGTGTGTGTTAGTTTATTAAACTATTCCTTCTCTTGAAGACATCTGTCCTCTTAAGCACTGCCAAAATAAAACTAACATTTCGTTTCATGGTGTCAGGTGAAAGGATATGTGTGTTACATCAGGTTGTTAAATCTTTCTCACATAATAAATATAAGTTGTTTTGGATTGCAATCAGTTTCACCATGCCTGTTATCTTTGTTTTCCAGAATTGCTTGAATTCATCTCTCCAAAGATGTTTCTTTCTGGAATGTCAAGCATGCGAAGGAGGATTTCCATATAATAATTTATGTCATTTGAAACTGAACATCGATGGAAACACTAGGGCTGAATATAAAATCTAAAGTTGTAGTCCCAAACTAAATATCTTTAAACAATTATCAAATTCTTCGCATAAACGTGATGAATAAATGTCAAGGATCCGAAAGTAGGTCAAAGATGAAATAATAAAGGAGACAACTTAATATTTTTTATTATCAATCAAGTGTTGATAATGTAGCTCAAAATGAGAGAATACTTTTCATGTTAGGGGTGTTTTCAATCCTTGCGTATATTATGCGCACACGGATTAAACAACCAAATCAGAGATCTCTAGAACTCTGGTATAATCATCATTAATTTTCAGCGGCTGACCAGAAGGAAAACGGCCAGTCAGAGGCCTGTTACCTCAAACAATTTGTATAGCTTTGAACCCAGTAACTGGATTAACTGTGACTCTCATTAAAAAAAGGGCCACAGCTGAAAGTGTGGAGCATGTTCAGCAGCTTCACAGCACGAAACTTGGGCCTTATAACACACAAACTGGCACGCTGATCACTAGTCGTTCCTGCTATCTTAATTTTATATTCTCTCCTTTATACCAATAAGAAAAAGAAGTAATTTCGTTATTTTTACTTCTAACTTTTCGTAGTTTTCTATATATATATTTTGGGAGGATTTTAAACAATTTTAAGGTGTTTATCTTTCAGTCTGTAATTCTATTTACGTATTTTCTTTACTAAACTAACATTACGATGACTTACAAGTTTAAATAATATTTCTACAAAGTTTGTGTAATTGAATTGCTTTCAAATTTGCTTAATCTAGTTTTTAGATTCATTTTAATCGCTATTTCTCGCTGTGTAAATTCATTACTCTTGTTTGTTTACATTAAATAAGACCCCGTAGTACAACGGTAAGTCTACGGATTTACGACGCTAAAATCAGAGGTTCGATTCTCCTTGGTAGGCTCAACAGGTAGTCCGATGTGGCTTTGCTATAAGAAAAACACACAAATATTAAAGAGGCTCCTTTTTATTTCTATATTATAATACTTTTTATATGTCAATAATTACACACCCGGAAGTAACGCAAAGGGTGTACTGAGTTTGTATGTCGCCATAGTGTTGTAAGTACTCGAGACTTCAGTACAATAATCCCTTTCATGGTTGGATACATAAAATAATATTAAGGTGCTTGAGACTTGGGAACAGTAGTCCCTTACATGATTGAATGTAGAAAGCAGTGCAATATATAATACAAGGTGAGGTATGAGATTAACAACTTCAAAGAAAATTTAGTGGAACAACTTGCTTGATTTTACATAAAACAGAGAAAAATACAAATAACACATATGAGGAAGACAATTATTAGAATGACAATACATTACCGGAGTATAACAATTATTCTACATTTGGTATTCACTTATGGGACATCTACTCATTATCAGCTTTTAAAAAACAGTGAAAATTAATTTAAGCCCTTCATACTGAAAGTTAATCGCAAGATTAACGAAAAAGGTTCAGGTTCCATGTAATCCTCAAAATTACTTCCTCTTAAGTAAAACATCTCAACCTAATGGCCTTTATTACGCATTGTTGCTAAATGCTGTAGTTTATTCCACTGTATGAGCCTCTTCGAGGAAAGACGATGTTAATCTTATTCTATAGATGTTTTTACAAATCTTACATATCATGTAGACTTAATTCCAAGAACATGTTTGAAAAAATCAAAAGCACAAATGCCCACTGAAGCTGCATTATAGAACTTGACAAGTATTTGTGAAATGAGGACTGTTGTGTTTCGAACTCAGTGCTTCGTAAAGTAAGACTGCTCTGACTGAAACTTAATGTTTGGTGAAATAGACTACTTTGAATCCAACTCAGGTTTTGGTGGAATCGGACTATGGTGAATTGAACTTAGTATTTGATGAAATGAGATTGTTGTGATTCAAACGTAGTGTTTGGTTAAATGGAACTGCTGTAATTTGGGCTTAATGTTTCGTAAAATGGGTCTGCTGTGATTTGAACTAAGTGTGTTTGCTGAAGTGAGAGATAATGTGTTTCGAACTTGAGTTTGGTGAAATGGAAGTGTTGCAATTCAAACTTGGTAAAATGGAACTGCTGTAGCTCAAACTTAGTATTTGGTAAAATGGAACTGCTGTAGCTCAAACTTAGTATTTGGTAAAATGGAACTGCTGTAGCTCAAACTTAGTATTTGGTAAAATGGAACTGCTGTAGCTCAAACTTAGTATTTGGTAAAATGAGACTGCTGTAGCTCAAACTTAGTATTTGGTAAAATGGAACTGCTGTAGCTCAAACATAGTACTTGGTAAAATGGGACTGATGTAACTCAAACTTAGTATTTGGTAAAATGGGACTGATGTAACTCAAACTTAGTATTTGGTAAAATGGAACTGATGTAGCTCAAACTTAGTATTTGGTAAAATGGGACTGCTGTGACTCAAACATCTTCAGCTTTCTTTCTCATTAAATACCTTGTTGATTGCAAATAATGGTTACAAGTTTATGAGCTTTGATATGTGAACCTTTGGCATTTTTAAATGTATGCTTATTATTGTATTAACTATACCGGATGGTTTGGTTTGTTTTGAATTTCGCGCAAAGCTACACGAGGGCTATCTGCGCTAGCCGTCCGTAATTTAACAGCGTAAGACTAGAGGGAAGGTAGGTACCTGACAGTGTACACAACTTAATTGCAGAAGAGAGTGTTGATCGAATTGGTTTATTGTGTAGTTTAGGAACCCGTTACTGTTTTAAATACTCTACTGTGCGACTTTTTGTGCTTCCTTGGAAAAAATGGAAGACTACCTTAGAAAACTATCTTATATTCTACGTCCATAAGTTTAATTGCATTATCAATTAATTAGGAATTTATAAGTGATAAATATGTCGCTCGTAACTCAAGCTTTAAACTATAGTGGCATGCCACAGAATAATAGATTGATAATCTTTATAAAACGCACGTTTGATATAAAAATACAATAAAATACAAATAAAATTACGCGATTCACAAAGTAGACACCGCTGTCGTCCCACGTTCCATGTGAAATTTTATTAAAACTCAGAAAATCGTTTTTATAGCTTAAAATATTAGATCTAGTGTTAAGTTAGGTCATTAGACTTATAAAGTCTACTTACAAAAATTTTCATTGATGTCTAGGGAAATACAAATTAATCACTCACTTCACGCATCTGACCGTAAGTTTCATTTTCCGTTCCACAAAACGAAATTAATTTACGAAAGTACGCACATCACACGCTTCGAGTGTTGTTTAAAGTCAGTGAAATGAAGGAGTTAACGTCATCCAGATGTGATTCTCTGTATGTTGCTGTTGTTTCAAACTATTGCATTATTGTTTGTTAAACAAAGCAAGTGATTTAGCTCAATTTAGTGTTATATAATAAGTCAATGCTCTGGGGTATACTGGATAAATGCTAAAAACAATACCGTTAAAAATTACACTTTACAATTTTTGAAGAAGCAATTCTAACGTCAGTATTACTTAAAACAGTGAAAAGTAGAAAATAATTTTGAATAATTAAAGTTTTCTGCATGATTACAATTAAAAACATACTATCATTAAACTATCTCATTTCTTTCAAACGACTATACAGTTAAAATTATTAATCATATAGATAAGGTGAAAAGAAAATAACAAGATAAGATAGGAAGGTAAAATTAAAGTAATTTTATCTTGGTAACTTTATTATTTTCTCTAAACATTTTGAATCTGAATTGTTTGTGCATTTATAATTTAAAACTTCAAACCATCACAGAAAGCTTCGTGAAAATTCATATATAACTGAAATTCTCTTATTTTATGGTTATTTAAGTAAATTAAGCAGTAAAAGCAAACGTAATCTTAAATATCATTTAGCAACTCCTGTAACAAAATTAGATTTTATTTTACTTGTGGTAGTTAGGCATAAAAAAACAAAGCAAATAAAGGATCAAGGTAATAAAATTAATGTCGGTTGTTTACAAACATAGTAAGTTATATTTAACTGTTGTGTACGTTTTGTGTTTAGTCTATGTTCTCCCATCTAGTCGAGAAAATTGTTTTTATAGTTCAAGAATCTCCATTGACAACTTCCAACAAAATGTAAATAGGAAACAACAGAATACAAGAAAAAGATATTTATATTATGAGAAAAAAATAAACAAATAAACGTTTAATTACAGATGGATAAAGCCAAGAAATGTATCAAAAACTTCCCACTGTCAAAAAATGTATCAAAAACATCCTACTGCCAAAAAATGTATCAAAAACATCCTACTGCCAAAAAATGTATCAAAAACATCCTACTGCCAAAAAACGTATCAAAAACATCCTACTGCCAAACAATGTATCAAAAACATCCTACTGCCAAACAATGTATCAAAAACATCCTACTGCCAAACAATGTATCAAAAACATCCTACTGCCAAACAATGTATCAAAAACATCCTACTGCCAAAAAACGTATCCAAAACATCCTACTGCCAAAATATGTATCCAAAACATCCTACTGCCAATAAATGTATCCAAAACATCCTACTGCCAATAAATGTATCAAAAACTTCCTACTGCCAATAAATGTATCCAAAACATCCTACTGCCAATAAATGTATCAAAAACTTCCTACTGCCAAAAAATGTATCAAAAACATTCTATTGCCAAAAATGTATCAAAAACATTCTATTGCCAAAACATGAATCAAAAACATCCTACTGCGCTAAGAAAAAAGTATGATGGGTTCCAAAAGTGTATTTATTTGTCAGTACCTAACGAGCACCCTTATTCAGATCATCTAAAGAGGTTTCTAGTTTTGTAAATAAAAAAATATCCCATTTAAAGGATGGCAGATAGCGTGTCATGACTTACTAGTTTCACTGGAACTTTACATAAACTTTGAAGTTTTTAAAACTCAACTTATACGCTTCATACAAAGAAAGAAGTTATGGTCTTCAGTCCAAAAATGAAGCTTACTGTTTAAAACATATATTTTAGAATAGTGGTTATCAAATACTTTTCGTCTATGGACAATTTCAGTAGAGGCGAAAGACCCCTTGGAAAACCTCTTCCACCTGCTTTCACTTGCCACAGCAAACAACAACAAATATCAGAGTTAACGATATGATGCGACTTGTGTTTTGGACCAGCCCACTGACCACCTGTAGGATGTTGCGGAACATACCTTGAGAACATACCTTTAGTATGTGTGTTTTCATAGCAAACCCACCTAGAGCTATCTACTGAGTCCACCGAGGGGAATCGAACTCCCTGATTTTAGCATTGTAAGTCCGTAGACTGTTTTAGAGTTATCAGTTTAAATTTGGTTAAAGTCTAGCGTTATAAACCTAATAAATGTTACTGCTATAAAAATCTTTATAGTGTTTCAAAATAACAGGAACTAATAGTATTTTCTAGAGAAAGTCATTTGTTGTGAGTCCAATAATGTGATTTAAACTTTTACGTATTCTGAAAATCTTAATTTATAATAATAAATCTAATTTTGTGCTAGAATTGTATTGAATTTTGTTTCAAAATGTCAAAGTTCGAAAACAATTACTGGTCAAATATTTGGAATTTTGAACGCTAGTTTTCCATAACTACGAACGTTTTGTTAAGCGTCAATTTGATGTAACATGAATTGAAACTAGATGAAGATATGTAATCGATTAACGGTTAATTCTAGTTTTAATAAATAATTTAAATCCTTTCAATTCCTAATATTTGAAATTATGCGCATTAATCCAAACTTCTATAAAGTTCTGATGAATTAAGTTGTATTGTTAAACATTAAAGCTAATTTGTTAAATTAAAAGTCCACGTAGATAGTTATATATGAAATATAGTATTGAATCTTCTGCACCTAACATCTCTATGAAATTTCACTTCAGAATTATTTCTACACTTTTTACGCCACATTCGTAAAACAGTTAAATTTATTCGTAGAGTAAATTGGACATGTTAGTTCACATTTTGTATTTCCAACATCATTCGTCAGTGCTATTTCGTACACATTATAGTATAGTATTTAATGTTTATTTAAAAAAATATTGCAAATAGTTCGTTATGATTTTCTTTACGTGTTATCAAAATATATACATAATCCTGAAAATAAGCTTTCAAATCACTTTAATCACAATTTAAGAAGAACTTCTCACATTTTCGGGACAAATGTACAAATAATAATTTTTTAACATATCAGGGAGTTTCTCATACTCATTGATGATTGAAGAGGCTTCAAAAAGGTTATTTTTATTATGTGCTTTAACAAGTGCTACATGTTACGTAAGCACACGTCAAAGCTCTTTCAAGACTTTCTTTTTATCGCTTCAAGTTCTATAGCGTTGTAATCAAGCTGCTCAGAAATAAAACCTTTAAAAATCAGAAGAAAAATTAATTTGTCGCATATATGCCTCAACAGTAATTACGTCCTTAAAAATCAAGAAAACTTCTATGTACACGTCATCAGAAGCATAAAACCTTATCATTAGTTGGATAATCACTAGTAATAAACTGTCATTTATTTCACCTTACATAATGGACTTATTACTCCTTGATTTATAAAACTACTTTGCTCATATCTCTTTTTAATTATATTTTTTTTTTAGTATATTATTTGATTTTGTTTAAACATAACGAAACGTACCCTTGCGGAGGGTGGATGGTAGAGTACATATAACCCATTGTGGAGCTTTGTGCTCAACTTTAAATAAACAAAACGTATCCTTGCAAATTTCGTTTCTCATTAACTATTTCGCGGACATTTTCAGACTATCGTGCATACTTATATATATACTCCCTCTGGAATTCTTGCAATATTTTACTGGTACGTACACATGTATTAGAAAGAAGAAACTTAATACGATATATATTTGAAAATCGATACAGATGCTTTCCATGTGATGGATAGATAAAGCATTATCATACAAGTATCAGTTTATCTTTCCTATAAAAAATATTCTAATAGTAATGTTACAGAGTTGCGTAAATGGCATTTCTCTCATTTGTTGAGGAAAAAAAACTTTCTATACAAAATTCCATTAGATACAAAATTTGGTGGAAGCAGCAATAGACACGGGTGAATAGCCGTGTAAGGTTTCTTCAACGTCAGCATTGGCGTTTTAATAGAACCCATGCTTAGACTGCATGAGTCGCAGTAGAATAAGTCGAGTTGGGTTTCTGTCGTGAGGGGTTTGGTGATTGATCCGCCCTGTTTTCTTTTTTTCTTCCTGTTATTGCCAAAGGCTTCATTGTGCTTCGGTCATTGTAAAACTGAATTTTCAAATAGCCACTCTGGCAGAAAAAAGTGAAGCTTTAATACGATATAACTTCACATATTAAAGATTAAGGGAGCTATGACATAAAAATCCGTATTGAACAATATTGAAGGAAAAGTGCAAAATACAACAACAAAAAATGTAAATACTGTACCGTTAGTCAGGTTAAAGTATTTATGTCCATGGTTTAAGTGCCGTTATTGAAAATATACATATATATCGCGCACCGCACTTTCAGATGTGGATGCGTTATAAGGGTGACAGTCAAATATTGATATTCTGTTTAATAGGTGAGCAATGTTCACTAGCTGTTTTTCTTCTAGCCTATTAGTTCAAACTTTGAAACGGCGAGCTCAGGCAACCCTCGTGTAACTTTCAGCAAAAGGCAAATAAGAAGTCTCATGATCTTTAGCAAATAGGTTTACCAGGTCTTCGTTTTCCAACGCCCCCAGTGGTACAGCAGTATGTCTGCAAACTAACACCGTTAAAAACCGGATTTCGATAGCCGTGATGGGCAGAGCACAGATAGCCCATTGTGTACCTTTGTGCGTAATTCCAAACAAACTTTTTCCAAAGTCGTGAGAAATTACTTGATGGATAGCCATCACATAGAATATAAATCTTGGAAAAAGTGGATTAGATGACTTAAACGTAGTTTATTTAGCATGAAAACAAAACCTTCATAAACGTGTGACGTCACTGTATGACCCGAATGGGTTTTTGTCCCCTCCCTCAATGGTTAATGATGAGAAGTGTCTTTTAAAGCTAAATTTATCCCATTTAACCACCTGGCGCCGGAAGTAATGTGAGATACTATTTCTGCTTGCCCTCCGTAATTACCATTAACACAAACAATAAACAGTAGAACACTGATGAATATAAAAACTTGTATGATGTTAAAGTTAAAATTCTTGCTTGAAATAGTTCTACACGTTTTTCCCGTTTATTCATAGTCTTCTACAAACGTCCACTCTGACAATCATTATATCGCTACCTTAACTTCCCCTCAACAAGAACGATATATATATACATATATCCGTTGTTTTCTACGCCTCAAACTAAAGAGGTCCGGCATGACCAGGTGGTTTAAAGCGTTCGATTCGTAATCTAAGGGACGCGGGTTCGAATCCCCATCGCCTCAAACATGCTCGCCCTTGCAGCCGTGGGGGCGTTATAATGTGAAATTTCAATCTCACTATTCATTGGTGAAAGAGTAGCTCAAGAGTTGGCAGTGGGTGATGATGACTAGCTGTCTTCCCTCTGGTATTACACTGGTAAATTACGAATGGCTAGTGAAGATAGCCCTCGTTTAGCTTTGTGCGAAATTCCAAACAACAACAACAGTTTCATTAACGCAAAATAATTGACGTTCAGATGTTATTTCTTAACTTGTTGCTAGTGGCCAGTTCTTCCATTATGTAAATATCCTGTTTCTTTTTATCTGACGGGCAGAAGAACTTAAAAAAACGTTTCTTTAAAACTTTAAAAACTAAAAGAACTACACTCATTACATTTGTAAAATTTGCGATTAATTTGCAAAATTAAAAAACAATCAAACTAAAGCGAGCAGTATTGCTCATAAAGTTTATGCGTTTGACGTTTACATAACGTTTTTCGTTTGCAAACCAGACACAATGGTCTTCGTTATGTAAACATGAGATTAACCACATAATATTTTTTGTTTAAGATAACAAGTTGTATCTTCTAATCAGTAGTTAAATAGAAAGTTATATGCGTGGCTCTATACGTATAAAATTTGCATATGTTAAACAAGGGGACTTTCTAGAATATTCCAATATTGCAAAATAACTTTGAAAACGTCATACTTAAGAAAGAACGCTATGCTAATCTATTTAGATATATCGATACTGTTGGTTGTAGGTCCATGTAACTACTTCGCAGGTTTCATTGGGTCCATGAAGAGATAAATAACAAATTTTCAGTTTTGTGTTTTGAAGTTTTTATCGTGTTTTTTTTTCTTTTACAGTTACATATAAGGGAATCAACTTTTCATGTCCAAAAATAATCTTTCAGTAATCATGGATTTACATAACTTTCCTCCAAGATACTCCAGCTAGTGCAGTAATAAGTTGGCTGAAACGAGTTATAAATACAACAAAGTGATTTATTTATGAAGGAGCATATATTGTTTCGAAAGGGCATTGGACTATCTTCTTCATTATGAACTTCATTATGCTTATAAATCGCTGTTTGCCAGAGTTATTCTTGTTTAAAGCGAAAACCTCAACATAATTTGAAAATAAAGTTAATGATAAGAGAAATATTTCTTTATTTAAAACTTAAATGAACAAGAAATGCACTGATATAATAGCTGTAACATATGCATCAATAGTATTTTAGAAATTAGATTCAAACAACAGTGGCGTTAAGACACAGACATAAAAATTACATGACATGAATGTTATCTGTATGTAAGATTAATCTGTTTTCTGTGATTATAAGTGACACTTGTGAGCTATCTATTTGGCGAGCAGTCTCTGCAAGACCTTAAAGAGGATGGTTAATATTCATTTTGTTTGGTTCCTCGAATCAAACAGCCTCCTCTCGTCCACCCAGTGTAAACTTCGAGGACAGCACTCAACCGTGGACCATCTTATTTAACTAGAAACGTCGATCAGAGAAACTTCTCTCAAGTGACAACATCTTGTGTTTGTATTCTTTGATCTGCTTATGATATTACATGGAGATATAATATTTTGGGAGACCTCCACTCATATGGATTGCGTGGTCATTTGCCCATTATTACTAAACATTTTTTGATGAACCGGCAATTTAAAGCTCTTATAGGATCGACACTTTTCTGTTCCTTCCTACAGAAACTTGGACTACCTCAGAGCTGCTATTAATGGCATCACTGGATGACTCCCTTCTGCTGTTGCAAACAGACTCTATGTCGTCGACTTCAATATCTCGTGTCAGTCGTCCAGTATGAGGTTTATTGAGCGGCAGCTACAGACTGCCCTCAGTCGTTTACTAAAATGGACCGCAGCAAATGGTTTTACCTTTTCATTGTCTAAACCCGTTTGTATGCACTTTTGCCGCCAACGGGGTATTCACCCCGATCCTAAACTCCGTGTCGGTAAAGTTGTCCTTCCTACGGTCCCTGAAACGAAGTTCTTGGGGCTTATCGTTGACCATAAGCTATTTATACCACACATCAAGCAGCTACGGGTCAAGTGTACAAGGGTACTGAACCTCGTCCGTGTCCTCTCTTCCACGTCTTGGGAAGAGGATCGATGTTCTAAGCTGAAGATATATCGTGTCCTCATTCGATCCAAATTGGACCATGGGTTTCTTGTCTATAGCTCTGCCAGGACCTAGGCCTTGAAGATGTTGGACCCTGCTCATCATCAGGGGCTTCGGCGCTGCATGGTGGCATTCCACACTATTCCAATCCAAAGTTTTAAACAGATTATCATGAACCTCCTCTACAACCCTGCCGTTTGCATCTGTCTTTATGGTACCCTTCAAAACTTTGATTCTTACGACAGCATCCCACTTGGGATTGTGCTTTCCTTTCTCAATGGGTCAAGCTTTTTTAGAACAGACGATCTGCTATTGTTCATTTTGTCCGTCGTATCCAGGCACAGTTGGATGAATTGGATCTGTCCTCCACTCATAACACTGTTATATCCACTAGTCAGGCCATCTCACCATGGCTTTTTACCATTCCCAAATGTGACCTTTCTTTGAGTCATCTGAAAAAGGCGGATCCTCTCGATTGGACATACCTTTTTCTATTTGCCGAACATCCTCCCATTCACATTTATATGAATAGGTTGACTGTGTGGGCTCTGCAATGGTTTCTTATGGTTGGGCACTGAACACAGAAACGTTAGAGGAGATTCTGTATGCAACTACTGCCATTTCCCGACTTTTACTATTTATACCGACTCGCTTAGCTTCACGTTAGTTCTTGACCTGTTCTCACCGACATTCAAAACCGACTGGCCCATTTCTCTTTAACATCTACTTCTATCTCGTTTTGCTGGATACCAGGCCACATTGATATTTGTAGGAACTAACTCGCTGACACCGCATCTAAGTCTGTCTGCCCTGGCGCTATCACTACCACGTCTGTTCCATACATTAACTATGGTCCTGTATTCAAGACTCGGCTCCGCCCCAGTTGGCAGTCGAGTTGAAGTGAGCAAAGTGATATGAAGCTTTCCCAGATAAAACCTTTTATTGGACTTTGGCTGTCTTGTTTCCATAAGGATCGGAAGGAGGAAGTTGTCCTAACTAGACCACGCATTGATCTGGTCACAGCTCTTTAGCTCATCTTTTACTTTTATCTGGGACTGATGCACCAATGTGTGATCTGTGTGACACTCAAGTCACAACAGTCTACATTTTACTGCCGTGCCGTTGTTACGACTCTGGGCGACAGCACCATTTTAGACATGTTTCGTCCACAGGTTTACCCCTGATGCTGGACAGTATCATTGGTGGTGATAATACTGTCCACCTTACAAATGTTTTTAATTTATTAAGGGTGATTCGCTTTTTAATGCTATTTAAGTTTCTAATTAAGGGTTTCGATAACCCTTTATGCACAACATTGACAATACGCTGTGTAGCTCTTGCTAAACATCAAAACAAAACAAAATCATCAGTGGAATACATGATTACAAAGAATTACCGAGAAAGCGTAAATAAGTTATACAATGTACTAGCAGTAAGCACTAGGTTTCAACAGAGCAATGCATCTTTATTTTATAATCATTGTGTGATTATAAAATATTGTGTGGTCCCTATGGTTCAAGTATCACTTCACCATGTTAACTGCATAATTGGAATCACTGTCTTACTTACAGATTAATACCTGTACCACAAATATTGTTTCTGGGGAAATGGGGCCATGGGTAAGACTGTTTGTAACAGCTACACGTCCATTAATGCTGCTTTATGCTAATATGTATCTTACTGTTCTTGTAACATTTACATCTGTACTTATAGCCATATGATACTGGAAAGATCTCTAACAGACTGTTGTGTGTCTAGTTATCATTCACTGCACACTTGGGATCACTGTCTTGCTGGAAGATAAACCCCTGTCCTGCAGATAATTCTTTTGTGAAATGGATAAGACACTGCTTATATCTCTCTGTGGTCTGACTCTATCTATTTTGTCGTGATCTTCAATACTGTTGGTTGAGATATAACCCACACTTGTAATAGTCCTCCAACAAGTTTCACTGTAAATATTGTGTGTTGACTGTAATAGCGTTCTCCTTTCAGTAATCGAACAAAACTTTGTCGATTGTTGTCACACAATTTGAATTCGAAGTTACCCATAAACAGCATTGTCCCTTAGCTTTGGTAATATCATTGTTTAAGTCTGATATCTATTTCAGCCATTTGGTTTGGTAAATATCACTCCTAAGCAGTAGTTTCAAAACAGCTACACGTCCTTTGAAGCAGTATCATGCTAATGTGTATCTTACTGATCTGTTAATGTTCACATTTATACAGCCATGTCACCAGGAAGATCTCAAATGGATTATTGTGTATCCCTTAATAAGTATACCCTGAGTTACTTAATATCGCTTTTAAATACACTGTTGTTGTTGGGATTTTTTTTTGTTTTTTAATCTCAGCTACTTCTATTGTCAAGAGTACTAGTTTCAAGTACCCCTTTCAGAGCTTCATATAGCTCCTAATGAAATAAAATCCTTCGTTTCAATCTCTTAGATCCAGTCAAAACTAATTTGTACACATTTGTCACCTAGTACTTCTAACATAAATACATTCACGATACCGCTTCAGGAAAAACAGTATGTCTGCCTATACTTTTATAAGCATTATACCGGTGTGGCACATGCTGATTGGTTGGACGATAGCCTGCCACGATTTAAGTTATCAATGTTTGACTGTATTTTGGTGCAGTTTATTGTCATATATTAAAGGAAGCAGCAATCCCAAATACTGAATTTCATACAATTTATTCACTATTTAGACAATTAAATTTCAGTAATATATATTTTGTTTTTCTAATCAACTGTCAAAATGTTTGAATAATAGTTCCATAAATTGCAAAAAGAAATATATATATATATATAATGAAAAATCCCTTTAGTTTAATTTAATGAATCAGAAAAAGGTGTTGGTCATATTGGAAAATTGGGATATGTGTTCTTGAAGAAAGAATAGCAATTATTACTTTTTTCATCAAATAATCCCCGATGGCTCAGCTACAATTATTGGATCAATCAGTGCGAAAGGCGAAGTGCAGATATACAATTGTGTAGCTTCGCACTTGATAACCTATAACAGGAATAACATGGCAGAAGTAAAGTTTCCGGTGTGGCGTGGCTTAGTGGTTAAGTCACGCAACTGGGAATCTATGAGTTGCAGGATGGAAACCCGTCGCCGATTATGTTGGCCCTTTCGTACGTGGTAGGGTCATAATTTGATTTGCTATCAGTTCCTTCAGTCTTTGGTTAAAGAGTAGCCCAGTAATCGATGGTGGGTGGTGTTGAATACCTGCTTCCTGTCTGGACTATCACTTCAAAATTATGCACGACTAGCGGCGATAGTACACGAGTATCTTTGGGAGAAAACTTAAAACATTACAATTTTCATTGAGATGGTCCTGCCATCTATTAAACAATTTTAAAGTACAAGTGTTTCGTATCGATTAGAGACAGAAATTTTATTTAGAATTGTTACGATGCCGTAATTTTATAAAAACTTACTTGTTAGGTGCTGCAGGTGTGTGTTTTCCTCTGGCAAAACCACATCGGGCTATCTGTTGAGCCCACCGAGGAGAAATCGAACGACTGATTTTAGTGTTGTACACTTGCCGCTCTATTCAGCATGGGCAAACAAGTGTATCGTCTGATCAGTGACGCAACTTATAATTTTTTGGCAAGAGCACTGGGTTTTTAGGGTTTCTGTATAACACCTTTCACGTTTCCGTCACGTTTGTTTTAAGTTTCGCGCAAAGCTGCTCGAGGCCTACCTGTACTAGCCCTCCTTAATTTAGCAGTATAAGACTAGAGGGAAGGAAGGTAGTTATATCACCACCACACCGCCAACTCTTGGGCTACTCTTTTACTAAAGAATAGTGGGATTGACCGTAACATTATAATGTCCCCACGGCTGAAAGAGCGAGCATGTTGAGTGCCACTGGGATTCGAACCTGCGACTCTCGGATTACGAGTCGAACGTCTTAACACACTTGGCTATGTTGGACCTTTCCGCTATGTTTAATTTAGTTTGAGTATCTAATACAGAGATTTTCTGTATTAAACTCAAAATAATTTTTGAATATAGATATCAATCGTATTTGTTTGTTATAAGCTATTATTATTTTTTTGTTTACGACTCTAAAGAATTAACTAGTTTAAGATTTATTCATATTTTTTTCTAATTTCTTTAAGCCTTGTGCTTTTTAAAAACTGTTGAAACCGTTTTCAAAAATATCAACAAGTTCTGGTACAACTTACATTAGAACACAAAACTTTAGTAACTGCACATCAACCGTGAATTTCAACATACTAGGTTTGTAGTGAGTTAGAGAGACCGTTGCTAAGTGAATCTACCAAAAAGGAGTGGTTATTTTTTGTTTGTTTGTTGTTGTTTTTTGTATTGTACACTTTTCTAAATTATTGTATATAAGCTAATATTTGATGTTGGTGTTTTTTTTATGTTATAATATACATCTATAAAAGTACAAAACAGCAGACGTGTTTTTATTTACGAATTATACTATAAGGAGTCGTAACAAAATATATTTAACGCTTTTCGATTTTTTACTGCACACTAATACAATAAAATTTGTATCTATAATTAATTTTTCATATATCTTTCAACAGTTCCCTTGGAGATTATTGAGATTGTTTCATTAATGGGTCTGCTCATTTCAAGTTTTTATGTTATTCTCATAACAAATACTCCCAGGGGAAAGAAGAAACCCGT
Source organism: Tachypleus tridentatus (assembly GCF_004210375.1). NCBI lineage: Eukaryota > Metazoa > Arthropoda > Merostomata > Xiphosura > Limulidae > Tachypleus > Tachypleus tridentatus. The sequence continues at coordinate 39,560,859 of NC_134837.1, read as the reverse complement.
ATTTATGAAATTGACGAAATAATTGTACATGGGTACATATCTTTTTTTTTTTGTTTAGAATTTTCGCGCAAAGCTACTCGAGGGCTACCTGTACTAACCATCCATAATTTAGCAGTGTAAGACTAGAAGGAAGGCATCTAGTCATCACCATCCACCGCCAACTCTTGGACTACTCTTTTACCAACGAATAATGGGAATGACTATCACATTATAACGCCCCCACGGTTGAAACGAACGTCTTACGAGTCGAACGTCTTAACACACTTGGCCATGCCGGGCCAGGATACATATCTACTTTGCAGATTTTCGAAGTTAAATAGGAAGGAAAGAAGTAAAAAAAAAAAGACTCTTCAACAGCAGTATTTGAATTATTATTAATTGTAATTTGATCAAAAAAATATAAAAATATACAACCCAAAACACATAAATATATTTTCCATTCTTTCATTTTTTAAGTAGAAATCGGACAAATGAAAACAACAACTAAAAAAGTGCCACATCCTACTTTACGGCACAAAGAAAGTGGATCTGCAAAAGCAACGTTAAACAAGTAAGAATAGCAAGACAGAATAAAAATCTACAGTCCATTCACACTATAGTAACAACGACGAAAAATGCTGGTGACTTCGACTTTTTATTGGAACGAACATGGAAAAGATTGCACTGACGAAAATGAGCTAGGACAGGCTACAACGCGTCGAAAGTAACTTGTCAGAAGTAATATAAGTCATAAAGGTAAGTGCATCATTCACGGATATGTTTATGAAACACCATTTTGGAGGTGGGGAGAAAAAGGAAGAACGGAAAAGTAACAGGATATTCCAAAAGGCATGTCGGGAATGTCAACTGGAGCGATACACTGTCATGACTACTCAAATATTTAAGAAGTAACTAGCATACGAAAATATGTCAAAAACCTGTCATTCCATTTCCATGAATAAAGAAACTACCTAAAATATTTTTCAGAGGTTTTACAACATAGAATGAAAGAAATGTACAAGACTTGCATAACCCCGAAAAGAATGTGTGCCCTCGAGATTACCTTATTCCTCATGATGATATTAGGCCCATTTTCCCAATCATAAGTTAAACAATATAAAACCTGAGTAAAGCCAGAAAGGATTATTCCTTGCCTTAAAATGCAGAATCGAGTCCCTCAAAAATTTTTTGATTCCAAGTATTTTCCCCATTTGTTCTAACAAAATAAGAAGGCGGCGGCTGGTTCAAACGCTTGGCTCATTTTGCTTACTGTTACACAACCAGTAAAATGTCAAAGAAACGTAAGTCTACAGTTTAAACATTTACCTCAGAATTTTTTCTGAAATCTATTAATTACCTTTCTCTTTCGAAACTTTTGTAATTTGCTATAAACAAAGAAGCCAACCAAGAATCCTTAGTGACCCCTTAACTGTATGATTTTAAATTTACGCAATTCCGTCTTTGTAATCAAACATTCAGACAAAATAAGTATCATACACGAGATAAAATCCTGAAAAGCTATCCTCAGTAATCTAAATAAAAGTAACAGCTAGACCTTCTCTCAAGTTGTTCCAAGCCGTAAGTGATTCAAATCATGTTTTGTCTCGAATGTATGAATTTGCAAACAAACTTTTCATAAACTGCACAATGTGCCTCTACTGATGACGTTCCTCTTTGGATATATTGAGCATTTGAATTGTTTGTTCTCTTATCAATGTTATTTTGGTCTGTTTTAAGACAAGAAATAAGAGGTTTCTCCAGCTGATTTCATTTTTTTCTTTTTTTTTTCCGATTTCATAAGACGTAACGAGTACAAAATATAAGAAAGAGATTAGGAATATAAAATCATAACGCAACGTTCTGCAATTTTCGTAAATCTCCAAAATGAACTCCGATCCCCAACAAACTTACTTTCTGAGCTGCATTTGATACACGATAAACAAACATCCCTTGCGACGCCCATGATGATGGACATTCATAACAGAAACAAAATTTGTGAGAGTAAAAAGACACACGAGAATGTTAGTGGTGATAACAGTTCAACTAAAGTATCCCTGCTAGTTGTGACATCACAAATAATTTATTCTCTAGTTTTGGTTTCCTATAGTAAAACTTGAAACGGCTGTCAGACTCGGACCGTTTATCCAATTACTTATTACAGTGTTGCTGGTCCCACTTTATAAAGATATTCTGCTTCAGTTAGTTGCGAACTACCGTCATACACTATATATACTTACGTGGACATGAATGGGCGTCAGAAAATATTTGAATATGGGGGTAAACATCGACGACTGTGGCACCTTATTTACCATTTTAACCAAGCTGTTGCATTAAAACATGAACGGCGACTTCCAATGATAGTTATACACAAACATCTATTCCCCCACTCAAAAGGGCACTTCATTGCTACATCAAAATTGGGGTCATGGGCACCCAGTGCCATCCGGCTCCGCCGCCTATGTGCCATTATTTGTTAGCAGGTGATACACATTCACATTCTGTAGAGAACGTTAAACGAGTAAAATTACATTATTTTCAGTTGTAATACTAAACACTAAACTTTGACGTATGTTAAAATTTACCATTGATCTAACCTTTCTTCTTTTTATCGAAAAAAATTTTCATTCACTTAAAACCGAGACGTTACAAAAGAAAATAAGAACAATATTTCGTTGAAAATCATGCTGTGATTGAACATAAAGGCAGTGAAAACTCACTACTGATCACCTCCTTGCAAATCATCCAAATTAAAACGGGGAATCGATTCCCTGTTATTGCTGTTACTGCGCATTTATTATCTTTCGCGTAAGTTAACGTTAACTACACTAATGGATGGTGTCACGTCCTTACAAATATATATATATATATATATCGTCTAATTAACCACGAGAAAGACATTAATAAGAGATGAGTGTTGAAAATGGCTAATAGAAAGTGCATAAGTGCCATTATTTTGTCACTACATACATTTTCCTACAAATCCACACTGACCATTGCACAATATATACTTTAAGTATATACATATCGATTTTTTTAAAGCTTATACAAAACCTTTGGTTTGTTTTGAATTTCGCGAAAAGCTACACGAGGGCTATCTGCGCTAGCCGTCCCTAATTTAACAGTGCAAGACTAGAAGGAAGACAGCTAGTCATCACCACCCACCGCCAACCCTTGGGCTACCCTTTTGCCAACGAATAGTGGGATTGATCGTTACATTATAACGCTCCTACGACTGAAAGGTCGAGTACATTTGATGCGACGGGGATTTGAACCCGCGACTCTCAGATTACGAGTTGCACGTCTTAACCCACCTGGCCATGCCTGGCCTTCTCACCTAAGTAATCAAAATACACAACGTGAAAATTTACTTAGGAGTAAAAAGTTTACATTTTATAAAATTTATCTCAATTTACACAAATAAGCTTACAAAAATTTAAAATGTTCCTATTATAATTTTTATAAAACTTTCTAAAGATTATTTCTTAGTAGTAATGATTTTTGTAAGTTAATTCAAGCTCCACGAAAGCACACTAGATGTTTAAGTTACATCATTTCCCTTATTCTACGTTTGCCTAAAAGTGAAAATAAAATCAACAGAACTAATATCAATTAACATAAGTGCACCAGTTTATAACCAACAACATTCTGTAAACAGTTTCATGATCAATAAGCATAAGACCATTTAGAACAAAGTTTATAGAACATTTGGTGGTAGTTGTAATGATTGATTAATTAACAGTTTTAAAACCATTGATAATATAAGTGGACTCGCAGTCCACGAGATTTAGAAGAGACAAAATATGCTGATGTCCATGTACAAGATAAACGAGCTTTATTGTAAAGATATATAAAATAAATGTATAAAACAAGGTTTCACTTAGGATATTCCATGCAAGAATCAATGTTAAGAGATATTAGCTATTTATATTTACCAGTTTCATATTTAGTTTTCCATTCAATGTCATAAAATCTGAATGCACTTTTTGAATATGTGGTAGTTTCTCTGAAACTAATTTCTAATTTTCAATTAATGTCAATCCTTCATAAATTACACAATTCTGTGCATTATTTATTAATGAAAAACTGCAGACGTAATCATGAAGATAAAGACAGTTGATGATATATAAAACATTTTATTTACAAGTTTCAAATGTTTCAGAATAACTTACTCCATCTTCATCGAAATTTGTTTTACTAAAATTATACCATAATTATCAGCTTACTTAGTTGCTAAAAAATTGGTAAATAAATGAATAAATCAATGTTAATGTATGTATAATAAAATAAACTGCATGTAATCTTGATTAGAGAAATAGCTGTACAGCCATTATTCAACATATTTGTGTAGAAGGATAATTTCTTTATGCAAAACCAAATAATTGAAACAAACATGAAAAATTCTGTTTAACAATATGACCAGATTATGTTTGAAGAAGTTAGGGATAAAACTATTTAAATTTGTGTAGAAGTCAGCAAAGGTTTTGTGATAAACAGAGGTATAAAAGTGTTCAGCTTGTTTGGTAACCCTGACATCTGGTAAAAATGTTCGGTAAAGAATCATTTTCTTTGAGTTTGACGTGAATTTGACAATGGTGTGTTGGGAATTAAGATAAGAAAAGACCTTGAAAACATGCCTTGATTGTCAAAACAAAATGTGACATCAATACAGCATTTGTTAAAGACACCTTTGAATTTGTATGGGCAGTTTTCTGCAATAATAATTTTTATAAAAATGATTCTGATTTCACCAAAGATGAAATAAGTTATTCCACAACATTATGTTTTATCAATTCTCTTGATCTTCATCATTTAACATGCAGAACATAATGTTTAACTCTTTAATGAGTCTTACTAAGACTCCTACAAAATTTTATTCAAGCTATAACATATTAGGTATAAATCCTTAACTGAGAACTTTTTCTACACTTCTAAGTGGAAAGAAGAATGCTTAATCAATTTTTTTTCACTAAAATGTTTGCAATATTGTTGCCCTTATTTGCCCTATTTGCTGACCTAATCCAGGTATTTAAGGATTCCAGAAACTATAAATCCATCAGAGCAGTCACTCTTATAAACTTAAACAGTGTTTGTGCATTTTCTTATAGAAAAGCCACATCAGGCTATCTGCTGAGTTCATCAAGGGGAATCAAACCACTGATTTTAGCATTGTAAATCTGTAGACTTACTGCTGTACCAGCAGAATGAAAAAGAAACAAAAAACAACCTGGAATTATACAGACAGACAGTGTTTATAACTCAAGAGATTTGTTTTGAGATATAAATGAAGATAACCCATCGAATTCTCAGTTTGTTGGGCATGAAAATGTTCTTGAAAATGAAATGAACTAATCAAATTTACAGTGCAAAATTTTGAAAGAGTTAAAAAATGCTGAAACTTATTATGTTGATACCTTTGCATTTCTTTGTCATATCTCTATCAGTTGACTACTACAAAAATCACTGTGGCATCCATAAACAAATTTATTATTTTTTTATGAACACAATTAAACTTCTAAACAATATCACAGAAAAAATAATGAAAAGCATGTGTTAAAATATACCCTTGAAAATTAATATTCAATAACTTAAAATGGTATTCATTCATTTAAGAAGTTTTTAAGACACTTGTGTCAAAAATCTTAAGTTTCAATAAACTACCAGAATAGATTCAACAATATGTTTAAGTTGCCTTCAATAATGTTAGAAGAATTTATGGTAATTAGCAGGCTAAATTTCATCTCTATGTAATGTTTGGTGGAATTATTATAAGTACACAGTTTTGCCGTTTCTAACAAAGTTTAATAACCATTACCAAATCCTTCTACACAAGAAACCATTCACTCATAGCAAATAATCCCTCACAGACAGCAATTTGTACATATTTTGAAAACATACACCATTTTTATCCACAATCCATTTGACTTTTGTTATAGATATTCTTAAGTATAACATCATTATTAAAAAATTCAAACTAAAAAGTCACAAAAAACTCAACAAAATTTATGAAATGAAATAGTTTTAAAATATTTGGTTTGGATTTTTTTTCAATTTCCTGCAAAGCTACACATTTCAATCTGTACTCATGTTTATTTAATATACTGAATTATTTATCCTCTAGCAGTGAAAGCTGAACAATCAAACATACCAACAAAGATTTCTTTTTGGAAAGCCCACTGAGATTTTATTATTCTGTAAAGCCTCTTAAACACTAACAGTTATTAAATGAAAGGACCTACTGACTATTCTGTTGGCAGGAGTGACAGATTCTATGTTGATTAAACATTGTCAAATACTTTCCAATTTACACAACTTCAAAAAACTATCACTTGTTTTTGAATGTGGAAAAAATTCAGGTTTTGCAAAATTACTTTCATTATCACGTGTTTGTTTTTGAATTTTTGCACACAGCTATACAATGATTATCTGCACTAGCCATTCCTAATTTAGCAGAAACAGGCTAGAGGGAAGGCAGCTAATCAATACCAACCACTGACAACCCTTATGCTACTCTTTTACCAATAAATAGTGAGAATGCCATTCACAATATAATGTCTCCACAGCTGAATGGGTAAGCTTGTTCAGTTATGAGGAAGGTATTGGGTTACATGAGAAATTTCAATATACTAGAAGTCAAAACAAAAGAAAACTGATGGTTTTATAATTCATATTTTTTCTTATACATGAAATGTTACATCAACACATGCTGAGCAATACAACACAATTCTATTTCACATAAACATTATTTTAACATTCTTCCCAGATACATACTACTTGTTTTAAAGCACTAAAAACAAAACCAGCTGTATTTTGTGAAACACAGTTAAGGATGAGATTAAATATATTCATTATTGTAATTCTTTATCGAAATGCATATATATTCATAATATATATTATATATATATAACATTCACATTTTTTTAATAAGCCATCTTCCAGCAATCATAAATCTTTCTTTTCTTGTGCTGTTACTTCTCCATTACTCAACAGCCCATTCTCTTTGACCTATTATTTAGAAAAATAAATAAATATGAACATAGTTATACAAAAATATGTACTCATAATATCCGAATCTCTCTGAAGAACTGAGTAACACTGGGCACACAGCCAGTCATTAAAAACCAGCATTATGGTAATGTATGGTAATCAAAGTTTTTTTCCTGTCTATTAATAATTTTAAATTGGTTTTCTTGCTAAGTGACAAGAACTTATAGAATCTATAATAGAAGCTATTTCATCTCAGTCAATCTTGTAGTCTACTAACTTCTCAATCTATGTCCATCATTTACAAGGTTGAAAGTAGCAAACATTCAATGAATTATTTCTTTTGAAGTGTGGTATAAAAGCACGACTTGTGTCTTCTATCTTTTTGTATTAATAAAGGAATGTTTCAAAATTTGTTATCCATGTTGTTTCCCTAACACATTGGTCCCTAAGTTTGTTTTTCTCTAGCTACCTACAACAGCACCTTTAATTTTTCCATGGGAAAGATAGCTGCTAGTTGTAGTTAGTTATCTTTGCTACTGGTAGTCAGATGACCTCTTGAATTAATTTACCCCTTATATTTCATTAAAAATGATCAGTCACATAGTTATCACTAATCACTTTCAGTTTGACATTAATAAATTAAGTAGACAACACACAATTTTAGGTGATACAGTTTGACAGAAAAGCAACTGAATTAGTCCTATCCACAGTCTCAACATCACAGTCTGTGCAACTGGACTGTGGAAATACACCCAAGAACTGTCCTCATACATAAGATTGAATATTTTTGGAAAGCATACATGGAAGAATGGTATGTTTCAGATATAACAGCATTACAAAAGAGCCTTTTTCCAATGTAAGCTGCACTTAAAGTTATTGTCAAAATGCATGGCCATCAGATACAGCATGACCGTACAAGGACTGTAACAAAAAGACGAGGCTTCAATATCACTTTAATATAATGTACTAAAACTTCTATAGATCTTTCTAATACAACTGCACACTCAGGCAATTTCTATGCTACAGTTAATATAATTTAAATTAAGAATAATTCCTACAGGCCTGTGTTTTTCTAACACTTTTGAAAATGCAATAATTTTTAGGCAGTTGAAACACTGGACATCACAGATCCAAACATTTTACATAAAAACATACAAGTGAATAGGAGAATACAAAACTTCTTGCATTTTTTGTTGTTATGATTGTCTGTATGAACTATTTGCACTCTTTACTAAATACATTTTTTTAAATTTAGATATTTCTATTGTTTGGCAAGAGGAAGTTTAAGTTACGTTATTGGCATGACTTAACTAGGAATTTGAAATTCAGAAAATGAGTTGATAATGCTGTAGCAATTTGCTGATCTTGTTTACATTCATTTCTATCTTTTCATTAAAGACACAACTGGAACAAAATCTCTTTTGTCATAAACAAAAGCAATAAATTATATTTAAATGTATTTTATTTGTGAGGCATGATTATTCAGAGACTGATGCCTAACAGTTTTTCTAGGTAACTAAATTTCTTTATATACCAAAGAGCTAACAGAATAAATGTAAAATCAATATGTTTCAAAATGTGACTGTGTTCAAATACTGTAAAATATGCATTACTTCCACTCTTTCATTGATTGGTTTAGTGTTTATTAGCACAAAGCAACTGCCTATTTGCACCAAACAATCAGTAAAATGGTAAAAAGTAGACCCCTTAAAATATGTAAAAAGGAATTATGCTAACATGAAACAGTACAATTTTCAAATTAAAATCTTAGAGTTAAAAAGACCAGTGGCCCTTAAAAACTTAAAAACACAACTGAGGTGGACAGTGCCACCATTACCAATGACACTGTCCAAACCATGCTAAAATATGTTTAAAATGGTGCCATCACTCTCAATCATAATGAAAGCATAACAGCAAAACCTTGGCTCATGTCAGTGAGCTTGTTCACGCAAATACCAGCATGGACTGGTATCCAGAAAAACTGGATAGAAGTAGATGCCAAAGAGAAATGGACCAGTCAGTTTTGAATATCAACAAAAAAAGAGCAAGGTCTAATGTGTAGGGATTCCAGGACCAATAAAGAGCTAAGTGAGACAGTATAAGTAGTACAGTTCATATAATGCATAGCTTCTATATAATCCAGGGCAAAAGAAATGGCATACATTTTGGCTATGAATACATAAACTGCAGAGGGGATTCTATGTGTAACAACTGAATTACAAAAAACCATGGCAGAGCTTACAGAGTCACCTGATTTTGAACCATCAGTATAAATGGAAATGGAAGGATGGTTTGAAAGACGTTCAGCAAATAGAAATCAATACTTCCAATTGGGAGTATCCACCTTTTTCAGATGACTTAAAAAAAGGTCATATTTGGGGATGGTAATTAGCCATGGCAGCATTGGCTGATCAACAGATACAGCTATGTCATCCAAGAACAGATCCAATTCATCCAACTGCACCTGGATACAAAGGCCAAAAAGAACAATGGCAAACTATCTATTCTGAATAGGCATGCCCCACTGAGAAAGAAAAACCCAACCCAGGTAGGATGCTGTGGTAAGGATCAAAGTTCTGAAGTGTACAATAAAAACAGTTGCAAATAGGGAAAGTATAAAGGAAGTTCATGACACTCAATATATAAACTTTGGACTGGAGAAGTGCAGAAGACACCTGTGCAGAGCTAAAGCCCCTGATGGTAGAAAGGATCCAATATCTTCAAGTATAAGGTTATGGCAGAGTCACAGACCAGATCCATTAGTCTAGTTTTGATCGAATTAGGGCACAACAGATTTTTAGCAAAGAACATTGATCCGCTCCCAAAGAGAGGACACGGACAAGCTTCATTGCCCTTGTACACTTAAAACTTAGCTATGTGTGGAATAAAGGTCAGCTTATGGTCAAAGATAAGCCCCAAGAACTTTGCCTCAGGGACCATGGAAAGCATTACTTTTCTGAGACTGAGCTCAGGATCTGGATGAATACCTTGTTAGTAGCAGAAGTGCATGCAAGCACTTTGTAGCAAGATGCCATACCTCCGAGATGTATCGTAAGCTTTCTCAAGGTCAAAAACTACAGAAACAAGATATCACTTGAGAAAGACTTCCCTGATTGACACTTCAAGTTGAATCAGGTGGTCCATGGTGGAGCTCTGTCATCGGTACCCACTGAGTGAGAGGGAGGATGTTGTTTGATTCAAGGGACCAGACAAAATGAGCATTAACCATCCTTTCTGAGATCTTACAGAAATAGCTCATCAAAACAACTGAACAGTAGTTTGAAGGAATCTTGGGATTCTTCCCAGGCTTAGTAAAAGGATGTACAATAGCATGGCACCAAGCATCAGGAGAAACATTCTGCTGCCAGATTAAATACAAACAGAATACTAGTAAGAGAGGCAAAAGAGTTGGTTGGTTGGTTTGGTGTTTTATGGCACAAAGCTACTGGGCTATCTGCACCAAACATCTGGTAAAATGTTAAAATTAAAGTTTGTAAAAAGGAGTCATAGTAAAACAAAACAAAGTTTAATTTTTCAATTAAAAAAACAAATATCATTAAAATCAATTTTACTTCTAGTCTACAGCAGTAAGAGAAAAACCACAGTAATACAAGCTGTAAAGGACTAACAGCCGCATAACCGAAATTGTCATAACCCACCAGGAAGACTAACAGATAAGTTCAAAAACCACCGTTAGTCACCTGAAGTTGGCCTTTCCAGTCCTGATTCTGAGTTATTTGATGTTGTGGCCATTTTTGGAAAGTAAAGTAATAAAAGTTTTAAAAGACTTGGAGTAAAAATTTAATTATAACTCGCCAGGATGGGTAGTTCAAACAGTAGTGTTAGTCACCTGAAGTTGATCTTTCCAGTGCTGGTTTTCAGTTACTTGATGTTACGGTCATTTTCTAATTTCAAATCAAACTAGATGTACTTTGATTCTTAAAAGGGAATCACATTAAGAAAGTCTGATGTATAAATTAAAAAACTTAAATAGCATTAAAAAGATTAATGGCCTTTAAAAATCTAAAAACATTTCTAAAATTGGCAGTTTCACCATCACCAATAACAGTCTAACGTTATGGATAAACCTTGGGACAGAACATGTTTAAAATGGTGCCGTCGTTGATAGTCATAATGACTGCAAGAAGTAAAATGTGGCTTATTGTGACTTGAGTGGTAAACAGACAATACATTGGTACATCAGTCCCAGATAAAAGAAAATGAGTTAAAAAACTGTGACCAATATGTAGTCTAGTTACAACAATTTCCTTTTTCCAACCCTAATGGAAGCAAGACAGCCAAAGTCCAATATAGGGTTTTATTTGGAAAAGCTGTTTTCACGTTGCTCACTGCAGATGGCATGGAGCCAAGCCTCAAATACACGACCATAGTCATGTATGGAACAGGCACAGCAGTGATATTGCCAGAGCAAATAGATTTCTTTGTAGTGTCAGCGAGCTCATTCTCGCAAATACCAATGTGGCCCGGTATCCAGAAAAACTGGATAGAAGTTGATGTTAAAGAGAAATAGACCAGTTAGTTTTAAATATCAGTGAGAACAGGGTGTGAATTAACATGAAGGGATTCCAGGGCCAGTAAAGAACTAAGCAAGTCAGTATAAATAGTGCAGTTTGAGTACTGCTTAGCTTCTACATGATCCAGGGCAAGAGAAATGGCATATAGTTTAGCGTATAGTACAGTTTACAGAAGCTGTAGAGGGGATTCTGAACACAACCATGAACCACAACAAACCATGGAAGAGCCCACACAGTCACCTGATTTCAAACCATCTATATAAATAGGAATGGGAAAATGGTTTGAAAGATGTTCAACAAATAACAGACAGTATTTCAATTGGGAGTGTCTGCTTTTCTCAGATGATGGGATGGGCTGACCAGTGGATAAAGCAATGTTATTCAAAAACAGACCCAATTCATCCAACTGCACCTGGATACGAAGGCCAAAAGGACAAAGAGCAGATAGTCTGTTCTGAAAAAGTATGACCCACTGAGGAAGGAAAATATAACCCCAAGTGGGATGCTTTGGTAAGAAACGAAGTTTTGAAGCATATAATAAAGACAGTTACAAACAGTGGAGGTGCAAAGAAGGTTCATGAGACTGTGTACAAACTTTGGGCTGGGGAAGTGTCCAATTCTTGATGGCTAATAAGATGGAGAAATAAGTAGAAGTGCTAGATACCCTGCAAAAGCTTTCACCAAAAGTATCAGTGATACTCAGAGTATCAGCTACTTCCTGGCCACCAGAGAGCAAGATCGAGAGGGGGACAATTATACTGCCCACTGACCTTTCAAATCTTTTTTAATCATGGAGGTCAAAAGACTTTTCATTTGATTTGAGAATGATTCTTTTGAAGGCAGAGAGATGTCCATTTTCACTCCCCCATAGTAGTGAAATGAAGTGCAGCACCATACATCCAAGATGAAGTGGTGGACAGCAACTTTTGAGCCCCATTGTAAGTAATGTTTTGAATAGTTTTGAAATGCTGCACCTTTTTTCTTCCAACCATTTAGAACAAGAACAAAAGTAGAATGGGTGAGAGCCATTGCAATTGACACAATGAGGGCCTGTTTCACACTCATAGGCATCGTGGTCCTTGCCACCTCAACAAGCACACGTCAAGGAACCACGACGTCTTCAAGTTACCAAACCCTGATACTGGAAACACCCGAGAGGGTTTGAAATGTATGGCCATACCCTGCAATTAAGATAACCTGCTTTGATGGTGGCAGGTGGATGTGGTGATGTAACTGTCAGAATGAGGGCATTGTTTGGCATCATAATTCCATCTTTGCAAGTGGAGATACACCGTACTGCAGAAACTCCTTGGGTGGAGAAACCAGCAAGAATCTCTGACTCTGGGATGTTCTTCAAATCCCTCTCAACAATAACTCCTCATAATGAAATCAAAGTAGCATGAGGTGTAACCTCAAAAGATATATTTCCAATTGCCCTTGAATGCAAGAGGAGTTCACTGTGTTGAGATGTGGATGTTTCCACCAATATGTCACCAGAGCAAAACTTCTTTACTGACTTTGGAGAGCCAGCAAGTCCCTCTAGTCCCTCCTTAATGAAAAAAGGGAGGTATCTACCCTAAAGGTTTGTTTGAAAGAGAATGCAGTATGAGAAAATAAAGTGCAACAGGTATTACAGATGTTGAAGATTGCTGCTCAAAATCTTCAAGACACGGCCATTTACCTATGGATTGTTTTTTCCTATTTTATTAAGATTTTTAATAAAAGTATTCATAATAAAAAATGGAATATTTTGGTGCCCAATGACCCCCACCCACCATGGACCCCTATGAGGGGATGCACTACAGTGCCAAACAAGGACACTGCAGCAACGCCAAGGTTTCGTGAGCACTACTCAAACACTAGCATCAGATACAATTTCCACAACACCTGCTGAGAACATCCAACACTGGTACTTGGTTGACCCTAGCCCAAATGAACCAGCTGACTGACCCAAGAGGGCCACCCTAAGGCCAAAGTGGTGTGTTAGTGTTGGACCCCTCAACTGCCAGGATCCTCTCCTCCCCTTCACGGGTCACCATGCATGTCAACACATGGGTTGATGTTTAGATCCCAGAGAAGGTAAACTGAAAGAACAAAACCTTCCCTGGGAGGTCCCCTCACCACATACAGAAATCCACACCGAGGGGAGAGGCAGAAGAGAGATGATGCAGCATCTTGTAATAAACATTATCAGGTCATACTGATGTTCTGCCAGACTGATAAAAAGCAAGCTTGGGTTCCATCAAGGTAAAAGGGAAATTACAGTCATAGAGATGATCAGCCCAAAAGAAAGAGATGATCACTCTGGCTGTGTCTTGATGGCTAAGGAAGTGGAGGATGAAGCAGAAGTGCTAGATGCACAAGAAAAGCTTTTGCTGAGAGTACTGGCAATTCTCCATGCATCAGCAACTTCCTGGTCATCAGAGAGCAAGAATGAAAGGGAAGAAAATGTATACTATCCACTAACCTTTCAAATTTGGTCTTATGTGACTTTGGAACTGCTGGTGGAAGACATGTTAGAGGTGTATTTAATCCAAGATTCCTTCTGGTTTTGATGACTGACTCATTGAGCATGCGTACAGGCCCACTGAAATGCAATGTGATTTAAAAGTGTGGAATATACCATGTGGCAGGCAGGATCCACAAAGGATGAAAATGCTGTGGGAAACACACTTGAGGTTTCAGGAACACACTGAGCAGCTGCCTGGACAATACAGTCAGTCATTGCTGCGATACATTCATCTATCAGTGGTTTACAGACAATAACAGGATTAAATTCTTAGAGAGCAGTGAAAGAGGGCAAATTGGTCCAGTCCAACTTCCATCCAGGCACACAGGTCAGGTGGCTTCAACTACAGCCAGTCTATCTCAAAATGATAGGAAAATGATCACTGCCCTGTGAGTTATTGTCAGCCCTTCAAAAAAGTAAGAAAAAAGTGAAGGGAAGCAGACAGAAAGATCAATAGCAGTAAAAGACTGACTAGATGCATGAAAATAAGTATAAGAACCAGTATTGAAGAGAGACAGGTTATGATCCAAGAGTATATGCTCTAAGGAGTGACACATACCATCAATATCAGCATCACCCCAGAGGGATTATGTCCATTAAAATCCCACAGGAGTAAACAGAAATATGCTAACTGCTCAATGAGGGCATCAAAGACTAACTGATCACAGAGCTCTTCAGGAGCCAGGTAGAGAGAACAAATAGTGATGGTACAACCCAAGGAAGAATGGATGGCTCAAGCCTCCAAGGGTGTATTAAGTGGCAAAGACAGGGTGGGCACATGCTGATCAACTAGCAGAACCACCCCATCATGCACTTGTCCAATCACATAACCTGTCATTTCTGTACAAAGAAAACTGCCAAAGGGTGACTGCAACAGCAGTTTCAGAAACATTTCCTGTAAGGAGACAAAAGGGATGGTAAGAATCAATCAAATCCTCAATGTCATTTATATTTGAATGAAAACCCTGACAGTTCCACTGGATCAGAGTGGCCTGTTTTATTTATGTGGAGGAGAACATGGCATGTACCCCTTTTCTTTTCAACCATGTTCTTTTTCTTTATTAGACAAAGTTCTATCAACCTCTATGGATCCTGCCCATGGTTGAGTAACCAGGTTTTTGTCTGTGGACAAAGATTTTAGTGACTGAGAGTATGAATGAATGGTCATTTTACTTCTCAGGGCTGTAAAAGAGGATGGACTCATGGAAACACCTGAACCCAAAGCCAAAGGAAGTGGAACGAAGCAGTTACAGGAAGGAGTGGCAGGGACAGAGATGGAAGTGGACATATGTTCATCAACTCTTAATTATGAAGAGCAAGAGTTTCTTCAGATGTTCAGCAAATGACTCTGTTAGAGATATGTAGAGGTCTGTCTGCACTCCCATTGTGGCAAAGGAATGGAGTACAGCAGCATATATCCGAGATGGAATTGGAGAAAATAATTTCCAAGCCTCTGGGTAGGAGATATTATTTATAGTCTTCAAGCATTGGACCTCTTTCTCTTACACCTACATATGGCAAGAAATAGAGTAAGAGGGGTGTGGACCACTACAGTTAACACATTGTGGTTCTAGTTTGCACTCATATGCATCATGGTCTCTGCCACAACAACAAGCCCATGTTAAAGAGCCACAACATGATGTTTTTGAGTGACCAAACCATTGATACTGGAAACATCTAAGAAGGCTGAGAATGTACAGCCATACCTTACAGTTCAGATAACCTGCTTTGACTGTGGCAGGAGGATGTGGTGATTTGAACTTTAATATCACAACATTAATAGGCACCATAATTCTGTCTTCACAAGTGGAGATTCAGCATACCACAGAAACTCCTTAGCTGAAGAAACCAGTGAGGATCTCAGACTCGGGAATGTTCTTTAAATCACTCTCAGCTATAACTCCTCTGAAAGAATTCAAAGTTGTATGAGGAGTAACCTCAATGGGTATATCCCCAATGGCCTTCAATTTCAAAAGGAGTTGGGTATGTTGCAGGTGAAGATGTCTTCACCAAAATGTCTTCAGAGCACACTTCTTTACTAATTAGGGGAGCCAGCAAGCCTCTCTAATCATTTTGAATAAAAAAGGAGGACATCAGCTCTAAGGATATCTTGGATAAAGAGTGGATAATTAGAAATCAAGCTACAGAATCTGACTCTTATGGTGACTGTACAACAGAGTTGTCCATGTGTGCTTGTTTTCATTTTATTCATTTTTTCATAAGTAGGGGTATCTATAATAAAGATGCTATATTTCAGTGCCCCCTGACCCCACCCACCACAGAGCCATAGAAGGGGACACAGTATGATGCCAAACAAGGACACTGCAGCAACACCAGGGTTTCATGAGCACTAGACCTGAACAACAGTATCAGACAGTATGTCCACAACACCTATTGAGGATATCCAACACTAATAATCAATTGACCCTGGCCCAAGTGGAACAATAACCCTTGGGGGGTCACCCCAAGGCTGTCCACCTACAGGAATTCAAGGTTAAAATGGTGTTGAAGTTGGATTGTCTTCTCCCCTTCACAGGCTGCCATGCACAGCAAACACGTGGGTGGATATCTATATCTCAGAGAAGGTAAATAATGTACAGAACCTTCTCTAGGAGGTCCCCTCCACACGTACAGGAATCCACCTCAAGGGGTTCCACTCTTCTTTTTTAGTTATTAATAAGATTCTAATAAAGCTCTTTAACAAAAGTAGATGTTTTCTTATCTGAATCTTATGAAATACATGAAAACTACAGAAATTCAAAAAATTATCACAATCAACAATGCATTATAACTTTTGGTATAAAAAATATTACAAAACTTAACAGGAAAGTTTTAAAATTCTTTCAATAACTACAAGACACTAAAAACTAAAACTTGGGGAAATCCAACCAAACACTTGCAATGTCCTAATTTGTTTCTTTTTTAAGAAACTTACATCTATACTTTAGTAACAGCATATGTACTATGGAAAGGATATCCACTTGTTTATGGGGGCACATTTTGGAAATGGTAACCAAAATTAATCAGCCATAATCACTAGTATTATATGTCACTGTAAATTATTATAATATTTAAATTTTTAATTTGCATTTGTCAGGATTTTTACAACAATTCAGAAGCTAAAACCAGGAAGAAGGGAGGGGCACAATCTAAACTGGGCAGGCAACCCCCCCCATTACCATGATGCCACCCCTACTGCATTATATTATCTGTTAATACAAGTCCAGCAAAATAGTTACCACTTTCAGATACTGAACTTTATATTTAAATAAACAATACTAACCTCCTCTTTTTTTTCAGTTGCAACTGGACACTGGAGTTCTGCTTTAGGCTTACGTACAAGTTTACAGCCTTCTGGAGTGCATTCAATAGTTGCATCAGCTACTTTAGGGTTCCAGTATTTGGCTATAATAGGCTGAATAAAGCGATACCATACCCACAACAAGATTGGTGCTAAAATACATGGCACACACACCATCTCTTCAAATTCAAAAAATACTTTCTACTTTTCAGATCTGAAAAGATATACTTGAATAAGTACATTGTTCACATTGTAACCTTGTTATATAAAAATCAGTCTGTTTCACTATAAAGCTACGAGTAATGTTCTATGATAATCTTTTCATAAACAGCTACACATAAAACTTCCTCCTCTAAATTTTAAATATTTCAACAACACAATTAAAGATGACTGTATTTTAAAGTACAGATAAACATATGCCAGGTCTAGATTCAACACGAGTTGTCACAGTTACTCAACAAAACAAAAAGTATATACATTTTATTTCTTTTGTTACTTCCACCTCTGAAACATCACCATGTTTTACAATAATCAAGAACACTGAAAACATTTCAGAGAACTCAGCTAGGTTCTAAGGTTTTCACTTTAACCACATCTGCCCAGTCATGTATTCAAATCCTACTTTTGTAAAGGATATTGATAATGTGATACAGTTCAAATTACAATTCCAAACCACTTGTGCAAGACACAAGATTAATGTTCACTTTATTTTCTATAGGTAATACATAAAATGCTCAAAAGCTCATAATAAACATGCTTATATTACAAAACCAATGACAATGTAGATAACTCTAGTTATAATGAATAAAAATAGGAAGAAATTGTGATTCAAGCACAAAGTTAAATCCCTGGGATTTGATTTCAATCTATTATGGCAATGCATTGTCAATAGTTTATACACACATTGATTATAATTTGAAAAAAAATATATTTATATACAATTCTCTGTATGTAGTATAACTAGTTTGAGCTCCTTTTGGACAGTTTTGGTTTCCTTATCTAAAAAACGATATATATTAAATAGAAAAGTTTCACAGCTGATTTACTAGGAAAAAGATTACTGTAAATGGGATAGGTTAAAAGCTCTTATTTTCTCTAGAAAAAGAACAAGGATAATGAGACTATCTTCTTGAACACTGCACAATTATCCAAGTGGTCAAAAGGATGCAGATTTCCAACTTCTTTAACCTAAAGCCAACAGAAAGAAATGTCACCTGTTTAAGATTTGATAAAAAGATAGGCTAGACTCCAGTTAAGAATTTAACTTTTCTAACCAGCTGATTGGCTTATGGAACAAGTTGCCATTGGCAGTGATGATAAAATAAATATTAAAAAGGTGTGGATTTAAGTGTTTAATTTTTCTCTAGGGTAGGTATAAATATAGGTAGGTAGGTATTTCATGTTTATTGGCACAAAGCTACTAGGCTATCTGTGCCAAACAAGATGTACTTGTATATGCCATTATATACTATAATGGTATATGGAAATGATGGTAAAAATACATAAAATATGTAAAATTAAGACCTGCCAGGAAGACTGAAGCATTAAGTTCAAACTTGCTGTCAGTCACCTAAATTTGGCCTTTCCAGTCCTGGGTTCAGGTCAAAATAAAACTAAAATGTGTAAAAGAAATCATGCTTAAACAGTGAATATATTCCAATAAAAACCTTAAGTTAAAAAACTCAATGGCTCTTAAAAATGTAAAAACATGAGTGAAACAGCCAGTATCACCTACGACAATGGCAAACCTACCTTAAAAATATGTTTAAAATGGCATCGTCATTCTTGGTTGTAATGACAGCATGATAATACAATATGTGTAATTGTGACCTGAGTGCCACACAGACCACACATTGGTGCATCAGTACCAGATAAAAGGAAGTGGTAAGTTAAGAAACTGTGACCAATGTATAGCCTAGCCAAAACAACTTCCTCCCTTCAATCTTTACAGAAACAAGATGGCCAAAGAGCTAAATAGGGCTTGAATTGAAAAAGGTCATTATTTTGTTGCTCAATCCAGGTCAACTGCCAACTGATGTATAGTCGAGGTTTGATAACTGGACCATAGTCCATGTATGGATCAGGTACAGTGGTGATAAAGCCAGAGCAGATGAACTTTGCCCATCTGTCAGTTAGCTCATTCCCATGAATACCAACATGACCTGGTATCCAAAAAACTGGACAGAGATAGATAATAGAGAGAGTTGGGCCAGTTTGTTTTGGATATTGATAATAATAAAATAGTAACTAGCATGGTATGATGTCAGGGCCAATAGACAGCTGAGTGAATCAGTATAGATCATACAATTCGTATATTGCATAGTTTAAATATAATTCAGGGCAAGAGAAATGGCATACAATTTGGCAGTGAACACAGAAACTGTAGAGGGGATTCTGTGTGCTACAACCAAACTGTAACAAACCATGGCAGAACCTACAAAGTCACCTGATTTTGAACCATCTGTATATATGAGAATGGATAGATCATTTAAAAGATGTTGAGCAAATAAAGAACGATATTTCCAATCTGGAGTACCGACCTTCCTCAGATGACTCAAAGATAGGTCACAGTTGGAGATAGTAATTAGGCATGGTGGAAGAGGCTGAACTGTTGATACTGCTATGTTTTTCAAAAATATGTCCAATTTTTCTGATTGGGCCCAAAAATGAAGACTAAAAGGAACAATAACAAATTTTATTATTGAAAAGTGTGGCCCACTGAAGATGGAAAACACAACCCCAAGTAGGATGCTGTGGTAAAGAGCGAAGCTTGGAAGCATACATAAGACAGTTGCAAACAGCGAATATAAAGAGGGGGTTCATGGGACTCCACATACAAACTTTGGACTGGATAAGTACGAAAGGCCCCAGTGAAAAGCCGTGCAGCATTTTTAGAGCTGAGGTTCTGGCAGAAACGTAAACCATAGACCCATAGTCAAGTTTGGATCAGATAAGGGCACAATAAATTTTAAGCATGCAGTATCGATCCACTCCCCAAGATGTAGAAGAGAGAACACAGAAGATGTTCAGTGCTCTTATACATTTGACACAAAGGTGCTTGATATATGAAATAAAGTTAATTTACAGTAGAATATTAGACCTAAGAACTTTGCCTCAGGGACAACAGAAAATACAACATCATCAATACGAAGTTCTGGATCCAGATGAATACCCCGCTGGCAACAGAAATGTATAAAAACAGTTTTAGAGAAAGTTGAAAACCACTTGATGTGGTACACTTAAGTATATGATTAATTGCAGTTTGTAGCTGCAGCTCAATAAACCTCATGTTTGATGATTGACATGAGATGTGAAGGTCATCAACAAAAAGGCTGTTTGCAACTGTAGGGGGTAGTTGTTCACTGATGGCATTAATCTTTATAATGAAAAGTGTGGCACTCGGAACACAGCCCTGAGGGACTCCAAGTTCCTGTGGGAATAAACAGGAAAGTGTTGAGCCCACACAGACCTGGAATCAGCAGTTAATTAAAAAATGCTTAACAAAAAGTGGCAAATTGCCATGCAATCTCTGCAAGTGAAGGTCTCATAAAATGCCATATCTCCATGTTGCATCACAAGCTTTCTCTAAATAAATAAAAATAGAAACAAGATGTTGCGTCAAAAAGGCTTCTCTAAATGTTGTTTCAAGGTAAATTAAGTGGTCTATCATGGAGCATTGTCTTCAAAACCCACACTGAGTGGGTGAGAGAAGGTTGATTCAAGGAAACAAACAAGACGAGCACTAATCATCCACTCTAAGATCTTACTGAGACAACTCATCAAAGCAATTTGAAGGAATCTTTGGATCCTTCCCAGGTTTAAGAATAGGGGGTACAATAACTTGGCACCAAGCATCATGAAAGACATTCTCTTGCCATATCCAGTTAAAGACAGCCAGGAGAATAGTAAGAGAAGCAGGAGAAAGGTGGCATAGTATCTCAATGCATATCATCAGTTCCAACTTATGTATTACCAGACCAATGAAGTGCAAGTATTTCCACCAGTGTAAGAGGGCAATTGTAGTCATAAGGATGATCAGTCGAAAAAGAAAGAGGCAGATGTTCAACTCATCTTTTAACAGCTAAGAAGAAAGCAGATGTGTTTGAAGAACTAGATACATGTGAGAAACATCCACCAAAAGTATTAGCAATGCTCTGAGCATCAGCAACTTTATGACCATTGAATATTAAGATAGATAGGAGGGCAGAAGTATACTCTCCACTCACCTTACAGATCTTGTCCCATATGACTTTTGAACTGGTGGTTGAAGAAATACTGGAGGTATATTTAATCCAAAATTCCTTCTGGCTTTGACATCTAGCTCGCTGAGCCTGTGCATAGGCTTGCTGACATGCAATGCAGTTTGTAAGCATGAGATATCTACAAAATTTATCCCAAGCATGTTTCTCAGCTTTTAGTGTTATAGAACATGCAGAATTCCACCAAGGGCAGAGATGCCGTGGGAAAGATGTTAAGGTTTTGCGGATGCATTGAGCAGTCAGTTACTGCTGCTACACAGTCATCTATCAATGATTTACATATGATGGCAGGATCAAGTCCCAAGAGAGCAGTGAAAGAGGGCCAGTTGGCTTGGTCCAACTTTCACTGAGGCACATGGGTCAGGTGGCACTGACCACAGCCAATCTCTCTTAATATGATGGGAAAATTATCACTATCCCATGGATTGATGCCAACCTCCCAGGAAAAGCAAGTGAAAAGCAAAGGGGAGCAGATAGAAAGATCTATAGCAGTAAATGACTGACTGGGTGCATGAAAATAAGTGTTAGAGCCAGTATTGAAAAAGACAGGTTGTAATTCAGGAGCACATGCACTATAACACGACCCCTCACATCAATACTAGAACCACCCCAGAAGGGATTATGCCCATCAAGATCTCCCAAAAATAAAAAGGGAGTTGACTGCTGCCCAATAAGGGCATCAAGCTCTGAAGGATGATAATTTTTTCCTGGGGTAAGGTACAGAGAGGAAACAGTGATGGTACAACACAAGAAAATATGGATGGCCACAGCCTCCAAAGGCATATTCCATGATAAGGACCTGCTGGGCATATACTGATCAACCAGCAGTGTTACTCCTCTATGTCCTTGTCCTACACATGACCTGTCATTTCAGGATAAGAAGTATTGTTGAATTGTGTCTGTACTAGTAAGTTTTCAAAATGTTTCCTGTAAAGAAAGACACTTGGGATGATAAAAGTCAATCAAATTCTTGATGTAATTCACATCTGATTGGAAATCTCGACAGTTCAATTGGATTAGTGTGATCATTTTTATTTATTTTGGAAGAGAATATGGCATGGAGACCTTCTGCTTGCAACCACATTTTTTTCTTTATTGGATGTCAGTCGGTCACTCTCTAATGATCCTGCTCTGCATCAATTAGACAGGTCAGAGTTTGTAGACATACATTCCAATGACTGAGGATGTGAATGAATGGGTTGTTTAATTTTTGGGATGTCAAGAGAAGAAGACCCCATGGAAACACCTGGGCTTGAACAAGATGAAGTTGGGCAATGACTGGAAGATGTGGTAGGGACAGAGAGAGAAGTAGATACTGATTTGTTAACATTGTTCATTTTAGAGGGTACTAGATTAAGATGCGCTGTTAAGGATTCTGTAGGAGGCACGGAAAGGTCTGTCTGGACTTCGACTGTAGTAGTGGAATGGATTACAGCAGCATAAGTCCGAGATGGAATTGGGAATAGTAATTTCCAAGCCTCTGTACAAATAATATTATGAACTGTCTTGAGACATACTTCTTTCTCTTCGACCCATTTAGGGCAAGAAGTAAAACAGGAAGGATCTGGGGCATTACAGTCAACACAATGTGGTTCTAGTTGGCATTCAAAAGCATTATGGTCTTTACCAGCACAATGTGCATATGTTAAGGAACTAAGGCAAGATATTTTCAAGTGACCAAATCATTGACAAATAAAACATCTAATAGGGTTAGGAATATAAGGTCGTACCTTAGAATTCAGATACCCTGCCTTGATTGTGGTAGGAGAACGTGATGTTGTAAATGTTAATATTAGAACATTTGTTGGCTCCATATTCCCATCTCTACAATTAAACACCTGGCACACAACTGTAACACCTTGGCTTGTGAAACCTGTGAGGATCTCTTACTTTGGAATGGTCTTTATATCCCTCTCAACTGTAACTCCTCTGGAAGAATTCAAAGTTGAATGAAGAGTATATCCCCAATGGCCTTTGACTTCAAGAGGAGTTTGGAATGATTGATTGATTGATTTAGTGTTTTATGGCACAAAGCAGCTAAGCTATCTGCACCAAACATCCAGTAAAAAGGTAAAAATAAATCAAATGTAGTAAAATACATAAAAGGGAATGAAGGTAAAACAAAACATCATTGAAAAACAGAAAAAGCATAAAATCAATGTTGATACCTAGTCTACAATGTTAGGAGAGAAAAAAGAGTAAGAGAAGTTGTAAAGGACTTTCTCAAGCAAAATGGTAATGATTATAACCCGCCAGGAAGACTAACGGGTAAGTACAAGAACCACCGTCAGTCACTTGAAGTTGGTCTTTCCCGTCCTGGTTCCGGGTTATGTTGTCATAACAGCCAGTATCAAAAGGTAAAATAAGAAAAGTGTTAAAAGACATGTAGCAAAATTGTAATAAAAATTAGCCAAATGTCTTGTAAAAAGATAAAAGTAAATGTAGTAAAATTCATAAAAGGAAACAAAGGTATAAACAAAAAAGCAATTAAAACATAAAATGGCATAAAACCAATGTTGACATCCAGTCTATAAAGTTGTAAAGGACTTCCTGTAGCAGAATGGTAATGATTATAACCCACCAGGAAGACTAACAGGTTAGTACAAAAACCACCATCAGTCACCTGAAGTTGGTTTTTCCAGTCCTGGTTCTGGGTTATGTGTCATTATGGCCAGTAGTAAAAGGTAAAGTAATAAAAGTGTGAAATGACATGCAGCAAAAGTGTAACAACAACTCGCCAGGATGACTAATGGGTAGTTCAAATAGCAGCATTAGTCACCTGAAGTTGGCCTTTCCAGTCCTGGTGTAGAGTTATTTAATATTCTGGCCATTTTACAATTTCAAATTGAACTACAGAGATTGAGATTGAAAAGGGAACAACAATTAAAAAGGTGTAATGAATAAATATCAAACACTTAAATGAGGTTAAAAAGATTAATGGCCATTAAAAAACTAAAAACTTTATCAAGGTGGACAGTGTCACCATCACCAATAACACTGTCCAATGTTACAGACAAACCCTGGGACAGAACATGTTTAAAATAGTGCCGTCGTTGAGAAGGATAACGATGGCAGGAAAGTAAAATGTGGCTTACAGTAATTTGAGTGTTACACAAACTATACACTGGTTCATCAGTTCCAGATAAAAGAAAACGATGAGTTAAAAAACTGTAACCAATGCATAGTCTAGTTAGAACAACTTCCTCCTTCCAAACCTTACAGAAGCTAGACGGCCAAAGCCCAATATAGGATTTTATTTGAAAAAGCTTGTTCTCACGTTGCTCACTCCAAGTGGACTGCCAGTTTGCACGGAGCCGAGCCTTGAATACAGGACCATAGTCCATGTACGGAAAAGGCACAGTGGTGATAGTGCCAGAGCAGATAGATTTAGCTGCCATGTCTGCAAGCACATTCCCACGAATACCAACATGGCTTGGTATCCAGAAAAACTGGATAGAAGTAGATGTTAATGAGAAATGGGCCAGTCAGTTTTGAATATCAGCGAGAACAGGGTGTGAGCCAACATGAAGTGATTCCAAAGACAGCAGAGAATTAATGGAGTCAGTATAAATAGTGCAGTCGGAGTACTGCTCAGCTTCAATATGATCCAGGGCAAGAGATATGGTGTACAATTCAGCAGTGAACACAGAAGCTGTAGAGGAATTTCTGCGCACAACCACCGAACCACAACAAACCATGGCAGAGCACACACAGTCACCTGATTTTGAACCATCTGTATAAATTGGAATAGAAAGGTTGTTCGAAAGATGTTCAGCAAATAAAAGACAGTACTTCCAATCAGGAGTATCTGCCTTTTTCAAATGACTTAAAAAAAGGTCACATTTGGGGGCTGTAATAAGCCATGGGGGAATGGGCTGACCAGTGGATTCTGCAATGTTTTCCAAGGGCAGACCCAATTCATCCAACTGCCAATGGATGCAAAGGCCAAAAGGAGCAATGGCAGAATGTCTGTTCTGAAAAAGTAAGGCCCACTGAGGAAGGAAAACACATCACCAAGTGGGATGCTTTGGTGAGGAGCAAAGTTTTGAAGAATACAGTAAAGACAGTTGCAAATGGCAAAGGTGCAGAGAATATTTGTGAGATTCCACATATAAGCTCTGAAGTGGGGAGGTGCAGAAAGCCCCAGTGCAGAGTCAAAGTTCTTGATGATGAATGGGGTCCAGCATCTTTAAGGCCAAGGGTCTGGCAGAGCCATAGACCATTGATCCATAGTCAAGTTTTGAACGAATAAGAGCATGATATATCTTTAACATAGAACATCAATCCACTCCCCTACTGGCAGTAGATAGAACACAGAGGATGTTCAGTGCTCTTGTGCATTTGACCCGTAGCTGCTTTAAGTGTAGTATAAAGGTCAGCTTAGGGTCAAAGATAAGCCCCAAGAACAGTAGTCCACTTCAGTACATGATTGAGGGGTTTGTAGTTGCCACTCAATATATTTCATGTTAGACAACTGATATGAGAAAGTTGTCAACATAGAGCCCGTTTGCAACAGTGAGAGGAAGTTGTTCAGTGATGGCATTTATCTTTATACTGAAAAGTGTGACACTCAAGACACAGCCCTGAAAATCACCAAGTTCCTGAACAAAAGAACGGGAAAGTGTCAAACCCACATGAACTTGGAATCTCCTGTCCATTAAAATTTTTTTAATAAACATAGATAAATGGCCAAGTAACCCATATGAATGAAGGTCTTGCAAAACGCCATACCTCCATGTTGTGTCATAAGCCTTCTCAATGTCAAAGAATATTGATACCAGATGTCGATGATTGAGAAAGGCTTCTCTGATTGATGTTTCAAGTCGAATTAGGTGGTCCGTGGTGG
Source organism: Tachypleus tridentatus (assembly GCF_004210375.1). Classification (NCBI taxonomy): domain Eukaryota; kingdom Metazoa; phylum Arthropoda; class Merostomata; order Xiphosura; family Limulidae; genus Tachypleus; species Tachypleus tridentatus. The sequence goes on along the minus strand of NC_134837.1, from coordinate 39,534,446 downwards.
AATGCTGTCGTCGGAACCCACACTGGGTGGGCGAGAGGAGGTTGTTTGATTCAAGGAACCAAACAAGACGAGAATTAACCATCCTCTCTAAGGTTTTACAGAGAATGCTCGTCAAAGCAATTGGACAGAAGTGTGAAGGAATCTTGGGATCTTTCCCAGGTTTAGAGATAGGTAAGATAATAGCCTGGTGCCAGGCATCAGGAAAAACATTCTCCTGCCAGATCCGGTTAAAAACAATTGGAAGAAATCAAGAGAAGCAGGAGAGAGATAGCACAGCATGTCATTGTGCACATCATCAGGTCCAACAGAAGTACTGCCAGACCGATGAAGGGCCATTTTCAGTTCCACCAGTGTAAATGGACAATTACAGTAAAAAAGACAGTCAGTTCGAAAGGAAAGAGGTGAACGCTCTGCCAGAGTCTTGATGGCCAAGAAGGTGGAGGAACAAGCAGAAGTGCTAGATACCCAGCAAAAGCTTTCACCAAGAGTATCGGCAATGCTCTGGACATCAGCTACCTCTTGGCCATCAGAGAGCAAGATGGAGAGGGGGACAGAATTGTAGTGCCCACTGACCTTTTGAATCCTGTCCCATATGACCTTGGAACTGGTGGAAGAAGATATGCTAGTTGTGAACTTAATCCAAGATTCCTTCTGGCCTTGACGTCTTACCCACCTAGCATGTGCACGGGCCCATTGGAAAGCGATGCGGTTCGAAAGTGTGGGATATCTATGGAAAGTATCCCAGGCCTGTTTTTTGAGCCTTCCGTGCCAAGTGGTAAGCAGGATTCCACCACGGACGAGGATATCGTGGAAAATGTGTCAAGGTTTTAGGAATACACTGAGCAGCTGCTTGTATAATACAGTCAGTTACCGCTGCAACACAGTCATCTATTGATGGCTGATTCACGATGGCAGGATCAAGTTCTGTGAGAGCAGTGAAAGTGGACCAGTCTGCCTAATCCAGCTTCCACCGGGGTAAGAGGGTAAGGTGGCATCAACTGTGGACAATCTCTCTCAAAAGTATAGGAAAATGATCACTGCCTAGTGGATTACTGTCAACCCTCCATGAAAAATGGGAAAATAATGAAGGGGAGCAAACCGAGAGATAAATAACAGTAAAGGACTGATTAGGTGCATGAAAATAAGTGGAAGAACCAGTATTGAAAAGAGATAGATTGTGATCGGAGAGTATACGCTTTACAGAGCGACCCCTCCTATCAATAAGAGCACTTCTCCAGAGGGGATGACGTCCATTAAAGTCCCCCAAGATTAGAAATGGAGATGGCAACTGTTCAACAAGAGCATCAAGGTCTGATTGATCATATGTCTCTCCAGGGGACAGGTAGAGAGAACAAACAGTGATGGTATGACCCAAGGAAACATGGATGGCTACAGCCTCCAAGGGTGTGTTGAGTGACAAAGACAGGGTGGGCACATGCTGATCAACCAATAGTGCCACCCCTCCATGTACACGTCCATCACATAACCTGTCATTTCTGTACAAAGAAAACTGCCGAATGGTGACTGTATCAACAGGTTTTAGAAATGTTTCTTGTAAGAAAAGACATACAGGATGGTAGGAAGCAATCAGTGTTTTGATATCATCCAGATTAGAATTTAAACCTCGACAGTTCCATTGTATCAAGGTGGCCATTTTTAATGACGGATAGGCAAAGTGGCTGGAGAACCCTTCTGTTTACGACCACATCTTTTTTCCTTACTGTCCTTATTCGGAGGAGGCCTATCAACCTCCATGGATCCTGCCCTGGGTTGATGGGGCAGGTCTTTGTTGTTGGAAGAGGATTCCAGGGACTGAGGATGCAATCAAATGATTGTTTTGCATTGTGGGGTTGGAGAAAAAGATGTATCAGAAGAAATGCCTGTATCTAAAACTGAAGGATGTGGACTGTATGGGAGGCACAGAGATGGGTGTAGAAGTCGATTCATCAACCTTTTTAACCATGGAGGTCAAAAGGCTATTCATTTGTTTTGAAAACAATTCTCTTGGAGGTACAGAGAGATCTGTCTGCACTCCCACTGTAGTTGTGGAACGAAGTGCAGCAGCATATGTCTGAGCTGGAGTGGCAGACAGCAATTTCTGAGCCTCAGGATAACTAATGTTATGGGTCGTTTTCAAATGCTGTACCTCTTTTTCCTCCAACCATTTTGACAAGAACAAAAGGAGGAAGAGTGGAAACCATTGCAGCTGACACAATTTGGGTCTGTGTGACACTCATGGTCATCGTGGTCCTTGCCACCACAACAAGCACGTCAGGGAACGACGACAGAACGTCTTTGAGTGGCCGAACCTCTGATATTGGAAACATCGAAGAGGGTTTGGAATGTACAGCTGTACCCTGCAAATTAAATATGCCATGATGGTGGCAGGTGCATGTGGTGATGTAAATGTCAAAACAAGGATATTTGTCGGCAATGTAACTCCATCTTTGCGAGTGGAGAAGCGCCTCACTGCAGAAACTCCTTGAGTGGAGAGACTAGCGAGAATCTCCGACTCTGGGACATTCTTCAAGTCCCTCTCAACAATAACTCCTCGTGATGAATTCAAGGTAACATGAGGGGTAACCTCAATAGGTACATCCCCAATTGCCTTTGAATTCAAGAGGAGTTCACTGTGTTGGGATGTGGATGTTTCAACCAATATGTCTCCAAATCGAAGTTTCTTTTCTGACTTTGGAGAGTCAGCAAGTCCCTCTAGTCCCTTCTGAATAAAAAAATGGGGTCATTTACCCTAAAGGTTTTTCTAAAAGAGAATGTAATACAAGAAAATGGGGTACAGGTGTTACAGGTGTTGAAGATGGCTGCTCAGAGTCTTCAAGACATGGTCATTTATCTATTGACTGTTTTTTCACTATTTTATTTCAAATTTTTATTGGAAGATCCATAGAAAAAAGGAAAATTTTGGTACCCACTGACCCCACCCACCATGGAGCCTTACAAGGGGACGCACTAAAATGTCATGCAAGGACATAGCAGCAACGCCAGGGTTTCACGAGCACTATACCCAAACACCAGCATCAGACACAATGTCCACAACACCCATTGAGAACTTCCAACACTGGTACTTGGTTGACTCTAGCCCAAGTGGACCAGCCGATTGACCCAAGGGGGGCCACCCAAAGGCCGCCCGTCTACAGGAATTCAAGGCCAAAGTGGTGTGTTAGGGTTGGACCCCTCAACCACCAGGATCCTCTCCTCCCCTTCACGGGTCGCCACGCATGGCAAACACGTGAGTGGGTGTTTAGATCCCAGAGGAGGTAAAGTGAAAGAACAGAACCTTCCCTGGGAGGTCCCCTTACCACATACAGTAATCCACACTGAGGGAAGTTTGGAATGTTGTGATGAAACTGTTTCCACTAAAATGTCTGCAGACCATAATTTTTTTACCAATTTAGGTGAGCCAACAAGCCCTTTTAAACCCTTCTGAATATAAGATGGAGACATCTGCCCTAAGAATTTTTCAGTTAAAGAATATATAATTAAAATTCTCAGAACAGATTCAAGTTGCGAGTTCAACCGTACACAGTCATCAATGCACAGTCATTTGCCAGTAGCCAGATTTTTCTCTACGCTGTCATGCTTAATTTTTTTTTATTTGAGAGGTATCCATAATAAAAAACAAAAAAATATTTCAGTGCCCACTGATCTAACCCACCATGAAGCCCTACCAGGGTATGCACTATAGTGCCATATAAGGTCACTGCAATGAATCCAGGGTTTTGTGAGCACTATACCTGAACACCAGCATCAGACATAATGTTCACTACACCTGTTGAGGAGGTCCTAAGTTGGCACTCAGTTGACCCTGGCCCACATGGACTAGCCAACTGATTTTCAGGGGGCCACCCCAAGACTGCCCATCTATATAGAATTCAAGACCAAAGTTGTGTGTTAGAGTTGGAACATTCAACCACCAAGATCCTCTCCTCCCCTTCATGGATCACCACGCACAGCAAACATGCAGGTGGATGTTTAGATCCCAGAGTAGGTGAACTGAAAGTCCAGAACCTTCTCTGAGAGGTCCCCTCACCACGTACATAAATCCACATCGAGGGGATAAATATAGGTAGTCTTATATATGTAAAAACTGCTCATTTGGGTTGAGAAAAGGTTTTACATAGAGAAGCAAACAACGTTTCGACCTTCTTCGATCATCGTCAGAGTCGTTTTTACATATATATTTTTCTCTACAAGTGGGTTTTCTCAACCACACTGATAGGTAGTCTTGTGGAATAAAATGTTTCCTTATAGTCCATATTATATGATTATGTATTATTAGTTTATTTGTATTTAAAAATGTTATGTTTATTAAAAAATGATACACTGTACTAGCTTTTGTGTATATTTACAGTTAAATGCTAAAACATATGAAATGTGAGAGAACATCAGCAGATGAATTACAATATCATCTGTCCTAAGAATTATTAATAGTAATAATTAATTATTAACTTTAGTCTTATAAATTTAGGTTAAGCAACCTGTTACAAAGCACTTGCTACTAATGAGCGATAGCAAATAAGTGAAATAGATAGGATCACAAGGGATGATAGTGTAAAGGATAAGCATATAGATACAGTATTATGTGGAATAAATAAGATCACAAGAAATGATAGTGTAAAGGATAAGCAGCATATAGATACAGTATTATGTGGAATAAATTGGATCACAAGGAATGATAGTGTAAAGGATAAGCAGCATATAGATACAGTATTATGTGGAATAAATTGGATCACAAGGAATGATAGTGTAAAGGATAAGCAGCATATAGATACAGTAGTATGTGGAATAAATTGGATCACAAGGAATGATAGTGTAAAGGATAAGCAGCATATAGATACAGTAGTATGTAGAATAAATAGGAACAAAAGACACTAATAGTAATGCAGTTTTTGTGGTACATACCAGAGCTAAGGGTATAACAACAGATAGATCTAAGGAGCTTATTGGAAAATACCGAACCCTGATTAGAGCATTTGATGAAAGGGATCATTCACTGGGACTGAATACCAGGCTTAGATCTAGAAGTAAGGATCAACAAATAAGCTGGTTGGATTTGTGAGACAAATATAATGGGAAAGTTAGTATTTTCAGTATGGATGTCTTACATTTAAACAAAGCAGGGGCTAACATGTTAACATAGGCACATTAACTCAGTTGTAGTAGTGGATTTAATCTAGGGCTAGACAGAGATGAGGATTATGATATTAAAACAGGAAATATAATTGACAGGAAAACATATTCAGCAGGCATAAAACAAATATATTTTAAAATCTATGATTAATTGTTACTACTATAATCCTAGAAGTATTAAAAATAAAACTGATGAGTGAGTTTGAAATGGTTGTGAAAACAACATATTTTGATATTATAGGTATCACTGAGACATCCTTGGATTTGAAAAATTTTGATTTTTTTTTTTTTAAAATACCAGGTTATAGATTATTTACTTTGAGAAAAAGTTGAGAAAAAAAAAGGACAAGTAATTTTATGTATGAGGAGTGAACTGTATCCCACTGAGTTACAGCATATTAAAGAAAATAGCACTGAGGCTGTCAGTTTCAGTTAGTGTTAGGGAAAAGGGTTATAACTAGGATTTGTTATAAACCACCAGATCAGAATGTAGAAGTTATGCAGAAATTGCATAATGATATCAGACTAGAGACTGAAAAAAATGTTATGGAAGGTTTTAATTTCAAGAGTATTAACTGGGAGAATTTTGAGTCTGACAGTAAGGACAATAAGTTTTTAGAAATTGTTTAGAATACTTTTATAGACCCGACCAGTGATGAAACCTACAATAGAGGAAGCTACATTAGATTTAATATTAGCATCTGATAATAATAATATAAAAGTTATGGTTGGTACGAATTTAAATATATACAATGATTTTACTATTAGAGTTGAGATCTCACTACATGTAGAACTGAAGAATAGTACTCCAGTTCCACATTCTAGGAAAGTCAATTCTGATGGAACAAGACACAATATGAAGAATACTACTCCAATTCCAAATTCTAGGAAAGTCAATTCTGATGGAACAAGACACAATATGAAGAATACTACTCCAATTCCAAGTTCTAGGAAAGTCAATTCTGATGGAACAAGATACAATATGAAGAATAGTACTCAATTTCAAATTCTAGGAAAGTCAATTCTGATGGAACAAGACACAATATGACTTCTGTAGATTAGAATAAAGAGTTGGGAAGGTATCTTGAACTGATATGGGAAGCATTTAGGGGAAATTGATATGCATACAAAACATACACATTTCCTAAAGAAAAAAAAGACAAAGGAGCAGAATAATCCAGAATGGTTTAGTAAAGGTTTAAGATTTATTGCAGCTAGCAATAGGGCAGATAGTATGTTAGGTAGCATTTACAGAAATATTGAATACAAGGGATATTATTCATCACTGTAGAGACCACTTGTAAGGCCTCATTTAGAGTAATGTACAGGTTTGGACCACCTTCCTAAAAAAAGGAGACTGAATTGTTGTAGAAGGTTCAGAGAAAAGTGCCTGCAATACCCAAGATTGTCATATGAGAAGAAACTGAAATATATTAACTTACTCTCTCTAAAGAGGGGTCAGAGGGAGCTGGATAGTGTCATTTACTTTTAATAAAAAGTATTGATAATATAAATCCATCAGACTTTTGTGTTTGGCAGTGAAAACAAGAGAACAAAGTATTATAAATTCAAATTCAAGCAGTGCAGGAAAAGTTTTCAGTTTAAACAGTATTACTTTTCAGAGTGCTTAGCTTTTGGAATGAGCTGCCTTCGTGGAGGCAGAAAATTTAATAAAAAAAAAAGATTAGATGAATGTACGAGTAGTAAATGGTGGTTATATTTGTGAGCTGGAAGGAACATTCTAGATGGATTAATGAGATCATTTTGTCCCTTTAAACTTTTATGCAAATTATAAGTACTAAAATAAATAGTGCTGACGTATATAATACATACCTACAACTTATCATACTCAGAATAATAGAACTATAATTATAACTATAAAAATAATTATAATTATTTGTAGTAATACTAATGATAATAGTACAAAATACTAATAGTAGTACTCGGTAGTAGATTAGCCTTACAATTTCACGTTTATGTACAAATAATGTACTAATAGGAAGTACTAAAAGCTTAAGCCTAATAATATAGTCTAAATATCTAACTACTACAAGTCTAATAACAGTGGGTAAGTGGTAATATAATTTTTTGTACTACAAGTTACAAATTAGTTCTCATACTTGTAGTGGTACTTCTAGTGGTAATTCTCTACCTGTAGTAATAGAACTACTACTAGTATTAGTCTAGGGAGTCAAAACTAAATGTAAAATTCAAATTCCTTCTTCAATACATTTACGAAACATAGCTTTATCAATTCCATATTTGCATACAGAAAATACAACTTCCTTTTTTAGAAAAATACCTACGTTATACTATAAAATGTAATTAAATCTTGACGGAATCCCTTCCACTTCAGTCAAGAGTTCAGTACAAATTTCTGAAATTACGTAATTTTAGAGGTCTATGACGATGACAGCTTGCGCCCCTATTGCAATGAGAGCAAATAATGAATTCAAACTGTTCGGGGTTTTTTCGTGTGTTTTTTTTTTCATATGTTATGCACCGAATATAGGATTCTTGTTAACGAACCATGAAAAGATCGTAACACACTAAATTATTTGACTCTGATAAAGACTGCATAAGTTAACGATTACAAACTTATGTTTCGACAGTAAATCAAAACTTGTCGTGTCTTCACGTGTACGTACGTTTTAAAACAGCCGTCTCTCAACCCCAGCAGTGTGTTAAAGCAATATACACAAGGAAGCTGAGGACATTAAATAGTTCATCCAATGATTCACATTCTATAGCACTTGAAGATTACCTAATCTAATAACTTATTAGTAGAGGTAAAACTCGAGAAGAATGTATGACAATATACCAACCACACTATATGTGCTATATTTAGTGCTGACGACTCCTTTCATGTAATGCATCTGCTCATCGGACTCTCTGGAATACAACTATGTAACGGACATTAATTAACTCCCGTATCTTTAAAAACTGCAAAGGCTCATTTCAAAACGTATTCATCCCCTAGTAATGCAACAGTAAATCTGAAGGCTTATATCTCTAAAAACCAAGTATCGATGTTCACTTATATCAGCCTCGTGCCAGTAGCTTTACTCGTAGAGTCGCAGCAAAAAACTCTGTGCCGCAGATAGTGAGCGAAATAGTTGAATGACACTGTTTTTCGTTGCGAATAGAATTTATATATCTAGTCATTTGTGTTTGTTTCTTTCCTTTATTGTCCATGTTAGATTTATTCTCTGCGTAACATTTCCTAAATATGCATTTTGGGATATTTTGTAGTTGTCCGTCAGTTACTGAAATAAATGATAGCACAGGACAAAAGAAAAAGTGCTATTGAAGAAAACTGAAGTGGTTCAATGGTGCTGATTTAAAAAATGTAGTCAGAATTTATCAATCACCTGTTGATTTTAAGTTACTATAATGTATTAATATTTTATCAGCACTGTAAAATTACGATGCAATGAATTCAGTACACTAGATTTACGTTGTGAAATTAAATTCACCTGGACAACTTAATGAATAAAAGGCTTTCATGTTTGATAACTTCAAACATTAACTTTATTATATTATTGTGAAATTCCAGATATATTGTTTATATGTGCTATTTATTCTTGATATAATTGTAGCATATTGCATCAATTTTACTTCATTCCCGCTCTAGCGTAATCTGCACGGAAATCTAGAAACCCTCATGTACTAGAACATTCGAAAAGTCCTTTAACTGAACATAAAATGGGCTGAGTCAAACGCCTCTTTGTATCTCAGTTGTCTTTTACTCACTCAGTTGGTTACTTCGCCTCGCTCCATTCGCAGTCAAAACAAAATCAGATCTTCTCCTTCACATCTGTTACATATTATAATTTATTTCAAACGAGTCTAAGATATTGTACATTACGTATTACTATTTCAAATAACCGGAAATGTGAATTTATACTTACAAATTAATTAAATGTTAATATATATTAAATTTATGATATCTGTCAAAAAGATTGATACACGCACATTTCTTATTTAACACATACATATTTTAATCTCCAACAAAACAATACAATATAAATTAACGGTTTTTACTAATAGTCATTACAAATGATGGTTTACATACGAGAGTTCTACAAACATAGAAACTATACAGAGTTTTCTATCTGATCTTGAACTTAATCTTTTGTTGACGTTTATGAAAAGTAAATTAATTCTTTGTTGATACACCTGTACACTTCTTTTGACGGCTGACTAAGCTTGAAGTACCCGTAAGGTTTTGTTTGTGATAATATTTAATATCATCGTAGAAATACTAAAGTCCGAAGTTAATCTACTAAAGTTAAACAGTTCGTAATGTTCAAAATCTACAAATTTTCCTTGTCCATTTCTGTGGTTTTCCGATTAATAGGCGTTAATCACAATTATAGCTTCTGAACCTATAGCACATTGACTGTAGCTGTCCAGTAATAATGTTCCTCTTGGCTAGCTATATTTTATTTAGTTTAAGGCAAATTTTTAGAATGTTCACCAAAGTTCGAACACGCTAACGTTTTGTAAAACAAGCATTATTGATTCTTACTCTCAAGAATCTTTTACAAAGTTCGAGAACAGGCGGGACTTACACAATACAAGTCAACAATATACGTCATATGCAAAAATAAAACTATACTGAAAGAAGCGTAGATATTAAAATAAATGTAAAATGATAAATCTGTTACGCATCATATCTGTGATATAATCAATTTCTTTAAAACTAGTTTTTAATCTTTTAAACTTTGTCTAGTTATGTAAATATAAATTATTATATATATATTTAAATTAAACTATTTCAAATGTTGGTTGCCTCCTGTTCAAGTAAAATCTGTAAATGAAAAAAAAATCATCCAAACAGTTTATGCTACATTTGTGAAAAATATACGAAAGAAAACCAAAGTTAAAAATAGTTTACTAACACTGTTTTTTATGTAAAGTTGGGTATCAAGAAAAACAATGGGCTCCATACATGTGTCGTAAAGTTTGCACATCTAGCATGATACAGTTGCTGAATAAGTTGTTGTTTTTTGAATCAAGCACAAAGCTACACAATGGGCTATCTGTGCTCTGCCCACCACGGGTATCGAAACCCGAATTTTAGCGTGTAAGTCCGCAGACATACCGCTGAGCCACTGGGGGGCTGCTGAATAAGAAGAGAGCAAACATGCCATTTGCAATTCCGATTACTTGGCATGAGCCCAAAGATTATTTAAGTGACTATTATTTTTATATAACTAATGGTTTTGGATACACAGGTAAAACTATACATTAAATATCCGGATATTGCTTTGCCAATGAAATTAGTTTCTCATTCATTAACGAATTCGAAAACAGAAGAATTATCCTTCAAAGAAAACAATGAATCATCTTTATTTCCTTATTCTAAAGTAATTTTCGTAAGAAGAGCTAAATAATCTGATTCGGGGCTTATATATATCAAAGCAGTATGAGAAACGTTTTGGGTTTTCTTTACAGTAATGGAATTTATGATCTTCAGGAAAAAAGTTTCAACTCACCAAAGTCGCAGTCAAAGTCTTGCCTCTCACCACAACAAGCAAGATACTTTGTGTTTTTGTACGCATGTTGATGCACTAGTAGAAGAATTAGCTATTGAACATTATTTTCAAGAATGGAGACTTTTTATTGACTAGTTTAATGTTAATATGAAAGTTGTACTGTAACACAATGGGAACATTAAGCTGTCGATGAACATTAAAGAAATTTATCAAAGTAGATTACACTTTATGCCATTAAATATTATTATCATAAGAGAAACACGCGTGATGATGTAAAATTTATTACGCTCTGGCATTTCCCTACATATTGGGTATATCAATGATTATGGCTCTATATATCACTGGGACTGTTAAGATGATAAAAATAATTTCAAAAAGGAGCTACCAGAGGCAGTGAGAGAGAATTATATATCAGTGAAACATAATAACCAGTATCAACCTCAAAATGTGTTTTGCCCCACTTCATGTAAACTTAGTCATGAATAATTTCGTGAAATGAATGAACAAATATGGTAATAGCTTCAGACATCTGTTAGACAATTTTCCAAATATCAATGAAGCACAAATGAAAGGAGGTATCTTTGTTGGGATACAGATTCTAGAAATGATGATGGATGATGATTCTGAAGAAGTGCTAAATCAGAAAAAGGTTTCTGCCTGAAAATCATTCATCTTTGTTGTCAAAAATTTCTTTAAAAATCACAGAGATGAAAACTATGTTGTGATGATTGATGATATGTTCGAAGACTAGAGAAAAATGGGTCTAAAATAACACTAAACATGCATTTCTTACATTCCTATTTAGACTTATTTCCAAATGACTTCAATGCAGTGAGTGTGGTGAGCTCTTTGATTGAAATATTTCTGCAGTGAAACACAAAAGATGCAACAAGTCAAGCAGATATTTTGTAAGAAAAAATAATGCCATGCTAAAAGTTTTAAACATAGCCTGAATGTAATTTCATTATATATCTTATTTTATTCGTTGGTTTTTAAAATTGGTATTAAACATTCTTAAATGCAATTTTCAATAAATAAAGTTGTTAAAAATGTCATTTTCACGATATGTAAGAACATTTTCAATAAATGTATCATAATTAGAAAACTAGAAGTGTTCAGTATTGTTCAACATGCCTTTCATAATCAGTATCGTCAAATTACAAAGAAACTTTTGTATTGTTTTTATTAGCAAAAAAATTTGTTAACCAGTGCAATGTAAAGTTTAAAACTCCAAAATTCAATATTATTTACGATTTTTTATTTCCTTATTTCCTGCTGTTGACCAACTCTATTGATCATTTATAAATCTTCAAATTTTCCATTTTTCAGCCACTTTAATCTTCTCATATTTATAATGATTTTCTTTCATTTTATCCTCTTTTATTTCTTTGTATTTTATGAGTCATCTTGGCTATTTCGTGGCATTAACTTTTTTCTATAACGTTTATGTCTTATCTTAAATGTTTAAGATTTTTATAATTTTCTACATTCATTCGGTATCTGAAACCGATTAAGCTGCTCAATTCAAAATAGATAGTTATTGTTTCACATCTTTAAAATTTGCGTTTTTGAAAGTGGGAATAAAAGTCTCTTTATCTCTTATGTTAATATAGAACAAAACATCATATCTAGTTGAGCCACGATCGCTTGCACCAATTTCTCCCCATCTTATAAATACTTTATTCATTAGAACTTAACAATGAATCTAGAACAGCATTATTTCTTGTACGTTCCTTAGCCAATTGACGAAGAAGGTTATTCTAAACAGTTTCTAAAATCTTTTCCCCTCGTGATTTAACTGTAACATTTTCCAATCTATTATATATATGTTTGAAAAACTAATCTACCTCAGATCAGCCTGTACACATTTTTATATTGCATATTTAAATAAGCTACCTTTCTAAAAGATTTTATGAAAACACGTACATACTAGCTTGAAAATTAATAATAAAAATTTCAAGTGTACAGTTTTTACCTGCGTGGAATGATTAACACAAGTTTATAACCTTGAGACATTTGGTCGGCATGGTTTACATAAACATGCATATGCTAATCATCTGCAGAAAAATTAGTTGAATGTCTATGAATTAAAATATATTCTATACCAATTATGGAAAGGTGAAATTCATAGTGTTTCAGTTATGACATTCTACTGAAGCAGAATTAGTTTGATTTTTTTAAACAATGGATCACCTCATGTTAAAAGCTTTTTGTTGGTTTATTTATTTTCAGCGCGACGCTTTAAACTGTTAAACTAAAAAATAACTGTTGACATGAACAGTGACGAAGCTCTTCTATTTTTGTGAGAAACAAAACGAAATTTAAAGCTGATCAGTTACACAGCACAAAAATAATATAATACATATATTATTTTTCTATATACAATATACTATTAAGCACTAGGTGGGAATACTGTATTATACAGCTGGCGTGATGCTATTGGTACGGTTAGGGTAACCAGTAATTCTTGAGTTGAAAGAGTGTTTAGTGTATGAAATATTTACTGGACACGTATATAACTATCATGGGTAATATTTCAAAACTAACTTATCAAAATATACTTTTATTGTGTTATTTATGAAATTTTTCTCACATTATATGAACATTCGTTAATGTTCTTTCCTTTAGTCTGCTTAACAATTAGGTTACATACATTGGAAGTAATAGCACTACGAAGTGTCGGCCTTGTTAGTATTACTGCTTCTAGTACTAGTGTTATCAATACAAAAGATTTGTACTACTGTTAATAAGTTGTAATACTAATAAAGTTATAGGAAAGTTTAGGTATGCGATCGCAAAAATGTTGAATTTTATTTTTTCAAAAATTATTTCTCTTTGAAGTCAGAATATTAGTTTTTAATATAATGTTTATCTTTGAGTATATTTTAAATTTATATTATAAATAGAAGTAACATAATTCACAAATTTGCTCATTTTATTTCTGGTAAGTATCGATTCTTGTTAAAAAAAACTCTGAAAATGGTTCTTTTTAATATTTATTATAAAAGTAATATTTGACTGAAAGTATTCTTCACATTATTCTTAATTTATCCATTCAATATTTCTAATAAAAGATGTGTAGAATAGCAATTCAAATATGTATTTTATATTCCTGCTTCCAGGCATGTTTGAGCCCAGAATAAATCTTATTTACCCACTGTACCCACAAAACTTTCAGTTAAAATTTTTAATCAGGCAGTATTCTTTTGAGCTTTCCACAGCAAATGTATTATTGATAGCATTATATAACTTGTCTTAAAGAACCCATTTTTTCTGTAAAAACAAGAATTTAAAAGCACCTAGTGAAAGAAAGTTAAAATGTGTACATTATGACATTATTTCATTTATACAAACATAACTTGCATTATAGCTGTTCTGATAAACTACAAGTTTATGTATTTTGTATATAATTACTCGTGCTTACAAATGACTTAAAACCCTATTTATATTTATATATTTACTTAATTTTCAGCTGTATCCAGTGGAGTGTCATGCTTGTTGTCTCTCTGTCTGTTTTTCCTTCTTTTTGCTGGGATGCAAGTATACAAGACTCAACTCTCAGCAAGTCAATGGATGACTGTATTTGGAGGATATCTTGGTTCACTTCTTTTCATTCTAATTCTTACTGTATCTTTAAAATGACAGTTTTGTACATAAAAGTAAAGTTGAAAAACTTTTGAAATAATTTTAGTACTGTTCCATCAGAAACTATTTAGACTAAACATTTGTATTTTTATGTGATAATATGTAGTCATTTTAGTATAAAAAAGCATAATTTGTATTTCCTAAATTTATTATGATTACAAAGTCGGTCACATGACAGACTCCACGCAGTGAGGGTATAGAAAATAAAATAGTCTTACTGAAAACAAATATTTGAAATGTATTTAAGAGGTTTTAGAGATTATACAAATAATATAAGGTTTTTGGAATGAAGAATAGTTTTTAATCATAGCATGAAATCTCCTTGCACTCAGACTGGTAATGAAACAGTCTCTATTTTCACAAACAAATCTTTAGTAAAATATTACATTGAAAAATTTGATATTTTGTGAAGATACACATGTATCAAAAGTTATAGTGCAAATACCTCATGCACAAACGTGTAAACAAATATTACACCGAGCTTATTTTGCCCCCTGGTGGGACAATGGTATGTCTGTGGACTTTTACTGTTAAATACTGGGTTTTGATACTCATGGTGGACAGAACACGGAAAGTTCTTTGTGTAGCTTTGTGCTTAATAACAAAGAAACAAACTGAATCTATTTTGAAAAGGTTAATAGAACTGTAATTTCTTCAGTTATGATTAGTACTTGACATTTTAAGTTCACCTGAAGATGTAATAAAAGGACAAATTGAACAAAGTATATTGAACTTCTTTACTTGCCTTACAAATCTTTGATTAAACTTCTAGGAGAGGAAAAAAAATTCAGTTAACTTTTGAAGGTGCAATTTGTATAAGTATTAATCCAATTTTAGGTCTTCAAAACTTACTCTGTATGAATACGTTCATATTTCCAAGCTTATAATTCACTTAAGTTGTCCTTTTATTGTCAATTTATTCTAATCTGATAAATTTAAAATCTGAATTAACTGTTCTCTAGGTGTACACAAGAAAGACAGTAAGCAAAGTTATCTTGGATAGCTTTCTTGTGTGAATGTGTATGTAGTGCTACATATCTGGACTGTACATTTTTAAATTCATTCAGTAATACAAAAATCAGTGTCACATAAATTACTCTAAAATTGTCCTCATCAAAACCCTAAAAGATATAAAACTTACATATAAACAAATCATCAAACTATAATTCTTATTTTTGCTACAAGTTTTATCGAAGTATTTAGGTGTTTTTATTTGTTTTGTTTCTCTGACATCATTTTTTTTTTACATTAAAACCTTACTCCATATTTGTCACTTTCTGTATTTTCTTGTCAACTTGCTTTGAGTTCTTCTGAATTAAAAAAACAAAATGAAAAGTTGCTATGTGATTGGCTTTTTCCTATGGTTATAATGGATAATTTTGACTTAATACTGAACATCCAGACAAGTTTTTTGATCATGACTAAACTAAATAATTTGCTTCTGAATAGATGGGGTAGTTAAACAAGTTTGTTTTTTTTTAGTTTCAAAATGCACTTAATACCAGGAGAGATATAATAACTATGAAAATGTCCAAAGAGATGTGTGTATGTATATTTTAGACTGGTTAGTATGCAGTAGCAATTTAACAAAGCAGCATATAATAATATTAGGTAGATGACTATGTCTTGTCAAACTACAAATAATGTGTTTCTTTAGAGAGAAAATTATTTTATCAAGAACCTTGTCTAAACTTTACCAATACATTTTGAGATCTCAATGTCTAGTGTAACTTACAATATATGAAAGTTGTAACATGTGAATAATGACTTAGCAATTGTTAGTAAACAAATGATAAGTACACACCTGGAATTCTGAGACTCATAGGTCATGATTGGTGTTAGTGCCATGAAGGGTGATTTCTTGATAACTTTTGTGTTCGTTGACTATCATTAGCAGTTTGAAGAGACTCCTGTGTGGAATTACTTTGAAATAAATGGGGATTTCAAAGTGCAAATTGTACAGCATGTGAATCACAAGAGGTAGCAGAGAGAAAATAACCTTTACCATTGTACAGCACAATGACTTGAAAATAATTATACTTCAGACTGAAATAATTTGCAAATTTGACTTGTACTTAATCTAATACTGTAAGTGAGAATGTGGACTCAAGTTTCAGAAATTTTACTAAGTTCAAACTGTTGAAGAGTGTTACAAAAAAAGGACTTCAGATGGTCTTTATGCTAAAGTTACATTGCAATTAGGAACTGCCTACATTGGATTAACCATCTGTGTTCAGTTGTTACTGATGAGAAATTTGTTGACTTGATTAAAGTAAAACCACATTACAGATTTCAAAGCAAAACTTGTTATTCTAAAAAATGTGAACCTGATATATGTTAATGCCACTTTGTTAACATATCAGGTCATACACATAAACAGAAAATATCCATTAGGATGATATATCACAAAATATTTTTATTTAGAATATGCTTCTCTTAATAATACAGTAGAGAACTTGTGGAGGACGTAATGCATATATGGCAAATCAAAAAGAAACATCCATGTGCTTACAATAGATAATGGAGCAAATATTGCAGAAAGTTTTAACAATGTTTAATTTTTAAGTTAACGACTTTCGTTCACACATTACAACTTGTCATGACCATGCTCTGGAATACAAGTGTACTGTAAGTGATTTCATTACAGCTACTAAAGGATTGTAGATTTTGACTTATTGTTTCTATCATACTCAGATATAATTGCCACACCAAATGACCTCCTCATGGCACAGTGGTATATCTGCAGACTTGCAACACTAGAAATTTGTTTTTAATATCTGTGGTTGGCAGAACACAGGTAGCCTATTGTGGAGCTTTGTGCTTAATTCCAAACAAATGCAAACCCATATAAAATGATTTTAATATACCTCAAGAGAAACTTGTCTGAGATGTACAAATAAGAGGAAGTTCAAGATACCTTGAACTTTCCTTGAAAGGTGTTTGAAAAGAAAGACAACAGTCAGTATGTCACTTTATTGTGACAGCAATAAGCTGTGGTCTGTAGTAGAATGCCTAAGATTCTGTAAAGAATTTCCTAAACGTTTAGCTTTGGAGACTCAGTAATTCAAAAGTTATCTTTGGATATTTATCTCTATCTGTCACATTGGACTGGGAACAACAATAAAAGTATTCTTGATAGAAATGCCTGAAGTGAGATTTGGTAAATAAAAATATCACTTTAGTTACTTTGTTGGATACTTGCTATAAAGTATCATTTTCATTGAAAATAGAGTGCATGTGAAATATATGCAAGTACATGTTTCATTAACAATATTGGTCATGGCAAAGAAGTTACTTTTTATCTCTGACACTTGTAATGTGACACTAATCTGTTGCTGTAGTCCTGGGCAAAGACACATTTTCACAATTACTTCAGTTTGTGTGAAGATTCCTTCAGCCAGCAGTGTGTATAAAGAATAGGTGATTTCTCATTCTCAGAAACCAGTAACATTCATGAAGCAAAAATAAATTGGTTGTTTCTACTACATACAGAATGAATGTGATTCTTCTGTAACAACCTTAGATTTTTAAACTTTTAAGTATTGAATATGGATATCTGAATGAGGAAGTGAACAAAATAATGTGCTTTTAGTAAATGTTAAGTTTACTGTGAAAAACTGAGATTAATGTTATTTTCAATAATGAAAGATTAAAATATTTAAGCTACTGAATAATTTTCTTGGCAACAGATTGAAGAATGACCACTGTCATGAAAATGTCATAATCCTTTTAAAGAATTATCTTGAGATTGATTAATCATTAGTAAAGACTGATTATATCAGATCCAATTACACTGATAATGATTGCTTAGAAAACTGCAAATATTCACTTATTACTAAACTTGTTTCAATTCATTTTATTGGTTTTGTTTGTTTAACATAAAGTACAAAGATATATTTTGGAAAGTATTAAACTTTGGTAGACTTGTGCACACAGACAACTTATTGATAACTGAGAATATTTGGTGTTTTTTTCCATTTTTACTAAAAGTCAAACTTTGTGTTATTTGTTGGTATTCGCATGAATAGAGCCGTTAATTAATTGACCTTCTGTGTATATACCAGTTTTTATTTATTATAAAAACTTCTCATTTCCTAGAAGATATAACAAATTGCAAGTTATATTGTTCCTGGTAAATTTTGAGAAAAATTCAATTGTTTGGCTGTCATATGGATACTGATTTCCAGCTAACCATTAACTAGATTGTAAAACATTCATTACAACCCTATATTTTTTCTAACAGTATCATTGCTTTAATTGTAAATATATCCTAAGTGGTTAATTAAATTATTTATATACACAATGAACAAGAAAAATTCCAAAATGGACTTGTGAGAGTGACTACTAGGAACTAAGGCAAAAGTTGTATGAAACTGTATTGTTTGTAATCATCAATAGAATATTTTTATTGTAACCTTCTCTGGTGGCTTGAAATGATGTACCAAATTGTCACTTTTTAAAAATGTTTTGTTGTTTTTCCTGGTAGTGTTTCTATTACAAGTTGCGTATAGCTTAAAGGGACTCTTTGAACATAAGTGGAATAACTTAACTATATACCAGAAGGGGTTTTATTTAATAGGTGGATTTCCAGTAAGCATTTTATTTTTATAACATCTTTGAATTTACTTCAGTTTCAATCAACCATCAACGTAACATTAATTCGTCAGATTGTATAATGTAACAACTTTTTTTAAATAAACTGTTAATTATGCATTTTATTCTTTTTTTATTATTCAGAGATTTCTGTTACTTTATTCTGTAGTTCAGATACATTTATTGTTTCCTTACTTTTGTACGGCAGGGATATTAGGGTTCTTGACTTGTAATCTGAGGCTTGCGGGTTGAAATCCCTGTTACCCCAAAAATGATTGCCCTCTCAGTTATGGGGGTGTTATAATGTTATGGTCAGTCAAACTAGTTGTTGGTAAAAGAGTAGCCCAAGAGTTGGAGGTGGATGGTGATGACTAGCTGCCTTTCTTCTAGTCCTTTTCTTCTAAATTAGGGACAGCTAGTGCAAATAGTCTTTGTGTAGCTTCGTGCAAAATGCAAAACAAAACAAACCAAACCTTAATATGCTCTGGTTTATAAACTTATCTATATTATCTGTTCTTTCATTCACAGATTTTTATTAATTTGCTTTAGAACAAATATGTACTAATGTTACCTGCTGATTATTCACACCTCTACTAAAACCTAGGTTTACCAAGGTTGTTAAAGTGCTTGATCTATCTGGTTAGAAAATCAAAACAAACTACATTTTTTTTTGTAGATTAAATATTTTTATTTTATACAAAGTTATGAAAAATATTCAAAATGTTTGTTAATGTAACAGATTAAAACAAGAAACCAAACTGGCTTAAAAAGTTCTAAATTTGAGTTCATATTTTTTAGAAAAAAATCTTGTATGGCTTATGTAAAACAGATATGTAATCTATTATTTCTCTTGAATAATTCAATCTTATTTGAAAGTGTAAGTTTTTAAAAAACTAGCAGGTTTTTGAGAATGCTCTTTTGTTTAGTCTTGTGATCAGTTTGCAAGATGTTAAAAAATATTAGTATATAATTTTCTTTGTAAGTACGTCTCCTTAACTTCAAAACCAGGCCATTGGAAATTTAGAAACAAGTCTTTTTGGAAAAAATTTCCAAACAAAGCTATTTCCTGAAGGTGAGTTTTTACCTTTGTTTTTATTTCAAGATACAATTACCAATATTTAAGATATAATTTTCATTTCCTTTTTATTAGCTCCTCATACAAAACGAACAAAAGGAAGCTAATGTCATAGTTGAGATGTAATTTTGTGTAAAAGTTTTGTACTAGCCTATGAAGATTTGGTAATACTATTTATTGGATTATTTTCCATTCCATACCTGATTCGTTTTAGGAACTGAAAGGGGTCCACAGTTGGTTGTATGTGTTTTTGAAATAGGATAACTTTTAAATGATGAAGTAGTGAGACATGTTAAGCAGCTTGTTGGGTTTGTATCCCTAGTTTTTACTTCACCTCCTCATAACCTTTGTCACTTCAGAACATTTTTAAAACATCTTTACCAGTCACAAAATTTTCATAAACACACCTTTTAGAATTGCCTCAGTTGTTTTCTTAGTGTTATCTTTAATTCCAGTAAGCAGCTGGATGTGGGTTGTAAACTAGACTTCAAGTGTCACCCTCATATAACATTTGTGGCATGAAGTACAAGATGCAGTGTGTGTGGAATAACAACCCTGTATGATTAGTTGAGCTATTTGATAGCTGTTGTTAAGTGCCACATAAACAAATTCAAAGTGAGTGGTGCCCCACACTAATAACCAAATGTCAGTAATAGCACAAACTTTCAGATATGTGAAGGTAAAGTTCTAAAAATTTCCAGCATATGAGTACACTATTTTCTCTTGGAAGGAAAATGAGCCATAGATCTTTCATTGTAAAACACTGTTTAAAATATTGATTTTTTGCAATTTCACACAAACTCATTTCAGACAGAGCAAAGTGTTGCCTCAGAGAAATTGCACAATTTGTCTAGTGAAGACACATAGCACTCATGTTTTTACCCATAAGCATACCTTTTATCTTTGAACAGCTGGTATTGCATCTGATGTTGTGTGCATGAAATTTCAGGTGTATTTTTAAAAAATCTTAAAACAGTAGCTCTTGGAATGTGAAATTGAAAAGAATTATTCTGAACAGATTTTCTTGGTGTAGGTAGAAGGACCATGGTTACTAAAGTAGCAGTCATCACTTGATGAAGTACTTCCTTTTGATATACAGATCCTGGGTTCTTAACCACTTCTGGCATCCCTTATTGCATTCTTCAGTAGTGCCCATGCATAATAGACTTGCTGGAATTGGTTTTGCACAAGAGTAGCAGACATTATCTTAAACAGTTACTGCTTTGTTACTGTTTGCTGAATAAATGCAGAATTTTACAGGGTTTTGACAAAAAAGTGGCCTCCTCTTGAATATGCTGTTAATTTGTATTTTATTAGATAGCAGACAAATGTGTAAAACTATTTTTTCATAGCTGTAATAAATTTCACCATTGAACCTTGTTCACTATTTTCTGTAAACCTGAGTTTTTGTTACATTTTTGGTACAATCTGTGTACATAATACAACATAAAATTTAAATAAAATATTTACTCACATAAATTGCTAGTAAAATATAGTATCACTTTTTGGATTGTTTAATTTCTTCTTCACATAATTACTTTAAGCATTCTGATGTCACATTCAGAAGGGACTAGAGGGAGTTGCTGGCCATCCAAAGTCAGTAAAGAACCTTTGATCTGGTGACATTGGTGGAAACATCCACATCTCAACACAGTGAACTCCTCTTACATTAAAAGGCAATTGGGGATATACCTATTGAGGTTACACCTCATGCTACTCTGAATTAATCATAAGGAGTTAGGATGTTGATTGTGTTGTTTGATATTTGCTTCAAGATTTGTGAGTTTGAACCTTTATACAGCAGAAAAAATTGTTGCGAATAGCTTTGGGTCATTGTAGTTCTAAGATTTGAATAGATGCAGTCATTGAATGGTTTTATTAAGGATACAATCTATGAACTCCTCTTACATTCAAAGGCAATTGGGGATATACTGATTGAGGTTACACCTCATGCTACTCTGAATTAATCATAAGGAGTTAGGATGTTGATTGTGTTGTTTGATATTTGCTTCAAGATTTGTGAGTTTGAACCTTTATACAGCAGAAAAAATTGTTGCGAATAGCTTTGGGTCATTGTAGTTCTAAGATTTGAATAGATGCAGTCATTGAATGGTTTTATTAAGAATACAATCTATGAAGTTGTTCAGAAGGGAGGTAAGTTTTAAAATGACATTTTGTTTTGAACAGCTCTTGCTGTAAGTATTCACAAGAGCTTGTGATTTTCTATATATGAGATACAAGACATTTCATATTTTTGTTTTTAAATGGAGTCTGTTACAACTGTCAGAGTGGATTTATGGTATGGTGGATTTCTGATAACTGTCATGAAAAATGTCTTAGTTTAAACTTGGGGGTAGAGAAAGGGTAGTGCATTATATTGTTGGCATTCACAAGTAAACTTAATGTTAATAGCTTTAAAATTCAAATATTCTACAACTTTTACCAACTTCATTTTTGAATGTTGCAAATATTTCATCAACATTGGAACTTTGTATGACAATCACTCAGCCAACTATTCTCATAAGTGCACATGAAACCATTAGCAATTACATAAAATTCACCATTAACCTTAAAAAGAGTATTTTGTCTGGCAAATTCTTTCAGTTGTCTGAAAGATTTCCTTTATCCATTGGCACATAACAAGATTAACACAAAAGTTAATAGTCTTATTTAAGGGAAGGTTAGTGAACAGAGATTCAATATCTTGACTGGCTAATTAAATATCTTCCTTACATCTCAAGTCATTAATGTTGTAAAAATTTATAAAATGTAAATCCAATAAAAAATTAGCATAAGAATTTGATCAGTTTACAGTTAAAACAACTTAGGTTAGAAACAATGAGTCTACTGGGGACATAAGATTTGTAACTCTTGGGTAGCCCAAAGTTGTCCATCTGATATCCAATTGGTCATTTTAATAATCATAATTTTCTTGAAATTTAATGAAGATTCAATCATTTTGTTTTCTTCTGAAATAGTGTTTTTCCATAATTTAGAAAACTTGTTAGTGTTGCTTTATTTCTTACCAGAAAAAGTGGTATTGAAAACAGTTATAATGCCAAATGAATGTAATAAAAAAAATTACAATGCTCAGGTAAACATATAACGTTGAGTTCTTTAACTATTACATTCAGACATTTATAGTCAATCAGATTTTGTGAAGTTTTGTGTTAGATACAAAATAATTGATTTATTAATAGCATTGTCTAAAGTATTTTATGGAGATTATAAAGCTACATATATGTATTTATATCATCCTTGCAGTGGCTCTGTGTCTCCTAATAGCCATGTTTGCTTCTGGGATGGTACATAGGGTTTGCATCACTACCTGGTATGTTTTATAGTTTTGTCTTTCACATTGGTGTGTTATATATAACAACTGTGTGGAGGTTTGAAGGTTTTAGTTTTGATTTCATACCAAAGTTAATTGTGTTTTATGAAATGTGTATGTGTTTGTCTACTTGGATTTGCACACAAATTATTGGATTGTGACTTCTCTTTAACTATATTGTACTTTTTTATTTGTTTGTAAACAAATACATATCAGTTTTTATTTTTTATACCTTTTAGACTGCTTTCATGTAATAGAGTTAAACTTGTTCAATCAACAGCAGATCTTATTATAAGACAACATTTATAAATTTAGCCAATGAGGACTTAATTTCATCCTCCTATAGTTTTCTACAGTTTGGATATTTACCATTATTTACTTTTTTTTTACCATATATTTCCCAGTCAATGAAAGTTGCAGATTCTTATGTAATTTAAATAGTAACTTTTTAAAAGTTTGTCAAAATGGTGTTAACCTTTGTTATTGTGGTAACAGACAAATTGATTTGTGTTGTTTTCTACCTTTTTTTTCTTTGTCTCTCCAGTGTGTGGGATTTCGCAATGATAAAGAGGTTAGATATGTTTTGGGATTATATATTCGAGAGACAAAAGAAAAACATTTTTAATCTTATTAACTTTAAGATAGTTACTTAATTCTTTATTACTTGTGATATAAAACATAATTCATACTTGAAAATAAGTTCACTTTTCTACTCTCTATAAAATATGAATTTTCATTTCCCCCAATCCTTTTAAATTAAGAGTATTTACCTCTTCAGTACTTATAACAATTTTTTTTGCTAATGGGTGGTGATGTCCTATACCTTGTATGTGGCTCAGGTGACTCAGACCACTTGGAAATGAAAGTGATTAATGGAAAGTAATTTTACACTTGTCTTATTGAGAGGTATTTATGAAATAATTAGAGAGTTGTGTAATTTTACTGAATATTGTTTTAGTTTTGAAGCAGTGTGAAAAACAAAAGTGTTCAAGTAATCTGTTCATTCAGTGATATTAAATAAAATATAATATTCATTTACTCTGCTGTAACCTGTAAGTTCAAACAAAGCACATTCATTAAATTCTTTCTATATTTTAATGTTTGGCCATTTCATATTCTGTGGGTATCTTACATTATTTTAAAAACACAAAACAATTACCCCTCGGTGTGGATTCCTGTACATGGTGAGGGGACCTCCCAGGGAAGGTTCTGTTCTTTCAGTTTACCTCCTCTGGGATCTAAACATCCACCCACATGTTTGCCGTGCATGGCAACCAGTGAAGGAGAGGAGAGGATCTTGGTGGTTGAGGGGTCCAACCCCAACACACCACTTTGGCCTTGAATTCCTGTAGACGAGCAGCCTTGGGGTGGCCCTTTCTGGGTTAATTGGCTGGTCCACTCGGGCTAGGGTCAACCATGCACCAGTGTTGGATGTTCTCAACAGGTGTTGAGGACATTGTAAATGATGCTGGTGTTTGGGTATAGCGCTCACAAAAACCCTGGCATTGCTGCAGTATCCTTGTTTAATATTGTAGTGCATCCGCCCATAGGGCTCCATGGTGGGTGAGGTCAGTGGGCACCGAAATTTCCCTTTCCTTATTATGGATACTCCAATTTAAATCTAAATAAAATAGTGAAAAAACAGTCTATATGTAAATGACCATGTCTTTAAGATTCTGAGCAGTAATCCTCACCATCTGTACCACCTGTTGTACCTCATTTTCTTATATTGCATTAACTTTCAGAGAAACCTTTAAGGAAAATTGCTCTCTTTTTCATTCAAAAGGGACTAGAGGGACTTTCTGGCCCTCCAAAGTCAGTAAACAAGCTTTGATCTGATGACATACTGGTGGAAACATCCAAATCTCAATATAGTGAACTTACATTCAAAGGCAATTGGGGATATACCTATTGAGGTTACACCTCATGCTACTTTGAATTCATCACGAGGAGTTATTGTTGAGAGGGATTTGAAGAACGTCCCAGAGTCGGAGGTTATCGCTGATTTCTCTGCCCAAGGAGTTTCTGCAGTGAGGGTTTATATCCACTCGCAGAAATGGAATTGTGGTGCTGACCAATGTCCTCATTCTCACATTTACATCACCACATTTGTCTGCCACCATCAAAGCAGGTTATCTTAATTGCAGGGTATGGTCATACATTCCAAAGCCTCTCAGGTGTTTTCAGCATAAGTGGTTTTGCCACTTGAAGACTTCATGTCATGGTTCCTTGACGTGTGCTCATTGAGGTGGCAAGGACCACGATGCCTATGAGTGTGAAATGGACCCTCATTGCTTCAATTGCAATGGCTCTCACCTGTCCTACTTTTGTTCTTGCCCTAAATGGTTGAAAGAAAAGGAGGTGCAGCAGTTGAAAACAATTCAAAACATTACTTACCCTGGGGCTCAAAAGTTACTGTCTACCACTTCATCTCGAATATATGCTGCTGCAATTCATTCCACTACTACAGGGGGAGTGAAAATGGATCTTTCTCTCTCCCTTTTCAACCCTGAGGGACTTTATTGGACATCATCCCCTCTGGGGAAGTGCTGAAATTGATGGGAGGGGTTGCTCTGTTGAGTGTATGCTCTCTGATCACAACCTTTCTCTCTTTTCAATAGTGGTTCTTCTACTTGTTTTCATGTGCCTAATCAGACCTTTACTGCTATTGATCTTTCAGTTTACTCCCCTTCGCTATTCTCCCACTTTTCATGGAGGGTTGACAATAATCCACGAGGCAGTGATAATTTTCCTATAATTTTGAGAGACACTTGCTGTTATTGACACTCTTGCACCACATTGCTTTCCAGCAGGCCTGTACACATGCTCAGTGGGTGAGACGTTAAAGCCAGAAGGAATCTTGGATTAAGTTCACAACCAGTATATCTTCTACCACCAGTTCCAAAGTCATATGGGACAAGATTCGAAAGGTCAGTGGGTAATATAATTCTGTTTCCCTCTCGATCTTGCTCTCTGATGGCTAGGAAGTAGCTGATACCCAAAGCATTGCCGGTGAAAGCTTTTGCTGGGTATCTAGCACTTCTACTTTTTCCTCCACTTCCTTAGCCATCAAGACTCGGGCAGAGCAGTCACCTCTTTCTTTTTGAACTGGTTGTCTCTATGACTATAATCGTCCCTTTACACTGTTGGAACTCAAACTGGCCCTTCGTCTGTCTTGCAGTACATCGGTTGTACCTGATGATGTACACTATGACATGCTGCAACTTCTATCTCCTGCTTCTCTTGCTATTCTCCTGATCATTTTTAACCAGATCTGGCAGGAGAATGTTTTTCCTGATGCCTAGTGCTAGGCTATTGTCCTACCTTTTTCTAAACCTAGGAAGGATCACAAGATTCCTTCAAACTACTGTTCGATTGCTTTGACAAGCTGTCTCTGTAAGACCTTAGAGAGGATGGTTAATTCTCATCTCGTTTGGTTCCTTGAACCAAACAACCTCCTCTCACTCACCCATTGTGGGTTCTGACAACAGCGCTCCACCATGGACCACTTGATTCAACTTAAAATGTCAATCAGAGAAGGCTTTCTCAAACAACAACATCTTGTGTCAATATTCTTTGACATTGAGAAGGCTTATGATACAACATGAAAGTCTGGTATTTTGTGACACCTTCATATATATGGGTTATGTAGCCATTTGCTCATTTTTATTTAAAATTTTTAATGGACAGGAAATTCCAAGTTCGTGTGGGTTTGACACTTTCCCTGTCCTTTTCTATGGAACCTTGGAGTCCCTCAGGTCTCTGTTCTGAGTGTCACACTTTTCAGTATAAAAATTAATGGCATCACTGAACAACTCCCTCTCACTGTTGCAAACGGGCTCTATGTCAACAACTTTCACATCTCGTGTCCGTCATCGAACATGAGGTATATTGAATGGCAGCTACAGACTGCCCTCAATCATTTACTGAAGTGGACCACAGCAAACGGCTTTAACTTCTCTCTCTTTCTCTAAAACTGTTTGCATGCACTTTTGCTGCCAACGGGTTATTCACCATGACCCTGAACTCCGTATCAGTGAAGTTGTGCCCCTGCGACAAAGTTCTTGGGGCTTATTTTTTACTGTAAGCTGACCTTTATGCCACACATAAAGCAGCTAAGGGTCAAATGTACAAGAGCACTGAACAACCTGCATGTCCTCTCTTCCACCACTTGAGGAGTGGATCAGCATTCTATGCTAAAGATATATCATGCTCTTATTTGATTGAAACTCAACTATGGATCACTGGTCTATGGCTCTTCCAGGCCATCAGCCTTGAAGATGCTAGACACTATTCATCATCAAGGACTTTGGCTCTGCACTGGGGCTTTCCACACTTTCCCAGTTCAGAGCTTATACATAGAGTTTCATGAACCTTCTTTGCACCTCTGTCATTTGTAACTCTATTATAAGTTTCTAAACTTCATTCCTTACCAAAGCATCGCACCGGGGGTTGTATTTTCCTTCCTCAGTGGGTCGTACCTTTTCAGAACAGATAGTCTATAATTGCTCCTTTTGGCCTTTGTATCCAAGTGCAGTTGGATTAATTGGGTCTGTCCTTGGATAAAACTGCTGTATCTACTGGTCAACCCATCCCACCATGGCTTCTTACAGTCCCCAATTGTGACCTATCTTTAAGTCATCTGAGTAAAGTAGGCATTCCTGATAGGAAATACTGTCTGCTATTCGCTGAACATCTTTCAAACAATCCTTCCATTTTGGTTTATACAGATGGTTCGAAATCAGGTGACTGTGTGGGCTCTACCATGGTTTGTTGTGGTTCGGTGGTTGCGGGCAGAATTTCCCCTCTACAGCTTCTGTGTTTACTGCTGAACTGTATGCCATTTCTCTTGCCCTGGATCACATAGAAGCTGAGCAGTACTCGAGCTGCACCATTTATACTGACTTGCTTAGTTCTCTACTGGCCCTGGAGTCCCTTCACATTGATTCACACCCTATTCTTGCTGATATTCAAAACCGACTGGCCCATTTCTTTTTAACATCTACTTCTATCCAGTTTTTGTGGATACCGGGCCACGTTGGTATTCACGGGAACGAGCTCGCCGACACCACAGCTAAATCTGTCTGCTCTGGCTCTATCATTGCTGTACCTGCTTCATACATGTAGTATGGTTCTGTATTCAAGGCTCCACTCTGTGCCAGCTGGCAGTTGACTTGGAGTGAGCAACATGAAAACAAGCTTTTCCAAATAAAACCTTATATTGGACTTTGGTTGTCTTGCTTCCATAAGGATCGGAAAGAGGAAGTTGTTCTAACTAGACTACGCATTTGTCATGGTTTATTAACTCATCGTTTTCTTTTATCTGGAACTGATGCATCAGTGTGTAGTTTGTATAACACTCAGATCACAAGAAGCCACATTTTACTTTCTTGTCATTGTTATAACTCTCAACGATGGCATCATTTTAAACATGTTCTGTCCCAAGGTTTGTCCATAACATTAAACAGTGTTATTAGCGATGGTGACACTGTCCACCTTAATGATATTTTTAGTTTTTTAAAGGCTATTAATATTTTTAATGCCATTTAAGTTTTTTAATTTATACATTACACCTTTTTAATGTTGCTCCCTTTAAAAATCACAGTTCATCTAGTTTGATTTGAAATTAGAAACTGGTCTAACATTAAATAACTCAAAACTAGGACTGGAAAGGCCAACTTTAGGTGACTTATGCTGCTGTTTTAGCTACCCGTTAGTCATCCTGACGAGTTATTATTATAATTTTGCTATACTTCATTTAAAACCTTTTTATTACTTTCCTTTTTGAAAATGGCCATAATGTCAAATAACTCAGAACCAGGACTGGAAAAGCCAACTTCAGGTTACTGATGGTGGTTTTTGAACTTACCTGTTAGTCTTCCTGGTGAGTTATGATAATTACAGTTACACTGCAGAAAGTCCTTTACAACTTGAATTACTGTAGTTTTACTCTTGACATTGTATATTTGGTGTAAACATTGGTTTTATGCTATTTATGTGTTTTTTAAAACTTTGTTTTGTTTTACCTTAATTTCCTTTTATTAATTTTACTAAATTTACTTTTAACTTTTTACTGGATATTTGGTGCAGATATCCTAGCTGCTGTGTGCAATAAAACACTAAATCAACTGACCAAAACAACAAATGAACTTATAATTTTATTTAAGGACTAGTTAGTGAAATGTACTGAAGTTACTGTTATGGCATGTATTTAAATTAAAGTAGTTCTTTTATACAAATTACAGAATTTTTTTTTATTTTATTTCAGCTTTCTCTTTTCAATTCTGGCTCTTTATTATCTGAATCGAATTTCCATAAAGGCTTATGGACAGCCTGTATCAAATAAACCTGCACCCATTATCAATTCCAAGAAAAAGAAACATTAGTTTGTGTATGAGTTGTTTTTCATTGTTTGAATAAACATTATTAAAAAGAAAAATGTTTTTGTCCATTTGTGTATATATCTTAAATATTCTCAGATAAAATAAGGTAGATTTAAAAATTATACTTAACACTGGGTAAAAGATGTGTCAACATAACTTCCGTCATCATTTAAGTGGAAGTCAGTTCTTTCAACTTGGGAATTAGCCAAAATAATTGTATTTTTAAGTTTGTGAGATAAAAAATTAAAATAGTGTATTCATAGATTTTCATTAAAATTCAGTGCCAATTCTGTATTTTTTTAATAGATTAGTTTGTAAAACTATATGAGGTATTAGTTGTATCTCATGTTTTATTGAGTGTCCACTTGAAATAATTTTGTTGTTTTGAGGTTAGAACAGTACATTTTCTGTTCACCATGAGTTTTACAAGTGAAAAGTTTGAAACTTGTTATTTACTGTAGTGACCAGTAAGTTATTTCAAAAGAAACTGTTAATTCATCTATATCTTACTTAGGTGACAAGTTAGAACCAGTGATGCTTACTGTAATACCAGGCCCTTAGTGGGTCTGTGTTAAGTTATGAACTTCAAATGGTAAAATCTGAGCTCTGATTTCCTGTGATAAATAAAATTCAGATTTTGTATCTTTACACTAATAATCAGTAAGAACTACTATAAAACAATGCAAGTTTCTTCTGAAAGACATGGTCAATTTACCTTTATTTCATTAGGGCAAGGAATCAGTAGGAGTGATGCTTACTATTATATCAAAGAAAAACTCATTAAAGTAAGCAGCCAGAACCAGTCATGTTTACAAGAATATCCAGTGAGAGTATTTCAAAAAGGAATCAGATTAAAATATAGAACACATTTCTTTCAAGAATTTTTTTAATTAGTGAAAACTTAGAAGATAATAGAAGTTACCTGCATTCAATTTATATGAGGTACCATGTAGTCACTGTTAACGTTTTTAATTTGTTCCATTATGAAATTACTATATAGCACTGCTTTTCATAAATTTCAGAATGCAATGTTTACAATGAGATTTCAGTGGATTTTTTTTAATCAGTTACCTAAATCTATGTTTCAGTTAGATAGCCTATAACTATAATTTGGAATATTAAATACTATTTTTTCTTGAAAACTAATTTAGCATTGTGTACAATTTACATATGTGTTACTGTTAGTTTGTTTATAAATAAATGCATATTTTTAGCCTCAAAACACTTTAATCACAGAATTTTGAATACAAGTTATACAGGAAATATGTGGATATGTGTAGCACACTGTTGTTGTACTGACTCAAGATTTTTAGGGAAGTTACTAATTGACTGTACCATATGTTTAACAGTTTTATTTTTGTATTGCACACAAAAATATATTTTCCAGTACAAATAAAAGCAGAAAAATCAAATTTACAAATGTATTTTTTCTTTGAGCATTTTATGCATTTCAAGTAAAATATTCCTTTTAATTTTTCTTTGTTTTTAGTTACTAAAATCTTGATAACAAATGAAAATGATTATTTATTTTCTTTAAAATTAAAATCATGTTTTATTCATGCAGTTTCTTAGTTTGGTAAGTAAATAGTAGAACTTTATAAGAGAACCAACAATAGTATTGTAGAACATTGTTTTTTATGTTAGACTTCAAATGAAAATTCAAGTTTATTTACTTACCTATTCATTTAAATACTTCTCAAAAGTAAAAATATCTAAGCTGCCATCGACATATTATGTGAACATCATAACTATATGTTTAATAGGTTTTTCCTTTTGTAGTTTTTTTTTTTTTAGGTGAATTTTTAGTTTAAAGAATGTTAGTTTATATTCTAATTATTACATTTTTTAGAAATAAATGAATCTTGGGGAATATAATTATTTAATATGAAACATTCTTTGTTTTATTAGAATGAGGAAATATTTCTTTAGATAAAAACAATTAAAAAATGAATCAAACTGTATTAACTGAAAAACATATGATATGATTACCTAAAGTGACAAAGTAAGCTTAGGAATATGTAATATTTGACACTTGTATTTATTATATTCTATACAGTTTGAACATTTTCAGAATGTGTTGAACATTCAATATCCTGATTTTTCTCTCGGTATGTTCAAATGAATCAATTCACCCCTTTGTCTTTAAGCTGTCTTCACAATTTAGTATAAGCTGAAGTGGTTCATAACTATAATATAACTATATTTTGGTATGTTACAATGGAATTTTTTTTAAAAAGAAATTACTAAAATGTGTTTGTCTTGAACCTTTTATCAACAAAATTTACTGATAAAGAACTTGTGCTGCTTAAAATTTGTTAACATAATTTTTTTAGAATAAGCTCAAATTTTTAAAAAAATATATAATGTTCATGAGGTATAAATGTAGTGATAATTTTATACGAAATATAATTTAACATTGTAATACTTGTGTACAATGTATAAATACTGAAGTGACACAAGTTGTGATACTTTATGATATTCACTTATTTGCAATTAAAGAAATAACCACTTGTAACTAAATTTCTAGAAACAGTATTTCAAATAGTACTTTGTAAGTGTTAAATTTGCTTAATATTTAAGAAAAATATTAAATGCGACGTATTAAATAATATGATAAATCTTTTATTATGATATACATATATATAACTTTATAAACAATGATAAAAGAACCGAGTGTTTCACAAAAGTTAATTTTCCAGTCAAATATAATGACGCAATACATGTGTGTTGATAGAACTGTTTAGGGTTAGCTGTTAACGCATCATCATAACTGTTTATTCTCCCATTAATAAATGTAAGAATTATCAAATTAATATTATAATTATGCAAGGGACAAAATATAAGCATTAATAATTATTGAAAACTACTTTTAAAATTATCAGAACAATATTTTTTACAAACATTGATACCAGATGGCGAAGCTGTATTCTCTTCCCCTTGGCTCTTTCATGTAGACTATATAACTTTGTTTTCACAACCAAGTATCATCTTGTTTAATTGAAGCGAATTCAAAAATCAATAAAAGTACATTTTGCCATATTAAATAATGATGAAAAATGAATACGGTATTACTAATATACATAATTTTAATTTGAAAATTTTCATACAACGTTATTTAAGCGATTTCAGTTAGCGAAATAAACATCTCGCTCGCAAGGCCTGAAAAAGAATGTTTTGATTACGGTCTTTTGCTACTTCCGTAGAAAAATGAATAAATAACAAAACTTATCATAGCTATCACCAGAATCACCAACATTATGTACATTTTCTTAGTAAATCTTTGAAAAAGAGCGTCTTCCTCTGATTGGCTTAGCTGCTTCTTGCTCTTGGCTCCCGAAGTGCCGTTGCGGGTTTGATTACCGCTAAAGGAAAGAGATCTGACCCTTCCCACCAGTGTATTAGATCTATTTCCTGCGAGACCACCACTGCCTAGCACGGACAAAGATCGAGATCGGCCGTAAGGAGGCGGATTTCCAATAGAGGTAGAACTATGACCGAGACCTCTAATTTTGGAGGGCGAACCACTTTTTATTATGTGCCCATTAGATATTCGTTCGCGTGCTGCTGTACACCTTTTATGAAATAATCGCATGGCTGGTCACAATTGCCTCAGTAATCAAAACGAAATTTTTTACAAGTATCTGTGGGAATTTGATTTGAAAACCATTTCCTTAAAAGCATGCCCGGAAATGACTGTTAGAAACTCTTTTTTCAGGCGTTGAAATGCATTCTCAAATAAAACCTAAGGAAGAAAAAATGAGTATTAGACTGGACAAAATAAAATTAATTTCATCATTAAATATCTAAACGAAATAATTTTAAAGTCATGTTCACAGAAAAATTTAAAATGTACACTAAGTTTTCCAACTAAAGTGGTAGGATATAAAATGTTTTTATTCTAAACTTTTGCCTACAGTCCTGTCACTAAATTACACCGAGGAGGTTTTCACCGTCTTTTCCTTCTGGTTTAAGAACGCAAAGACATTTTCTGGAAAATTTAATTTCTTCAAATAAAGGAAAAACGAAATAAAATGTCTAGTTCTACGATACTAAATTCTATAGCGTACACTGATTAGTTATAAAAACACACACACACATATGTATATATTTTTTTCACTGAGGATTGTTCTAAAACTTAATAACATAGATTGCATGCTTGGTGTGGCTAATTTCTTAACATAGATTCTGGTGTGCGCCCAGTTACCAATGTGTTTCCTGAACAGAGTCCTACTCTGTGATGGTGGATGCCTTGTAAGGGTGACAGCGAAGTCTCACTATTCGTTCAGAAAAGTTAGTGTTCAGTATTGTTGACTAGCTGTTTACCCTCTAGTTCGGAACTGACCTGGTAGTTAAGGTGCTGGATTTGTAATTGTCGAACTCCGTCACCTAACATAATCGCCTTTTAGCTGTAGATGCGTTATAATGTCATGATTAATCACCCATTTTTAGTAAAAACAATTGGCCGTGGGTGCTGTTACCTACCTGCCTTCATTCTAGCCTAACAATTCAGAATTACGGACGAACAGCGAAGATTTGTTTCCTGTAGGTTTGTGCGAAATCCAATAAACAAACAGTGCAGTTTTTATTTACAACTAAATGGGAAAAGAAAATTTCATTACATTTTTAAAATTCAAATCAAGTGTTTGTTTTTTGTTTTGAAATCTGTGTAAAGCTACACGAAGGCCATCTGCGCTACCTGTCCCTAATTTAGCAGTTAGTCATCACCAGCCACCGACAACCATTGGGCAGTTCTTTTACCAACGAATAATGGGATTGATTGTGACAGTTGTACACCCACACGGCAGAAAGGGTGAACAGATTTGGTGTGACAGGGACTCGAACCTGGAACCCTCAGATTAAGAGTCGAGTTTCCTAACTATCTGTCCATGCCGGGCAACCAACGAATAATGGGATTGACTGTCACATTATAACATCCCTACTTCTGAATGGGTGAGCAAGTTTGGTGCGACGGGGATTCGAACTCGCGACCCTCTGATTACGAGTCGAGCGCTCTAACTACCTGGCTATGTCGGGCCCAAAATAAGTGAAGAATACAATTACCTAGATTACGTGCCACCTATTATTACAACGTTACACAGAGATAAACCTAAAAATAATAATGCTTGAACCTAGTGCAAAAAATATGAAATTATTCTTCATTTCATGAAACAATTTATTCCATGTTAGAATAGAAGAATCTCGTGTGGATAACATTAAGCGTAAACACTTCACTACACGCTCTTTTACATACTGAGCATTTGTGACACGTTTCAAAAATCGTAAACAACCAATTCTCTGATTCTTAACTGGCTATGTTTTAGGCTGTTACATTACAATCTCTACCACATTTATTCGTGGGCACTATTTGAGACATTAAATTGGATTGAGAAATTGCTACGTAAAAAAAGACGACGGATATTGGTTTTTCCTCACCTTGTGTAGCTAAGGTTGATGTTAAGACACATTCTAGAGGTTTAGCTCTAGAATTACCAATGAAATCCAATATTTCTAAACACTTTTAGCATTATTAAACTTGTGATTCAATCACACACACACACAAATACGTGAACATAAAATATCCTTAATACTGGAACTAACGATCCACTAATTACTGCCAGTGTTTCTTATGTATTTTATATAAAAGATGAGCAATTTTATCAATTCTTTCTCGTGATGACGAGAAGCTCACTTGAAATAAAAAGTGACTGGTATGGGTATTAAAAATTTAATTAAAATAAAGTTTTAATACCCTTACCAACCGTTTTGAGAATACACTTTTATCAATTGTTTGTTCCATTCGTTACACCTAAATTTCTGTAAACAAAAACAAACTAACAAATCATAAATATTCTGCAATATGTGGATCCTTCAATTACTGAACAGAATCCAAACAACCTTAGGCTAAGTATAATGTCGGTATCAGGCCAATAAATATTCCATAACAGACCAGATACGGCATTCGACTCTGAAAACGTGTCATGAGGCAGCCATCTTAGAGGAGTCAACACAAGAGAAGTGTTTATCTACAAAAGTAATTTTATATCGCTTCTTACATTTAAGGCTTTGATTGGCCACGTAGTCCAACTTTATCTTTTCTTTTAAGCAATCTAATTTCTATTCTACATTTAATTTACTATAAACTTTATTATTATTCTATGAGATAAGTGTATTATTCACAAATGCAAATTAGGGAGTGTAATCTTCCAGTTACAACATTTGTTAACAGGTTGGCGCTTTATATAAATCCTTTAAATGTGATAAATAAATGATAAGTTAAGAAAATTTAAGCATTAATGCCTTCTTATTTAATAGGTATTATTACAAACTTACTATTTTTACTTAATGCTAAATTTACTTTGCTCTCAGTAATGTACCTTTTTTTCTACCTTTTATTTGTTTCTATCTTCGTAGCCTCTAGTGGCTCAACGGTAAGTCTCTGAATTTATTAAGTTCAAAATCGAGTTTCGATACTTGTGATGGACATAGTATAAATAGTACATTGTGTGACTGTGTGCTTAACTACAAACAAATTACATTTGTATTCATTGTTATAACATATTCTGTGCTACTATTTGGTGTTGTATTTATTTCTTAATTGGTATTCTATTTTTTAAAATTTTGATAATAACCTATTGCTTCAACTGAGCTGTTTCTGCCCCTAATTTATACTTTTCCATTCGTCCCCTAGTAGTTTGTGTTCGGACTTACAACGCTAGAAATTGGGTTTCGATACCCCTGGTAGTCAAAGTGCAGATACTTCATTGTGTAGCTTTATCTTTAACTCCAAACGAACACAACTTTTTCCATTACCACTTAACTGATTTTACTTTTTCTGAAGTTGTTCCTCATTGTGAATGAATTTATTATGCGACATACTGTTTGCTTTTTTTGTGTCACTTATTGCAAGTGATTTATTTCACTGTATATTCATACAGCAATGTATTGTTTTGATAAGCCTACTTGGAAACATTGGAAACTGCCTTAGAATGGTCTCAGCCAGTTCAGTATATAAAAATACGATAATAATAATAGGATTTTAGCCCATGATATCTACTTTTTTATTTATTTTTTTCAATTTTCATTCCATGACCAACAACGATAATTCCAGTTTTTTTTATTAAAGGATGCACTAACTTGTGAACTTCGTTTGTTCCAAATTTTTTAAAGGACGCACTAACTTGTGAATTTCGTTTGCTCCAGTTTTTTTAAAGGATGCACTAACTTGTGAACTTCGTTTGTTCCAGTTTTTTTAAAAGGCACACTAACTTGTGAGCTTCGTTTGCTCTAGTTTTTTTTAAAGAACGCATTAACTTGTAAACTTCGTTTGATCCTGTACTTTTTTAAAGGACACACTAACTTGTGAACTTTGTTTGCACCAGTTTTTTTTTTTAAAAATACGTACTAACTTGTGAACTTCGTTTGCTTCATTGCAGTTTAAATAAGATAATTTTCTTATTTTATTTGAAGTACGTTCTCTTTTCAGTAGCACTCCAGTATTATTTTATCCTATTCAAGATGCATCTTTCGTAGGAGCCTATGAGATTTATTCAGTCTTGTGTAGCAATGTGGGAATACGCGCCTTTTAATATTTGTTGAATTTTGGGCAGCCTGTGATATTTCATGAATCCTGGGGATCATGTTCTACAATATTCTGGTACTAGTGTATGGGATCTTATAAAGTATCCAGTTTCAGATTTCAATAAGGAAAAAAGTGTAATATGTAACATGTACAACATTACACAAATTAGTAATTTATGTAACATAATCAAATTCAATCACTACAATGAGTATCAATAGAACTAAATACAGTTAAAGCTATGGAGATCAGTGATTACAAGGCTGCACTGTATTATACTATACTACAATATATTTCTATATTAGGGGTATTAACATGACATGTGTTTAACTTTAAATGTCAAATTAGAAACAGTGGTGCAATAAATCTGTCAACAAACTGGCGAGTTATAATTCTCATGCCAATATATGAAACTGTTGCCTTAACATAGATCTACGTATAATATTTTCATCTTCAGTTCCTCATAAACAGGGGCTCCGGCATGGCCAGGTGGTTAGGGCGATTGACTCGTAATCTGAGGGTCGCGGGTTCGAATCCCCGTCACATTAAACGTGCTCGCCCCTTTCAGCCGTGGGGGTGTTATAATGTGACGGTCAATCCCACTATTCGTTGGTAAAAGAGTAGCTCAAAAGTTGGCGGTGGCGGTGATGACTAGCTGCCTTTCCTCTAGTTTTACACCGCTAAATTAGGGACGGCTAGCGCAGATAGCCCTCGAGTAGCTTTGCGCGAAATTCAAAACAAACCAAACCAAATCATTAAAAGTAATGACCCGAAGCATAATGGCTCCCGACACGCACACATTCAAAAGTGGAAACAGAATATGGTCGTTGTATCTAATTTATTATAAGTTATCTATGACCAGCCTAACTAAAAAACTTAAGTGAAAGGTCAGTATTAACATTTTTTTGGTTTTATTTTTCAGCGTAACCGAGTATATTTTTCTCATAGCAAAGCCACATCGGGCTATTTTCTGCACTCGCCTAGGGGAATCGAACCCCTGATTTTATCGTCGTAAATCCAAACACTTGTAGTTGTCCCAGCGGAGAACACCAGCGTAACTAAATGTAACTATTTTGTTTATAGATATAAAGGTAAGAAATTGGGAAATACGATCACAATGCCACATAAAACACTGATTTCTATCCCTGAGCTTACTAAATAAACAATATGCTTTTATAATTAAACATCTAAATAATATGTTTTGTTTGTTTTGCATTTTCGCGCAAAACTCCACGAGGGCTATTCGCACTAGCCGTCTTTAATTTGGCTAGCAGTGTAAGACTAGAAGGAAAACAGCTAGTTATCACCACCCACCGCCAACTCTTGGGCTATTCTTTTACCAACGAATAGTGGCATTGACCGTAACATTATAACGCTCCACGGCTGAATGGGCAAGCATGTTTGGTGTAACGGGGATTCGAACCAGCGATCCTCAGATTACGTGTCAAGCGTCCTAACCATTTGGCCATGTGTGGCCTCTAACCAATATCATTGTAAAAATAAAAAAATCGTTTGGATAATAAAAAGACTATGAGTGAGCGCAGCTTTAATTGCTTTTACTATGCCCAGGAAGCCTTATCGGTGGTGGCGGTTTCCTTCCTACATCAGAGGCTAGAAAGAAATACAATAAATTTACTTGGTCAACATTAAACAAGTTAAGTAATGCACCTTTTTGATTAAACTGTTCAGGAGGAAGAGAAAATTTAAATCGTTTGATTACAACTATTTCTTTGTTGACTTTAACACTGCTTATTTTGTTTACTATCCTTTCAGTGAATCTGTATTTGTTTTTATTGGCGGGTATTCTGTTGTATTTTCGTATGCAAGCAGCAGATCACATATAAATAATTCATAACTTAAATACTTACGTTCGCAGAATGTATTAGTACGTTAAGATACACAATTTTTTAATAAACTTGCAGTCACAATAGGCTATAAGACATTCAGATGTTTTTCTAAATAAGTAAAAGATGGGACGGACAATGGATATTCGGTGCATAAGCGCTTTAACAACCTATTATATACATTTCAAGAGCAAGGTTTTCAGTTCTCAGTGCATTATTATAAATATAGAGCGTCATAGCAACTTTTAAAATTATATAACATAAAACAAGGTAATCTTGATTTATTTTGCTTCACACCCTGACCGTCTCTTACAGTTGTAACGTTTATTTATAGACCCAGTTCTTTGGATAAATGGTATTTGTTTAGCTTATTTTGAAAGGCATATGCTGTTTTACAGGAAAGGATGTGTATCCTTTTCAAACAAATAGTTTACATAGCACTGCACAATCCATACAATTAACGTCAGTAAGAAATCATAATCTTGAAACTCTAGTACTTGAGTTTTAAGGCTGATTGACATTATTAGTATTGATACATCTGGGAATAGTTTGTCCAATCATATACGTTGACGAAATTGTAAAGTTTTATATTGATCCCACAGCTGAATGCCTTTAATTAATCACAGACAGTGTGTCCCAGTAACTGTACTTATTAGCAAGTTTGAACGATTGTGTTGTGCAGTATATATTTGTTGTTGTTTTTTTGAAATTCACTTAAGGCTACACAAGGGCTATTCGCGGTAGCCGTCCCTAATTTAGCAATTTAAGACTAGAGGGAAGGCATCACCCTCAACCTCCAACTCTTGGGTTACTTCCATACCAACGAATAATTGGAATGACCGTCACATTATAACGCCCTCGCGGCTGAAAGGACGAGTATATTTGGTGTGACGGGGATTCGACCCTCAGATTACGAGTCAAGTGCCTTAACCATTGGACCATGCCGGGCCTTGAACTCAGTGTAATAATATCAGTTGTATAGTTTCAAACTGAAGCTCGTGAAGTACGGTGGAAAAGGATTTTTGCGACATTTTGTAAATAGCTTATTGATGTTTCTGTGGAAGATAACACTTGTTCTATAGAGCATTTTAAACGTGTCTTTCAATGTTATTAAATAAAACAAAAATCTCAACAGTATCGGGACATCCCTGGAACGTTTGAGTGCCCAACTCGTTATGATCTGAAAGGGAAGTACAAGGAATACAGATACAAAGACATACTTGATAGTTTATGTAGTTGTTGACAAGTAAAAGAAGCCACAATGTCTTACATTTGAGAGACGACATATTTTTTACGCTGTTGGAATAGTTTAAAATCAGCATTGAAATAGAGAAAGATGTCAATGATTGGTTATGTTAGAATTATTCTAAATGGAACTGTCAGAGGTTTTGGGTTTTCAACAATGCAACACCCGAAAGATGTTTAAGTCAGACAACAGTACTGTTGCGTTGTAATACGTCACAAAAAGTGTTTATATATCCAAATTATGCAGAAAATACTAGAAGTTATTACCTTAATAACAAATTAAACATTATTGTTCAGCATTCCTACAAGCATGGCTACAAGTGAACAGCTGTCATCTGTTAAGATTTTTAAGCATGAACATATATATTTTGTAAGTACTGAAGCACCATACTGTATATTAGGCCTAAGAATATGAGGAAGCATACTCGATCCAAAGCTCTCCAATGCTGAATTAATGATGATTCGTTGCAACTTTGGTGGACTGATAAGAACATCTTTACTCAGTTTTGAAATGATGGATCAATGTGTACTTTCGAAGGGCTAAAACACTAAACTGTACATTAGGTCTAAGAATATGGGGAAACATGCTCGATGCATAGCTCTTCAATGCTGAATTATTGATGACTGGTTGCAACTTTGATGGAAAAATAATAACTCTTTCACTCAGTTTGGAAGTGATGTGCTATTATAATTCTAGAAATCATTCAGATGATAAGTTCGATCGAGACTTCACTGAGTAAACTCTGAAAAACTTGTTATGAATATGCATTGGAATTCTCTGTAAAATGTTATGCGCTCGTCTTCCAATAGAACTTCATTATTCAATCTATTGTTGAATTTCCCGATATTTCTGGCAGGATAACACTTATTCTTCTATGGTTACAGTTCCTGATACTTCTGGTAAAATAACGTTTAATTTTCTATGGCTGCAGTTCCTAGTAATTTTGACAGGATAACGTTTATTTCAACAATTCAGTTTCTTTTAAACTAAGGATGTTTTGATGTAAAATGTTTTGATACCAGTGCATAAAGTCGCACAATGTGCAACACTAATTTAAGAGAGGCATCGTGAAGTCATAGTTTGAAATGATTAGTCTAGTGGTAAAAAATTAAATTGTGCTATTAAAAGCTGATAATTAAGAAGACACTATGTTATTTTTTTCTTAATTTGAACTTGGTAACAATATATATATATATATTTCACTTACATTGTTTAAATTCAACATTAGGATGTGATTTCACTTAGTACAGTCGTTCTAGTGTCATACCATATATAATTTTATTTCATCAAGCTTAAAATAAAAAAATATATACCCTCTTTTAAGATATAATACAATACACTTTATTTTCATCTACTTTTTTGTTGATGAGATAATAGTCTTAAAGCTATTACTGGAAATAATTTTTTTTGAGTGCCAGAAATAGTACTTTTCAATTCCATTTTGCGAATTTATTGAATTTGGTATCGTAAGATAATACCAGTGGCCTGTTGCATCTTTAGCGATAGGTGAACAGTGTTAGCAAGAATGCAGTGTAATACATAACAGCTAGTTATAGTTAGCAAATATAAAATGATGCCCTGTTATCCATTCTGCAGAATGCAGGCAATTCTGTGCTCAGCGTTTCTCAGCAACTATGTTGCACTTGGCTCTAAAATGGCCAACTTCAATCAGTTTGCTTAAAATCTTTGCTTCTGCGAAGGACTTCGTGTTAAAACACCTTGACGAATTGACTATACTTTCTTAAACTTTATTACCTATTCAGACTTTGCACGATTTTTTTTTGTAATATCACACTTTTATTTAACCTTTACAAAAAGTTTATACAGGGTAGAATCCAAAATAATATTAAAACACAGGTCTAATGTACTTAAAACTGCTTTAGTTGTTCGGTAACTTTACTTTCCTGTAAGTTTTGTCGCTACCAAACAAAAAATGGCAACACCAAAAGTGTATATTAAAATACTTTAAAAATCAGAAAAACAATTTTAACGGTAAATGAAAATTCACAAGTGATAGACGGAAAAGAATATTTAAATGTCATTCATGTTGTTGTTCTTTATGTCGTTTCATAATGTCAAATTATTAAGAGCTAGCACATTCTGTTATAAGGCTTAGATCCCAATTATTGGTTTCATTCCACGTAGGTTATATGAAGTAAGGTTAAATTTAACATAAACTTGGACTTTAAATACGTGTTTATAAGGCTTACCTCTTCATGTAGATAATATTGCGCTAAATACTTGGTTGAATAATCCTTTAAAATTTCATATATCCACATTAAAGCTTCCATCCGTACGTGTTTACCTTTAATAATCCCTGTTTATCCTGCTTATGACGTAACAAAAAGCCCTGGACTCATATCACTCAAAACGGACCTGCTTTGGTAGGCCTCAGTAACTGAAGAATGCTTGCTGTCACAGATCGATCGACTAGTTGCTCTGCTGCTCGAATTTCTCTTTAGAGAGGTAGTGGCTTATGTGTACAGAGATAATAGAGATGAAACAGGGAGTTGAGGGGGCGACTAGGAAAGAGCTGACGTAAGGGGCACAGAATTAGCGGTGATAAG
Source organism: Tachypleus tridentatus (assembly GCF_004210375.1). Lineage (NCBI taxonomy): Eukaryota > Metazoa > Arthropoda > Merostomata > Xiphosura > Limulidae > Tachypleus > Tachypleus tridentatus. The sequence goes on along the minus strand of NC_134837.1, from coordinate 39,491,537 downwards.
ATTCACAAACAAAATTAAATTAGTGTTAGTTAGGAGCACTGGCTACAACCATTGTGCTAGAAATATTTTACGTTATCAAGGAGAATACGAGACACAACCTATTATCTGTTATTTCTACTTCTTTTACTGCTATGGGTTATTCACTCAGAATCACATCTGTGATTATTTAATACTCAGTGATATTAGAATGTTTATAATTAGATTGTGTTAAAAAAAGTACTCAAAGTAATACATATATATGTATAAAACTTCTTGTTTACAGAGCACAGATGGTGCCTATGGTTTCGCCTTACTGAAGCTGTATTTCCCTTTGCTGGTTATTAGGCGTGTTTAGTATTATGAGTTATCCTAAGAGTGATAATACAACGTTTCTTTACTTATAGCGTGACAGAGAAGAGAGAAGGTAAACACCTGGTAAACGTATAGGCTTTTCAGACGTTTGTTTTTCGTACTTTCTGTACCAAATCTACGAATCCGCTTTAAATAAAACCAACGTGACAATGGTAATATAAAACACTTCAAAGAGAGGAAAATAAAGTTTACAAATATACATTTTAAATCAAGAGACAACACCCTAAGGTAGAAATATAAATATTACGTCCTCAGAGTCTTGTATAACTTGATCGCACTTTTCCTAGTTTCAAGCCCAGCATGGCCAGGTGATTAAGGCACTCAACTCATAATCCGAGGGTTGCGGGTTCAAATTCTCATCGCCCCAAACTTGCTCGCCCTTTCAGCAGTGGGGACGTTACAATGTGACAATCCCACTCTTCCTTGGTAAAAGTTTGTTTGTTTGTTTGTTTTGGAATTTCGCACAAAGCTACTCGAGGGCTATCTGTGCTAGCCGTCCCTAATTTAGCAGTGTAAGACTAGAGGGAAGGCAGCTAGTCATCACCACCCACCGCCAACTCTTGGGCTACTCTTTTACCAACGAAAAGTGGGATTGACCGTCACATTATAACGCCCCCACGGCTGGGAGGGCGAGCATGTTTGGCGCGACTCGGGCGCGAACCCGCGACCCTCAGATTACGAAGCGCACGCCTTAACGCGCTAGGCCATGCCAACCTTGGTAAAAGAGTAGCACAAGAGTTGGGGGTGGGCGGTGATGACTAGCTGCATTCCCTCTAGTCTTACACTGCTAAATTAGGGACAGCTTGCGCAAATAGCCCTCATGTAGTCTTGCGCGAAATTAAACAAAAAACCAACCTTGTTGTATAATATCGTTTTGCATGCATTTTATTTAACGTGTGTCAGCTACCTTGAGTTATGTTCTAGAGGATACGAAAAATATATTTAAATCATTATTTTTACAAACAGGAATCTCTACAACTTTATAGACATATATTCAGGATTTACTGCATTTGTACTTAATTGGCCCGGCATGGGTAAGCGTATTAAGACGTGTGACTCGTAATCTGAGGGTCGCGGGTTCGCGCCCGAGTTGCGCCAAACATGCTCGCCCTCCCAGCCGTGGGGGCGTTATAATGTGACGGTCAATCCCACTTTTCGTTAGTGAAAGAGTAGCCCAAGAGTTGGCGGTGGGTGGTGATGACTAGCTGCCTTCCCTCTAGTCTTACACTGCTAAATTAGGGACGGCTAGCACAGATAGCCCTCGAGTAGCTTTGTGCAAAATTCAAAAAACAAACAAACAAACATCGTACTTGATTCTAAAAATTTTGACTCCCATCACGTGACTTCTTGCTTTTTACATCACAGTAACGTCGAAACAAATATTTCACTTCATTTAATAGAAATCTGCACTAAACGTAAGATTACAAGTATTTCGCAAATGTACTCGAAAAATAAGAAAAAACAAACTCCATTTCGAAGGAATTATTATCGTAACTTAAAGATATGAATTTGAAAAATGTAAAACAAGAGGGATTTCTCAATAGCCGCGGCAGTTGAAATTCTTTCAGGCATTGGATTAGAGTAAATTAACTGCTGAGACCTTTTTTTTTTTTCATTTTTATTAGCTTTATTTGTGTGCACCAGCAATACCAAACGTGGGGTGTGCGAAGGCTCGATTCGATTTTGTTACTTATCAGAATCTCTGCGAGCCTACCCTCAAATTAAAATTCTTTCAGACAGAGTTAGAGTAAATTAACCTATGAAACCTTGGGTGTGATAAAATACACCAACCGAAACGGTTTGATCTCTTGAATCCATTTTATTGGATGCTATGCCACGGCTAAAAAATATCGCAATCATTAAGAAAGTCACTTATACAGTGGAGAGAACAAATAAATCAACCAAATATATACAGAAAAATAATAAAACATTTGAATTATGTAAATCTAAATACAGTGTTACGCTTGTCAAATAATCATCTAGTTCATATCCAATGCCTTCTAGAATTGAGCGTGGCCCTGTTGCTAGCGTGCCGGACTGCAGAGCTGAAGTTCTGTGCTTCACAAGCAGTTAACGTAACAGTAACAAAAAAAAAACAAACAAACACGTTCCACACTTAGAGATGGAGATGCGTCATAAGAGTGAGGGTAAGATTCTATTATTCGATTTTGTTTGGTTTGAATTTCGCGCAAAACTACTCGAGGTTTATATGCGCTAGTCGTCCCTAATTTAGCAGCTTAAGACTAGAGGGAATGCAGCTAGTCATCACTACCCACCGCCAATCGTGGGATTGACCTTTATATCATAACGTCCCCACGGCTGAAAAGGTGATTATGTTTGGTGTGAAGGAGATTCGAACCTGCGACCCTCTGATTTTGTGTCGAGTGCCTTAACCTCCTGGTCATGCCGGGTCTGTACAAGTCGGATAGAAACCATAGACCAAATATTCAACTAAGGACTGGGTTTGTAATAAACTAACAGTGAGTAACTTCGGCTCATGTCTATCGGTTTACAGTTAGTAACATAAATCAATATGTATTTTGTCGCTTTGAGAAAAAAAATGTATTTACTTTCATAATGGGCCTGGCATGGCCTAGCGCGTTGAGGCGTACGCTTCGTAATCTGAGGGTCGCGGGTTCGCGCCCGAGTCGCGCCAAACATGCTCGCCCTCCCAGCCGTGGGGGCGTTATAATGTCACGGTCAATCTCACTATTCGTTGGTAAAAACGTAGCCCAAGACTTGGCGGTGGGTGGTGATGACTAGCTGCCTTCCCTCTAGTCTTACACTGCTAAATTAGGGACGGCTAGCACAGATAGCCCTCGAGTAGCTTTGTGCGAAATTCCAAAACAAACAAACAAACAAAACTTTCATAATGAATCAAACATTTTTCCGCAGTGCTTTCCATCAAGCATCCTTATATACATATATGTCAATATCTGAAATATGACCAAATCACGAAAACAAAGAGAAAAAAACCTATTTATGGCTGATGGTTCTTTTTTTGTGTTTAAATAAATACAAATATACGATAATATGTTGTCGCATCGTGATGAAAATGTACAGTCTCACACACATGCGATCGTCTACTAAATGATAACAACCTTTCTGGTTTATGTAAGCCCGGATCCAGAACTAATAATCTATATTATACGTGTCTATGCATCATATGAGCAGTTAGTTAATGGTTGTTAAACTGGCAATTTTCCAATTTCACGCCGTATTTCAGTTTCGGTATATTTACGTGTGAAGTCTTAGCTAATCTGTTGGGCCAGTTTGTTTGTTTCGTTAGTTCTTTCATGGAAAAACGAAGTGGGACTATATGCTGTGTCCACCTCCGGTAATCGAATCTCGGATTTTAACGTTATAAATCTACCGTTGTTTCATCAAGGGACTTTTTGAGACAGTGTTGCCTTGTAGAGTTGTTACCAATTTTTTAAATACGCGTGTTTTTCCAGAACATATGACGATTTTATAGAGTATTTGTTGTTATGTTGAAACTAGAAAAGTGACACCTGCATGACAAATTGCAGAATCCACTCACACAACAAGGCTTATTTTAATTTTAAAACTTCAAATCTTTCTCAGCATCCAGATAAGTTTCCATAAAATTATCTCTACACGTTCATGTTGACCACAGTCTCATGCACTCATCTTCACTGTTGAAAGAGAATTCTTACTAATATTTTCTAGCTTGTCAGAAAAATCGAAAGTTAATTGACGTTTACTGTAAAATATAATCTAAATCATGATTATATTTATAAATTATATATAAATATGTCATGTTGATATGTTATTTAAATTCTGTTTTTAAAATCCTTTTTGATGTTGCTGTTGTTTAAATTCAGGATTTTCTACAGAAAAAGAACAGCTAGAGATTATGTTCCTCAAGGATAGCGAGAAAAGTTTTCTACTATATGGTAGTTCAAACTGGACCTCTTAAAGGTAAGTACATAACTTAATACATCATCAACAATATGTAAATCATAAATATCCATTGTTGCCTGTATTGTTTGGTTAAAACAAATTTAATAACTCTTATTAAGTACACGACGCTTGAAAATCATCCAAGTGAATACATGGTTTATTTCTGCAAACTATTAGTGCAATAAAGCTAAAGTTAAGCAAGTGAAAATAAAGCTAGATACGTGATTATTTGTTTAGGCGTAATGGGCGATTTCTGAAGTCTTTCACAGCTTGTACTGTAATAACAGAAATAGAGAAGAATAATTAGTATTGTCAAAGGGTATTCTAAAGTGATGAACTATGTAGCCTTTGACGAAAAAGAGAGAATTACTTAGATCTGTGAATACAACTGTGATAACCAATAGTGTAACGAATTAAAGGAACGAACAGATTACAAACACTTCACAAAGAAATCGCTTAATCCTTTATCGTTTTACAGCAGGCCAAACTTAGCCTGAAATTTTTCATTTTCTCCTTTCTCCTTGCACCAATGCAAAAAGCAAACTTTCCTTTAATCAATTTATTTCAAATTTTGTATTTAGCTGGGTTATATGATACCCTAGTCTGACAACGAATTTTATTCTAAAAGCATCACTACTTTTGGATATATTGTTTAAAATATCCAAAACTTATGGCAAAATCTTGTACATATTTAAAAAAAAATTGTCTGTTCAATAACACTGAAATTTCAACCACACGTTAGGGTGTTCTTAACATTATACAAGTTTTAATTTAATAAAAATTGGATGCAAAATCCAGAACCTATGACACCACATCCACCATCGTGTAAAATTTTTCACACGATTTTACATAGTGATTTGCATCACTCTTTAAATGTGATTGCCTTCGTTTCTAGCGTATACTTAACATATTTTATAATATCACTTTATCTACTATATAAAAACTATACATGTAACATGATATCTATCGAAATCAACTTGGCTGAAAAAGTGTAAACAAAAGTAGAGCTGTTGAGACATAAACTCAGTCACTGGAGAACTAAAGAAGCCCACGTGAAGTTATAATGTCTCTTAATTTAGTAGATGTTTGATATTAATTACTCCAAACTATCTGAGTTTAGAGTAAGATATGTAGTCGCATGTGTGGCATAAACTACGACTTCAAGGTCAAATTTTGTAGGTTTGTTTAGATGTAAATACTTCTGTTTGTAACATATAACATACTAAGTTATCTTAATTCGTTTGAAAGAAGTCAGGGAAATTGTAGTGAACATTTGAGGAGATTTATATTAAAATATAGTTGCAATTGACGTTCTCTAAATTTGTCTATTGAATGAATAGTACATGAGAATCAAAGAAATTCTGCCAGTATGTCGTGTGTCAGCGTGTTGAAGGCAATCGGCATATAATACACTGAATGTAGCGAGCTTACCGTTATCACTGATGTAGACGTGATGTTTAATAAAATCCTTTATTTCGTTTGATCTACAAAGGAGGTTTTCGTTATTAGAACATACACGTTTTAGTCGTAAGAACTGACGTTTTGAAATGAAGTTTTAAATTCAGAATGGCAATAGCTGTAGTTTAAATAGCAGTAATCGTCAAAAGACTTATAATGTGTGCTGGTTGTAAGTGTAGGTTTCGAAATACCAATACTGAAGTCTGAAAAGCGTGCACTCTGACTTGAGAGTAGGGTCGTATATATAGATGACGGATGACAAGTATTTGCATAAAAATTAATATGCTCGAATTTCGTTTTGCATAATGTAAAAAGTAGTGAATTTATAGCTGAAAGTATTACATATCCTTTGTGAATTAAGTACGACAGCAAGCAATGATCTTTATCGAAGACGTGGTTTGGAGTTTCAGTTCCATTATGTTTCTGGCATATCATTAACTTTATCTTTGTTTTATAGCGTTAATTTTAATTTTCTATGAACAATTAACGTATTGCATCACATTGTATATATATATATACATGCATACATACATAAATATATATTAGTTCTTCTAAGTAATGTACAAAAAGGCTTGCATGAGATTGTACCATTTTGTTTCCGATGGCAACCTCTTGTACTGCTGACATATTTATCTTTTGATTTCGATATCGTTTAAGTTCAGTAGTAATGTTGCTAATAGCTATAAGTTATCAGTAATGGAACATAAGAGGTTTCTTTTAAGTGCAGTTAGTCCATCACTGCGTAGTGCAAAGAGTCTAAAGAAAGACTAGTCCTATAGTTTAAAATATAATGTGATAGAAGAGTTAAATTAGTAGAAGCGATTAAACATATTGGTGCTGTCAGTAACGTAGGAGGTAAAATATTGACTTTCAGTCCAAAAATACTATCGAGGACGTTACACATTAGTTACATGTTGAGATCACAAGGAAGCCTGGGCAATCAGTCTTACGAAACGTAGGTAACAAGTTGAAGGAAGGAAGTGTTAAAAGTATAAGATTTTCATGCTGTTTCTAAGTTTACCGAAGAGTGCGAGTCCATGAAGTGGGAAATAAAGGATTTCATTTTATTTAGATGTCAACTTTCTTAAGTAACTGTTTTAATACTTTCCACGTCTTGCGAAATTTTTCTGTTAATACTAGATAGGTATATTACGACCTCGGGTTGCAAAAAACCGACCCAAATTTAGAAAAACGAAAATCTTCAGAGCCGAAAAACGGATTGGAGGCGCCAGACTTTGTGACCATAATCAAATAATACCATCTAAAAACTTAATTCTTCTAATTAAAAATATATACTTATAAGTGAAATCTGTGAAATGTCTTGACAGGAACATAAACATAGAAAGAAAGGTGACTGTGCTGTTATCGATAGTGCTAACCTTTAGATTCACGCTCGAATAAAACAAGTTATATTAACTGGAAGTGAAGAAACGATGCTGAAAGTGGAGAAAAAAGAGTAATAGAAGAACAAGTGACCTGATAGGTCAAAATAGAATTAGATTAGAAGAAAGTAAGGTGTATGATGTTGATCATGGAGAAGATGGAAATGCTGAAACCTCTAAAACCGTTACTGCTGTGTACAGCTGTCTCTGTTTTCATACTTCATGGATTTCTGATCTGAAAAAAAAGATTCTGAATGGTAAAGTCAAGTAGTTTATTTCCATCAATAAGTGCTGCCTTCTGGAACATAAAATTTCAAACTTTGGCGTGACGATTAGGGAGTTTAAATTTTCGTGATAGTGGGGAAAAAAGTCTTAAACGTGTACACTAAAAAAATTTTGTTTTTTTGTAATTGCGGTAGATTTAGATATTTCTCTCAGGCTCATCGACGAGCTAGAAGTTTTAAAACCAAATAATTACATACACAAAACTGAAATTAGTTTGTTATGTAATTACTACCTTTTTTGGTTTCACGCACAGCTACAAGAGCATTGTTTGCGCTAGCCGTCTATAATTTAGTAGTGTAAGACTAGAGGAAATGCAATTAGTCATCACCACCCACAGCCAACTCTTCGGTTACTCTTTTACCCACGCATAGTGGGGATGACCGTCAATTTATAACGCCCCCCCCGCCACAACTGAACAAGCAAGCATGTTTGGTGTGAGGGGGATTTGAACCCACGAGTCTCACATTAAGAATCGACCGCTTTAACTACTTAGCCATGTCGGTCCTACCAAATGTAAGACTTCAACTTAGTACACAAATTTATATCCAAGAGACGCTAATTCAATTCACATTTAGTTAGTTATGTACAAAAGTAAAATATTTAATTGTGTTTATTTTTTTGTTTCTGAATTTTACGTAAAGCTACTCGAGGGCTGTCTGCGCTAGCTGTCCCTAATTTAACAGTGCAAGACTAGAGGGAAGGCAGCTAGTCATCACCACCCACCGCCAACTCTTGGGCTATTCTTTTACCAATGAATAGTGGGATTGACCGCCACATTATAACACACCCACGGCTGAAAGGGCGAGCATGTTTGGTGCGATCGGGATGCGAGCCCGCGACCCTCAGATTACGAGTCGCACGCCTTAACTCACCTGGCCATGCCGGGCCTATTTAATTAGGTTTTAAAAGTCTCGCTACTGCTATTATACAATAATAGAAAGGTGAGACGAATCATGTCGTGATAAAGACTTTACAGTAAAAAATAATGAAGACTAAAATAACAGTTCCTGAGGTTATTTTAACCAAACTTTTATAAAATAATGATTTGCCTTGAAAATTCTACATTTTGGATCCATTTTGTTCAGATCTCAAAATAAACTGCAATTTGTTCCAAAGAAGAAAAGTATAAAAATTTTAAATTATCACGTTGGAATTTGCAGAATTTCTCATACGTTTTATTATGAAAAGGTTTATAGATTCTAAATACTTTGGTGAAATTTAGCAAATCATTTAGATTAGAAAAAACAACAACGTATCAATGAGTTACTTGTGACATTTGTAATTCAGGGATTGACGTCAGAAACCACGAAGCCTGCCGCGAAGCCATAGAGTTTTGTTACATACGAAACAATAAAAGTGTTAATACCCATACCAGCCGTTCTGAAATACATTTTTATTTCAAGTGGGTGTGTCGTCATCAAGAGAAACGTTGGACGATAACAGTCTTTAAATAAATATGATTTTGTATTTCTTTGATCCGGCATTTTTAGTTTTAGCTATATTTGAATCATTTTCTTGGTATTATTACTGAATAAAGTGAATAAATACGGATAAAATAAAAAGCGGTCAGATGGTTTTGAAATGTTGTACAAACCTTTTCATTCATCAAAAGTGTTGTTTGTGTATTTCATATGCTGTAATTATTAAACTGTTGTTTCAAAGTTATACTTATAATATTAATGGTAAAACTTTTTTGAATGGAAGCAGAAACTGATTGTTTAAGTACTAGTGATAGCATAGCATAAGAACCAAATTTTACATTAGTTTAGTTAGTTAGTTATCACCATTAGATTCCATCTAGGAACATAGGCCCGCAATCGCTTGCGGATTCTTCAACAAGTATTTAAGTATCTAAGGTTGTTAGCCCACTGCACCGAGCCGTCTCTAATTTAGCAGTGTAAGACTAGAGGGAAGGCAGCTAGTCATCACCACCCACCGCCAACTCTTGGGCTACTCTTTTACCAACGAATAGTGGGATTGACCGTCACCTTATAACGTCCCCACGGCTGGGAGGGCGAGCATGTTTGGCGCGACGCGGGCGCGAACCAGCGACCATCGGATTACGAGTCGCACGCCTTACGTGCTTGGCCTTGCCAGGCCCAAATTTTACATTGCTATGTATAAATTACGTTATACAGGGTGTTCGGAAAGTCTCTGTGCACTTATATATTTATTAGTAGACATGTTTCAATATAGAACACAGGAGGTAAATATGAATGACAATTATAAACAATGTTGAAAGTGACCCCGTTGGCATCAATACAGGCTTGGATCCTTCTTATTTTGTTTCTAAACACCGCGATCAGTTGCTGGCTTGAAATAGACTGAATAAATGCTGTTACAAAACTGCACAGTGACTTTCCAAACACCCTGTACTTTAATCTTGTGGTAAAAACTGTCAAATCAAAACAACTGAAAACTTTAAATTTTATAAGACAAAATGTGTTAACTAAAAGTATTTGGATGCCACAGTTTGTCTCTCATTAGCAATAAAAGAGAAATATACACAGAGACAAACACAGTAAATTTTGTGTAATTATCCGTCGGAAAGGTAAACGTGGCGATTTTTTATCTGTTTTAGATTTTCCGCGCAAATTTAAACAAACAGTTACCTGAGTACAGCCGTTTCTAATTCTGGGCTGATAGACTAGAGCGAACGCAACTAGTTAACAATACCAATTGCCAAATCTTAGGACATATTTGTATGTTTGTGGTTGTGTTTTTTTTTTCTTATAGCAAAGCCACATCGAGCTATCTGCTGTGTCCGTCGAGGGGGATCGAACCCCTGATTTTAGCATTGTATTTACGAAGACTTACCACTGTCCCACCACGGGACCGTATTTATATTACATTATTGTCTAACTGAATAAGGGGATTTGACAGTCGCTCTTATAACACAACCAGTATACTTTTTGCAGCAACTTGTTTTTCTCCGAAAAGAAGCCACAGTTAATTCGATTTTTTGTCATTTTTTAACATTTATATTAAGCAATATAGAGATCTCACTGACCGTAATGAGCTGCTTTAAATACAAGTTCTCGAATGAATATTGTTCCGCAAGACCCAAGAAGGAAAACTTGGATGAACTATAATAAACAACAAACTGACACATTTTTCAGTGTATTCGTTATAATCATACATCCAAGGTTAAATAAACAACCAATTAAAATTAACCTTATAGGGGAAATAAAAATATAATCATATTTAAATCATTCAATTCACATTTGTTTATAATTTTATATAAATACTCTCATATTGTTACGAGTATAATAACTGGATAAATTATGACTTTTTTTTTGAAAGAACGATAGTTATTACAAGTTTAAATGACATAATTGTTTGTTTGGCGTTAAGGATAAAGCTACACAACAGACTTCTGTGCTCTGCCCAGCACAGGTATCGAAGCCCGGTTTCTAGTGATGTGATTCCGCAGGCGTAGGGCTGTGCCACTAGGGGACTAATGTTTTGTTTGTTTTTTTAATTTCGCGCAACGCTACTCGAGGGCTATCTGCGCTTGCCGTCCCTAATTTAGTAGTGTAAGACTAGAGGGAAGGCAGCTAGTCATCACCACCCACCGCCAACTCTTGGGTCACACTTTTACCAACGAATAGTGGGATTGAACGTCACATAATGCCCCCATGGGTGAAAGGGCGAGCCTCGGATTACGAGTCGAACGCCTTAACACACTTGGCCATGCCGAGCCAGGGAACGAATGAGTGAAACACATTCTCCTTTCCTGTAGTTTATCCATTATTACTCAGATTTAATTTAGTTTTCAATTCAAAGTACTTCGAGCAGAATAAAAAGCTATTACTTCTTTCTTTGTGTTGTACTCAGGAGAGATACTTTTTAACTTTATTATTAAAGAAATAAATACTTAACCCTTTCAGAGCTGAGTAATACTTAAAACACTAATACTATACAGTTACATAACAAATAGTCGGCTGAAAATCGAACTTTTATAATAAATATTGAAAACATAGAAATAACGAAAGAAAATATTTAATTACGGACGTTTCGGAATTGCTTTAAATTCAATCATCGGCGTTAAAACTTAAAACAATTATTCTAACTACACAATAAAAACAAAAACATTGACTATTAAAAGAGAAGGTTTTGTAAACAAACAAAAGTTACGATGGAACAGATTTAAACGGTAACAATAAAATATAATGTACGACAAAATGTGCAGCATACATATATTTAATAACTATTATTCTTAAGATAAAATATTATATAAAAAAGGCTTATATATAAGTATAAACACTGTATTTTTATAGAAACAGTAATAACAATGATAATAATTAATTGGAAACACTAGAAATAACGTCACTATTTAATATGGGGCTAAAATGTTATATAGAATTTGCACATGAATAAAGGGGAATTTCAGCTAGAAGCAGATATGAGGTAAATTATTCCCCCCTCCCCGAGACCTGTATCAGATTACACGGTTAAGAACAACCCTCTACTTTCTTAAAAGTTTAAAATTCTTAATTCCCGAACCACAGATTGTGAACTCTTTATCAAAAGTAGTCTCCTCAGCTTCGATAACCCCCTAACACTAATTAATAACATCATCTGTTGTTTTTAATTTAACCAGAGTCAGACTATCTGTGTTTATATTTAATTAATTTCATTGTTATTATTATTATTTGCTTTATAGATGCAGTGCTCACACTTATACATAAGCCTTTGTTTATTATGATTTACTTTAACAATATTATTAAACGTGTGTAAGTCGCACATGTTGACGTACATTCTATTATACTGTCACAATTTAAACCATTTTTTTCTAAACTTTGATTGTATAAAACACCCGCTATCTTAATAACCAATGCTGTTTTTGTTTTCGTGATGATGGAATTTGAAGAAATTCCGAGACGTCCGTAATTAAAAATGTTTTTTTATGTTACCTTATTTTTTATATTTATTATAACACTCAGTTGATTAATAAAGAAGTTCTTACTGCTAATGTGTATACATATATGTGTGTGCGTTATTCAAAAGAAGATTTTTGACAAAATAGATACGTAAAATGAAATACATCCCACTGCATATGTAATCGTAAAACAGGACATGAAACCATATATTTCACGAAATGTAAGCTAAAAACATAGAAGAAACAACAACTGTCGTTGTGTGTTTATCATACTAACGCATTACCCCATTCTACAACATTTAGCATATCCTTATGTCACACACCAATCTGGTTTATCATTGTATTACGACAATGTGACATTTCTGTTAGTAACAAGGCAATGACATTGCATAACGTGACTAGAATAATTAGAAAATACATTATTAACCTTGAAATTTACTAATATTTAGCAAACGTATTTTTATTTGTTATCTAAAGAGTAGAAAATTCGTGTCTTAGTAATTTTTTATCAAAATTGACAAGATACAAGAAGACAGCAATAAAATGGGCGGGTTTCACCTTTGGATTGCACAACATTGCAGGAAAAACAGTTCCACAGGTGCTACAAACACTTATCGATATATCAACCATTTTGAAACTTAAGTAACAAAAAGACATCACTTGTAGTCCAGTAAACAATAACGTTATCTTCAATTAATGTCAACTAAAGATCACACACAATAAATCGTTAAATAATATTATATTTACTTAAAAATCAGGAGATTAATAAGATAAAAGACTTATTCCCTTGAACTTTCAGTTGAATAATTTTGTTTGTAAAAGTTTCATTTCGGCGAGTGAAATCTAATTATTAGAAGTGAAATCATTTAGAATATTGTAGAAAAGTTATAAGTTTCACTTTTTTATCTTCAACCATTCTATAAGAAATAAAAATGTCTTGGCTTGTTTTTTAATGAAACTTAAGAGCCATGGAAAGTAATTTATAAGTAATCCATTAAAAATTAAATATTGAAATATTTAAAACGATTTCCTTAATGTACAAGTTCTCCTACTACACATACGCACGTAACAATAGTCAACAGGCAACCATTGGTCACACATATAGTGCAACTAATCAATAAATATATATTTCAATAATAATAATATTTTTTTAAAAAAATCGATAGCAGAGAAGAAAGGAAATATTTAAAAAACAAGAGAAGAATAATATGGTAGTTTCTAATAGCGTAAAAACAAAATGTAAATATCTTACTATTATAGAAGACCAATCGGTTTTGTCAGTTCTGTGAAAACGGTGACAAACGTTCAAGTCACAACCAACTAGTGCAGTACCCAAATAGCGTCACCCCGTCTACGTATCTTTATGGACAGAGATATGAAAATATTTACTAGCTCGTACTGAAGGGGGGGGGTTAGTCTGTATGCTGCAGAACTGATATCGTAACCATCTGCCACGTGCTTTATCTCGCGGATCAACACGCTAGATATTTTAATGCCGCAAGTGTTTTGCTGCATTGATAAAGCCGAAGTTCATACTGTAGGGGGCGCTGTGTTGTATGTGTGAGGACATTTTTTTTGTTTAATGACAAGCCACACCCACTATTTATCATTTATAAGTAATAGTATATGTAATTTTATTATTATGTAATAGTAAAAATATTTAGTGTATATTTCATAGACGTCTTTCATTATTGACAACTGTGAGTTCTAAAGCCGCTGTTTAGACATATGAAATTATTTTGAAAGTAACAATCACTTATACACTACAATCATAATTCAGTTAAGTTTTTCAGTTGACTACTGCTTTAGTTGAAAGAGGAAAATTATAAATAGTACAATCAACTTCATTAGCACAGGGTTATAAATAACTTCTTTTTCTTTTTTTAATTTCCACTTCCTGTCACTTTTATACGTAGTTTTTATCAATACACCATAATATTTTCCATCCAGTGTATTTTCAGTTTATGGCAGAAGAGGGTTTTGTTTCGAATTTCGCGCAAAGCTACTCGAGGGCTATCTGCACTAAGCGTCCCTAATTTAGCAGTGTAAAACTAGAGGGAAGGCAACTAGTCATCACCAACCAACCATCTACTCTTTTACCAACGAATAAGGGGATTGACCGCAACATTATAACGTCTCCATGGCTGAAATGGCGAGTATGTTTGGCGCGACCAGAATTCGAACCCGCGACCCTCGGATTACGAGTCGAGTGCGTTAGCTACCTGACTATGCCGGGCCGTAAGGCAGAAGGAGTGTGTGTGTGTTTTCATTTAGCAACGCCATTTCAGGCTATTTGCTGAATCTACCGAGAGGAATCGAACTCCTGATTTTAGCGTTGTAAATCCGTATACTTACCGTTGTACTAGCGGGGACATTAAAGCAGAAGGAACTGTAAATAAATAAGATAATTAAGCAAATTTAAAACTTTTAATTGATTTTCGTTCACCTTAGAAAATCAACCTCTTTACACACCTGATATAATAATAACTGGTAGCAAAACTGAAAATCCATTCCGATATGGCTTCTCCCTGTCACACCAAACATGCTCGCCTTTTCAGCCGTGGAGGAGTTATTACTTTCGGTCAGTACCACTATTTGTTGGTAAGAGAGTAGCCCAAGAGTTGGCAGAGGGTGGTGATGACTAGCAGCCTTCCCTCTAGTCTTACACTGCTAAATTATGGACGGCTAGCGCAGATAACCCTCGTGTAGCTTTGCGCGAAATTGAAACCAATCCAAACCGATATGGCTTCTTAGAATGTTTTATCTATATCTGACAGTTACAAATTACAATTAGCCTATGGGTCATTCCATGCCAACTCATCTCGGGCTTTCCTGTTCATGTCATAAATTTTCTTGAAAATATTTAAGCAAAAACTTAATTTTGATATATTAAGCCATGCAGTACAGATTTAGGATTTCGCATAGCTGAATAAATCAAAATGAAGTTTGCTTTAATTTCTTACAAGAAAATCTATGACGTGAACCAGGAAAAGCTCTCTTTTTCTGGTGAGTTGGCATGGAATGATCCCAATTGGCATCCATTGGTTATGTATCATTGTTCTATAATGCTGAATGCAGTTAAAGAAAACATGTTGTTTTCGTACTGTTTTTGCTCAACCAACAAGTATATTGAATCAGTCATTTTTGAGGATAAATAGACAGAAATAGTAAAATTATTTCTCTTGCTTGTTTCTTAGCGCATGGTCACACAGTTGGCTATCTGTGCTCCACCCACCATTGATATTAAAATGCTATTTTTAGTCGTACAAGTCCCCAGACTTTCAACTCCTCCACTGGAGGTTAGTAAAAGAAACATTTATTATATCATCGTTGTATACAAAAGTAAAAAAACAACAACAAACAAACAAACCATAAAACACATATTAAATTATCATACAGAGTTTATACGGCTATTTTAAATTTCAAATTTCTATCTTTAAAAAATCTATATTTTAATACATACACAAAATCGCATTTAAGTAAATTGATTTCCTTTTCCTTACTTCACAAGTTTCGAAATATCTTTAGTGTGGAAAACATAGTTTATGGTAATATATAACTATTTAGTATAAATTTGACAACTATTGAAATATGCTTATTGAGACAGGTGATTAATGTATATGGCGGAAGGGGCACGTTTACTCCCCTTGTTTCAATTAATTTTTCTACACTACTTTGTGAACTTAGCTTAGTTTTTCCCCTTGTTTCAATTAATTTTCTACACTACTTTGTGAACTTAGCTTAGTTTTTTTTTGCCAACCACATCCTAATTTCCAATAGGTTTAGACCCTATTGTTTAACGGCATTCATTCAGTTAGATCTAATAGATAGCAAAAATTGAAGTTTAAATATTATAATATAATCAGATCGGTTGTGCTCTTTGTTTCTAACTTTCATTCGAATTATTTCAGCTGAACCGCGAATAAACATAAATTACTTAACAGAAAATTCATCTCTAACTACTTGTAAAGTTGTAGATCCCTTAAATTTGTTTATTCATATCAATTTCATATTAATTTTTTTATATATAATAATGTTGAATTTTCCCTCACTATTTTAACGTTCCAGTTTGTTAAAAATATTAATGAATCTATAACATGTGAGCCATTTACTCCAAGGAACTGAGAAGTGTTTTACGTTTATGCAGAGTAACTCGAGCAAACAGTTTGTTTGTCTGAATTTCGAACAAAGTTACTTGAGGGATATTTATACTTGTCCTCCCAGATATAGAAGTGATATGCTAGAGGGAAGGCAGCAACTCAAGAGCACTCACTACTAACTCTTAGGCTAAAAATATGATTGATCGTCACATTTTAACACCTCCATGAATGAAAGGGCAAGCATGTTCATTGACGAGATTTGAACTCACGACTCTCAGATTACGCTCTGTCCATCAAGCCTTGCCAGGTTTAAAGCAAACAGAAAGATAATATCCGTGAGTTTTGAAAACGACAAGGTCACTCTCAACACAAACAAACATTCAAAGTTTTCTTGGTCTTGTGTGTGTTCAACACACTCAAGTACTTTTTAAATGAATCATGCACTTTTGTTAAAGAATATTTAAAGATAAGAAGACGTCTACATTTTTGTTGCTTTGGATAAGTAAATTAGGTTTCTAGTAAAAGTAAAAATGGCTGTATTCCAGAGTTTGCAAAGATGTATTTATTTGAATGCGAAATGTTTAGATTTAACCAACAGTTTTGCGGCCCCCCGCTAGAGCAGCGGTATGTCTACGGATTTACAACGCTAAAATTAGGGTTTCGATTCCCCTCGGTGGGCTCAGCAGATAACCCAAAGTGGCTTTGCTATAAGAAAATATAGCAGATAATCTTCGTATAGCTTTGTGTGAAATTCAGAACAAACAAACATTGGATGCTTATTAATTAGGAGGCGCAATTTAAATAATGCTTTTCAAAATATAGTAAATGTACATTAGAATTTATGTAACTCTCTTTAAACAAAATATACGCTATCACTTGCAATCATTAGAGTAGATTACACACATTCTGGTTTTATCCTGTGTCATTATCAAGTGTGGAAAAATATTACGTAGTTTAGACGAGAATTATAATTTTCAAAGTATTTTTACAATAACTGTAATCATAATTGACAATACTATAGGTAAGATAAAGATGAACGATTTTAAATACGTATTGGAACCTCGAAATAAATATCATTTGTAAACCATCGGTCCCCCTACACGTCAGTGGTAAGTACATACAATGCAAAAATGGGGTTAACTTCATGCGGTTAACAGAGTGCAGATTATCCTTTGCGTAGATTTGCACTTTGAAAACAACGTAACCATTTTTACTTCCCTGAGGGCTTGGGACTCTAAAATTGGAAATTCGATCACCACACTAGGCAAGAATAAACAGTTACTGGGTAGCTTTGAATTAAAAACAAACAACTTTGATCACATAAGTTATAGCGAAAGTCAGTTTTGTTCACTAATGATCACAGAACTAAGTTACCTTTAATATAAGCTAATCGGATTGTGTTTTTTATGTTAATTTAACAGTTGAAACATGAAAGCATTCATGAAGTTGTGACTTATATTAATACTAGACGTAATGCCAGCTTCTAATCCATTTGGTGTTATTCATTGGACTGGGGCTCTTTCAAACAAAATACCAATATTAATTCATTTAACAAAATCTGATTTAACATTTCTATATAAAAACTGCTAAGTTAGATCCATTTGCGAAAATATAAACAAACAATGTGAAACCTTAATATTATATTAAACTTTAAAATAATAAACGTATCCTGAAGGAAAGGAGAAAGTTTATTAAACTTCTCTACGAAGATTAGAACGTGCGTTATTTATCTAGAAACAAAACTACCATAAGATTCTACTAGCTCATAAGTAGAGGATTTAATATAAGATCGTAACTGAAACTATTGCAATGCGTATCTTTAAAAAGATTTAATTAATAGCGGTTGTTAAGGGCAACCCCAATATTTCAATTTTTATCATTTTCCGTCGACCAGCTTTATGTCTAATACGTCAGTAAATTATGAACTTAAGTAAGTTCACGGACTTAGGTCGGTAAAGTATATTACAAAATAAATTAAATACCCCGGTGATAAAATATATCATTCACTCTTGCGTATAATAATCACGTAAATAACGCTAACTAGTCTGCTGCTGTAATTTGGCAGCATAACCTCGCCCTCTAGCGTATTTGTATTCATACCGTTTCATGTGCAAAGTTAATGAATACTGTCTTGACGTTGAGCAGCCATGGCAACAAACCTTCGTGTGATTTTATAACGTTGGAGAAACATCGTGTATCTGCATTTTATGTGAATTTGTGTACGTTGTAACGTTTTTTATAATTCATTTTCCTGCTCATTATGTCAAGCTATTTACAATCTAAGAGAGAACCTGAATTGTTTCTTTTATTCATTTTCATACCCTTAAAGAAATGTACTGGTGGTGGTGGTTAAGGTGATTATCCAACCCCTTTTTATATTGTTTAAAAAATCATATCACGTTTTTGAAAATGTTATTAAATTTACTCTATTATCTAGCCACAGTTCAGAGAAGTTTAAATTTATAATACTTCTAATGGCATAGTGGTATGTCTGCGGACTTACAACACTAAAAATTGGATATTGACATTGTTACCCTTGGTGGGCAGAGCACAGACAGCCCACTCTGTAGCCTGAGTTTGACTACAAAGAAACAAAGAGAATCATAATAAAAATAAGTAACAATAAGCGGCTACTTAAACATTACAACGCTTTTCTATCGTTTGTATTAATCAGTACGACTCAATGTTTTGTTCGTTTGTTATCTATATTCGAAAATGTCTGCGCTAGCCGTCCTTAATTTTGAGCTGATATATTAGTGGAAAGGTAACTACTAAACAGAGCTCACCGCCAACTCCTGACTAACTCTGATAAAAGATCCATGATTACAGAGTAAGAAGCGCGAACTTTCTTCTTAATGGTTTGTGCTAACGGGACGCGAACATGAGATATACAAATCCACAGTCAGGCATGCTAAACTATTGCTCACGCTCGACCACAGCTCAATGAGATCATTTCACTTACTTATAAGCAAGTTATAAATCACTTAGTAAATAGAGATTTGTTAGGTTTATAAGAAATATGTGGAATAAACGAAACATCGAAAATCAAAGATACAGTTTGATAAAGGAAAATTAAATCAATATTTATAATTTATTTAACTGCTTTCAATCACCAGATTACACAAAAATGTTTTTAGGTAATCCTCTGATTCATTTGTCAATGCCAAACGACTTCAGAAGAAGTCCTGATACTTAACAATACGAAATAGATGATTTAATTTAAAACGTAAACTGTTTATCACTGGAAAAGTCCAAGATAAGTTAACGAATAAACTTGTTTGTGACATATTTGTGTGTAAAAAAAAAGAGATAAAGGAAAATAAAAAAAAATTGCATTTGATCATCAAAATATTCAAACCCATAAGAAAACAACTGTTCATAGTAGTAAGTTTGAGGCGTTACATTATAATAAAACTTATGATATTAATTATTATTAAGTCATCCTTTAACGGCTCAATAATCGCATAGGAATAAGTAATTAATTTTATTCAAGATTATTTTTAAAACCTACGTTAACTGTTCTAAATATAATACATCAACGAGTAAAGTTTGACTGTAACCCCGCTAGAAAGAGTGCTGCCTTCTTTTAAACATTCGTTCCTGAGCTTCGTTTTGATGCTAAGCCACCGAAAGTGTGTAATTCCATTTAATTAATTATTATTAATTATTAAGTCCATATCGTGTATCAGGGGGTTTGGCTAATTTTGTCATGAGATTGAAATTGTTCATTTTCACCAGTTGCTTCAGTATACAATAATGACATCTCTGTAGGAGTCGAAGTGTCAGATTGTTTAAAAAATTAAAAGAGCTATTATAATATACGTAAGAAGCAGCTAGAAGAATATACATTTCAAGTTCGAATAACCGTTGTGAGGTGGATGCTAATATCTTCAGCGCGAAATTCTGGAAACACACAGACAGGTGTGTGTGGTGTGTTTTCTTAGAGCAAAGCCACATCGAGCCCATCGAGGGGAATCGAACTCGTGATTTTAGCGTTGTAAGTTCGAAGACATAGCGCTGTACTAACAGGGGGAAACACACAGTCAAGAAATAAATCACTAATGTGGATATTATTTAAAAATTCATTGAATTATAATTTTAAAATAAAGTTATTGAATTACAATTTTTCTCAGCATCTTTATTTTAAATACTCATTAACTTTAGTTTTTGTTCTTATGTTGATATTTATTGCTTCGGCCTGGCATGGCCTAGCGCGTTAAGGCGTGCTCTTCGTAATCTGAGGGTCGCGGGTTCGCGCCCGAGTCGCGCCAAACATGCTCGCCCTCCCAGCCGTGGGGGCGTTATAATGTGATGGTCAATCCCACTATTCGTTGGTAAAAGAGTAGCCCAAGAGTTGGCGGTGGGTGGTGATGACTAGCTGCCTTCCCTCTAGTCTTACACTGCTAAATTAGGGACGGCTAGCACAGATAGCCCTCGAGTAGCTTTGTGCGAAATTCCAAAACATTTATTTTTTTGAGTGTTACATAAAACTACTTAAGAGATGTCTGCGTTAGCCACTTAGGGGGAGCAGAGAAATGACCTTAGTTGAACTTGAGATATGGAAGGCCTTGCAAGGACAAGATACATTGAGGACGAGTCCCAGTGCTCAAACAGAAGAAATAATCAAACGATAGCTAACTAAGGACAAAGAAACAATAATTAGCTAAAAGCAAAATTAAGTAGAAAATATTCCATCAGCTTCAGTTACAGCAAAGAGTTTATTATCTAAAGAAATCAATTTGCTAGTCAATGGATTATTTTACGGGAAACCTTGATACATATCGATCGATACCAGTTCTACAGATCCATTTGTTACACTTGCTTTGCTAATGAAAGTTACATAATTGCCTGCGAAGATAAAATAAGAAGGTGGTTTAATACAAGCAGCAAGTGTTCATAAAGTTCCAGAAAGAAAAATAGTTCAAAGTCACTCCTCCCCACTTATCTACACAACATTCTTTGTTGGTAATTGGTATTGAAGAAGAATTCGTAATGTCAATAGATTTCATGTAAAAACATTAATGGTGAATTACGCCTGATTCAAACAATTTCATAGTTCGGGACCAGAAAACGTGTGTGAACTTTCCTTGTGAACAGGAAAGGTTATTATTATACCACCAAGAAGTAACATCCTCATTCCAGGACTTGTTAAGAACAACTATAGAACTAGTGACTGGAATAGAACAAAATTTGTAAAAAGAGGAAAGCACTGTAAAAAAAACAACCAACATAAACTGCAACAGAACAAAATAACATGATAAATCCATGGATTATGACCAACTATTATGGTCTAAAACTCAGTTGAAAGATGTATAGGCAAATATATGGGTATTAAACCAATTATTAAATGGATCAGGAATGGTATAATATGGTATTCATTACATACAGTGGTATAATACATCCCAAAACAAGCATATGCTAGGATTTCTTTATGTTTACAATAATTCTTGTTCGAAAACGAGAAGATACGAGTTGGTAGGAATTTCAATTCAAAATACTTCTTCCAAACTCTCAAAGTCTGACATGACCTGGTATAATATGTGATTGACTCGCAATCTGCGTGTCACAGCTCGAACTCCCGTCACAAAATATTTTCGCACTTTCAGCCTTGGGACGTTATAGTGTAACAGTCAGTACCACAATTAGTTGGTAAAAGAGTAGCTCAAGTGTTGACAATGGGTAGTATTTACTGCCTGCCCTCTAGTTTCTCACTGCCGAAATAGGAACGGCTGGCGCAGGTAGCCTTCTAGTAGTTTTGCGTGAATTCAAACCAAACCACATTCACTACAATGAGAAACACTCAGTCATCTCTGAACCCTTTGAACAGCGAGACACTCAAGTATTAAAAAGACATCGGAGGGCTAGAAACAGTATTTCTCTGTGGTTGGATTCCTGAAGTATATAGAGGACTGGAGAAAATTATGTAAACTGTTTCTGAACAAATTGGTCCATAAATGAAATATCATGGACAACTGTAGCATTACCGTGTTGGAGCACAGTTGTTGTTCACGTACTGGGTCTGCTATAATTACGTAACAGCGGGAATAAATACATTTTGAACTTATAAAAAAACGTTTCATTAAACAGCCAGAAATATACACCATTCCCAACGAAGAAGCAGAACTTCTAACATAGAATTTTGTCAATGAATTTACATAACATTTTTTAATACGTATGAAACTTCATTAGATCGGTGACAGCATTTTCAACAGTCCTATTTTTTTTTAATAAGTCCTATTTGCTAAAATATGTCAAATTCTTGGATTCAAGCGACCAAGATAGAACATCTGTTCTTCTCAATATCTTTTGAAGGAATATTGGAGAGGTACAACCATACACTTTTAAATCAGTTATCTAATTATCTTGAAGAATATTAGACGATGAGAGATCAAGACTTTTCGCGCCTACTCATAAGTTATTGAACAGAGATACTTAAGTTACAGGCAACAAACCAGCATAATAGATATCTGAAAGAGTGCTGGTTATGTCATTGGACGTTTTGTAATTATTCTGTGAGGACTAACACTCAGCAGTGTCTTACTCCTTTTATAGTGTGAAACAAAGGAACACCAGGACTTTACTTGAGAAAGCGGGTGATCGAATGAAACGTCTTTATGCTGTAAATGCAGACAAGACTGGATTTCAGGATGGCATGGCATGAGTCAACATGCGATGCCATAAAAAAGGACCTTTCTAGGAGTCTTGTTTTATTTATTTGTTTGTTTGTTTTGAATTTCGCACAAAGCTACTCCAGGGCTATCTATGCTAGTCGTCCCTAATTTAGTAGTGTAAGACTAGATGGAAGGCAGCTAGTCATCACCACCAGCCAAATCTTGGGCTACTCTTTTACCAACAAATAGTGGGATTGACCGTTACATTATAACGCCCCCACGGCTGAAAGAGCGAGCATGTTTGGGGCGACGGGGATGCGAACCCACGACTCTCATATTACGAGTCGCACCCCTTAACACGCTTGGCCATGCCGAGCCCTCCAGCAGTCAAGTAGATGTAGTTAAATTAATCAATTATGTAGTTTATATAATCTTCAAAGATAAGCAGTAAATCCAAAGGTTCTACAAAAATGATCGTTTTTTTTTATGTGAGAATAGCCGATTGTTTAGTTTCACGGAGGTAAATGAACCTGATGAGAGGTCGTGATTATTGTTAAGAATCCAGTTCCAGAATATAAACAGAATATGAATCATCGTTTTAACATCACTGTTTTGAGCATTGTAGAAATGTTCATATTGTACTGCGCCACATAAAGACCCTTCACTTCTGTTAATCGCCCGACAAGGCCAGGTGATTAGCGTACTAAACTCGTTATATGAAGGTCGCGAATTCGAATCCCCCGTTACATCACACATACTTGCCCCTTTCAGCCGTGGTGGCGTTATAATGTTACGGTGAATGCCACTATTTGTTGGCAAAAAGAGTATCCCAAGAGTTGGCGGTGGGTGGTGATGACTAGCTACCTTCCGCCAAGCCTTACACTGCTAAGTTAGGGATGGCTAGCGTAGATAGCCCTCGTGTAACTTTGCGTGAAATTTATAAAATATAAAACACTTCTGTTTATTAAATATTTTTTTCCAAATCTTAGCAGAAATGTATAAATGTCAAATGTGGAAACGTAGGTGTTTTCCTTATTTTTCGCAATTAACCCAAGGATTCTGGCACAACGTTTTAAGATCTCATCTGTTCAAAATTAGTTTCAAACAATTACTTGTCATATGTCTATGATGGTTTAAGTTTTTTCATTTATTACAATTATTGATTTTTTCTTGTTTGTTTTGTTAGCTTTGTCATAGGTGTTTATGTTAAAAACAATGTCACAATTTTTGTGTGTCTTCTAAAACATTTTTTTCCCCGGATTTCTATTCTGCAGAGTTTTATGCTTGAGATAAAGATCAACCCAGTTCTGTTAGCTTTTAAATGAAAGTTACGTGAAATTAGTGGCAAATGTATGCGCTTTGATAAATGAAATAAATAATAGTGTAAGTGTTTAAATGATAAAGTATTTTCGAATTACCTTTTCTTCGCATAATGAGGAACTCGGAAACCCACGAGGGACAAATTACAAATATCACAGTTGACTTTGTAAACGGGAATCAATATACTTGTGAGAATATATTCCTGTCGTGAATATCAAAGTGACATGATATTAAAGCGTGACTTCATATTTGCATATCGGGGAGAGCTTGTTCTTCCGTGAAGAAGAAAATAAACATATTTACGTTTGAATTTCTGAACGAAAATCTGTACTTGTGTGAACTGTTAACCTTACATTTGTGGCGTTAAAGAATTTTTGAAAAACGCGATTTTTTTCGAATACAATACCTGGTATAAAGTGAGTTACATTTTAGGAATTCCATTCCAAAATCAAGTGATTATTATGAACGTTATCTGTTATCTCTATATCTATTGATGCGAAAGAATAAATCACTTATCCGTGTAATTCCGAGTTGGTGTCTTTCACGTTCCGTATGTATGTTTTCTTACAGCAAAGCCACATCTGCTGAATCCACCAAGGAGAATCGAACCCTTCTTTAATGCTTTACTCTTTAAGAAAAAATGTGCAAAAGCAAATAGACATATTATAAGGAAGTATCTATAATCATACAGTATTAATCGATTTACAAGTAAATAAGAATTTTTTTTTATTTTGTAAGAAGTGTTTTTATTTTTACCATAGCATCTATACACTCTGCCCCCTGACTCTCAGTGGCTCAGCGGTAAATCTGAGGGCTTATAGCTTGAATTTCAATACTCGTGATTGGTACACCACAAATAACCCAATATGTAGCTTTGAGCTTAATTACAAACAAATATCTACACTTCTATATAACTTCATGAACAATTATCATTGATTATTTGGTTAAAGGAGAATGGAAAGATTTAATTACAACTCTAAAAATTTAAAACTACAAAGTCCCTTAATGTTCTTGACTCGATGACATTTTTGAAATTCGAAAAAAATCTCTGAAGATTTGTTTGTTTTTGAATTTCGCGCAAAGCTACTCGAGGGCTATCTGCGCTAGCCGACCCTAATTTAGCAGTGTAAGACTAGAGGGTAGGCAGCTAGTCATCACCACCCACCGCCAACTCTTGGGCTACTCTTTCACCAACGAATAGTGGGATTGACCGTCACATTATAACGCCCCCCACGGCTGAAAGGTCGAGCATGTTTGGTGTGACCGGAATTCGAACCCACGGATTACGAGTCGAACGCCTAACACGATTGGCCATACCAGGCCATCTCTGAAGAGATAATAATTCTGGCTCTCCAATATCTTAGAGTCTCAAAGATTTTGAAATACGTATGAGAAAATATAATATTTGGTCACGTACAAAATTAAAAATACTGAAACTTTCAAGGTGTTTTCATGTGTTCTGAAAATTAATTAGAATCATGAGTGTTTGGCTTGCAGATAAGTGGGATGGAATTTTATCATAAATGTAAATATACTTTCACATTATTAAGGAAGGCTGACTTTGCGTGATACCGTATATTTATAGTTCAACACACTCTTTTCATTAGTTAGACGTGTTATACATAACATAAGAGCAGTTTGTCTTAATCATGTCAAAAATAAATTAAATGAAGTGTGAAATGGGCGGTGGCTTGATGAGTTGCCCTTAGAAATCGGATGAGTTGCCCTTAGAAATCGATCTGTAGCTTTTGGGAATTCATTTTTCTTAATGGTTTATTAATAACTAGCCAAAGTACCTGGTAGATTGATAGCGTGTGTGTTCTAAATCCATTTTAGCATAAAATTATAGTCTATATACTTTTGTTAATAAGCAACTTGACATAAAAGCCATTGTTAGAACTCATTGTTACCAACATACTATGTCATTTCTATACGTTAGAAGTTGTTATATAAGGAAACACTTCTTTTCTATGTTTGTTTTTTATCAGCTTGCCACGTTAAAAAGATATTCGCACGTACGTGGATAAAATGTGTAATACACACTTCCACATTTTTAGGGCCCACTTAGTATTGTTACAAAATTTCATATTTATGGGTTATTTCCTCTTAAAGCTATGGCAGTCCAACATATATCAGACAAACGCATGCAGCACGAGTGTGTCTGTCTGTCTGTTTGTGGTTTCAATTTATAATGTAAGGAACCACTTATTTTCTGTGGATTTTCGCTAGCTCTTCTCGTTAAAAAAATACGCATACACACACACGTGAATCAGATAAGTAATAATACTAAGGTGCACACCCTCAGGGTCCACTTAATATCGGTACAAAATTTCATATTTCTAGGTTTTTTTATCTTGGAGCTATGGAGATACGTCATTTTATTATTATAGATTAGTTGGTGTATCCGTGCCCTGAGCGGAAGTTATGTAAATTAATGATTAATTAAAGGTTATCTTAGGATATAAAAAACTGCTTCCCTTACATGTAATTCAGAAAAAGAAAAACGCCCATAAAGACTACAAAACACAAAATGTGAAACCATGAATTTGCATGTTACTTCACATGAACCCAACAAACCTTCAGATAAATTTGGCGAAGATCGAAAGGGGTGAAATAGTAGCGGTAAAAACGCAAAACTCTCATAAAATTCGCCAAATGCAAAATGTAAAACTAAAAATTTATATGTATCTTCTCATGGATTCAGTGGACCTCCAAACCATATTTGGTGAAAATCCTTTTACAGGGGGCGAAGTAGTAGTAAGGAATGTAAAAATAGAAATAAAAGCAGTAAAATGTAAGATTAAAGCTTTGTATCAAACTCCGTATAGACCTAGTATACCTTCATTTCAACACCCTGTGAAGTAGTTACATGACAGTCAACAGGTAACAGATTTTATTGGGTTATTAGGTTCAGGTATTCTATTTTTCTATGTTAATTTGTGTATTATGAACCAATTTTAGGATAAAAGTATATCCTATCAACTTTCGTGATGAGGCAAGATGACAAAAAAGCCATTGTTGGAATACAATGTTACAAAAACGTACTATTATTTCTACATATTAGAAGTCGTCACATAAGGAACCACTTCTTTTCTATGTAGTTTCCGACTAGATTACCACATTAGAAAGATTTGCGCACACACGTGGATAAGATAAATAATTCCCAATTGCACACCCTCAGGGTTCACTTAAGATGATTGCAAAATTTGAGATTTCTAAGTTCTTTCTTTGGACTGTAACAGTCACACTTCTTTTCTATATGTTTTTTTGCTAGATTGCCTCATTAAAATGATGTGTGTACATGCATGTGTATAAGATAAGTAATATCCAAGTCTACAGTTGAGGGTGATATAAGTAACCACTTCTCTTCTATGTGATCTTCCGCTAGCTTGCCTGAAACAAACTTTCTTAATTAAGAGAATTACAAACCAACTTTTTATCTAAAACAATTTTATAATTTATATATTTCATTTTATACTTTCAGAACATAGCCTGTTAAGAACAATATTACGTTATACTTTTACTGATAAGCGACAAGATACAAAAGACATTGTTGGAACACATTATTACCAAGACGCACTGGCTTTTCTATGTATTAACTGTTGTTACATAAATAATCATTTGTTATCTGTGATTTTTTTGTTAGTTTACCTCATTAAAAAGATATGCACGCGCTCGCGCACACGCAGTATATAAGTAATACCTACATGCAGACTCTGAAGAGCCACTTAGTACTGGTGCAAAATTTCAGGCTTCTAGGTTCTAGGTTCTTTCAGTTTGGAGCTACTGCGGTCACACATACAGACACGCATGTTTTTTATCTGTCTGTGATTTCTGTTTATAATGCACGGAACCATTCTTTTCTGTGTGGTTTTTCGCTAGCTTACCTTATTAAAAAGATACACATGCGCATACGCATGTGGATAAGAAAAGTAATAACACCCAGGTGCACACCCTCAGGGTCCACTTAGTGTGGGTGAAAGTTTCAGGTTTCTAGATTTTTTTCTTGGATTTATGATGGTTACACACAACACATAGGCATGTACTTTTATTAGCACTTTTATTATTACCTATATATATATATAGGTTAGCTCCCCAGTCGAAAATTTGTAAGTTTAGAACGCTAAACTCTTGCGTCCCATTTCACGCCGTAGATACAGCACATAGTGCAATGTGTATTTGCTCTAAAACAAACAAACAATGTATATTAACAAATCATGATTGATGATATTTATTTATAATCGTGAATAAACACCAAATAAAAACATTGCAGAATTTGCCTGCTTTGTGTTCTCAATGTGTTTATTTGTTTGTTTGTAGTTAAGCACAAGGCTACACGATGAAGTTATTTGTACCGTGTCACATGCATCAAAAACCAGTTGTTGTTTTTTTTCATTATAAACCTTTAGACACACGAGCAAGCTGGGAGGAGGAAGGGAGATTCTCAATGTGTAACTTAAAGATGTATTTTCTCTTTAAACAAGTTATAGAGTCAACTCAAAAAGTAAACTACTTTGAATTTTCGAAACACCATTAATTCTTGGAAATTACGCAAACTTCTCAGAGGTAAATGCGATACAAAATAGTTAAAAATGTTTTAAATGACTTAAAGCTCATTTCTTGTGCTACAATATTTTCCGTGGCGTTTAATATACATATACTTTTTATTTTCACATAATCTTGTCTTTATAAATTATTTTATGAGCATATTTTCTGTTTTACAATTACTCTTAAGGAATGCTGAAACGTAGTAAGGTATGGGCTAGAACGTGTGTGTCTGTTTTCTTATAGCAAAGCCACATCGGGTTATCTGCTGAGTCCACTGAGGGAAATCAAATCCATGATCTTAGCGTTGTAAATCCGTAGACTTATCGCTGTACCAGCGGGAGACTTAGGTTAGAGCAGAGCTACACTGTATTATCTGCAGCCCCCTAGTGGCACAGTGGAATGTATACAGACTTATACTGCTAGAAACTGGGTTTCTTTATCTTTTGTGGGCAGAGCACAAATAGTTCTTCCTGTAGTGTTGTGCTTAATAACGAAACAGTCAAACAAGCTATCTTCTGTGTCCATCGCGGGTAATCGAACTTCCAATTTTAGAGTTGTAAGTCTTTAGACTTGTCACTGAGTGCTAAAAAAAAGTAGTAACAGGAGATTTTAACAGATTTTTGATTTACCTTTTTTACAGCTTTTCTCTTTCCTCTATAAGTTTCCATTACACTATGCCATGGGATTAATACCAAAATGTTTTGTACTTAAAAAATAAATATACAAGATAGCTGCACTTTGTATTTTGTAATTTTTGCTTGATTTTGAAATTCGCGCAAAGCTACTTGAGGGCTAACTGCGCTAGCCGTTCCTAATTTAACATGTAAAACTAGAGGGAAGGCAGCTAGTCATCACCACCCACCGCCTACTCCTGGGCTACTATTTTACCAACGAATTTTGGGATTGACCGTCACATTATAAAGTCGCCACGGTTAAAAGGGCGAGTATGTATGGTGTACGTAAATTGGAACCCGCGACCCTCAGATTACGAGTCGAACGCCTTAACTATCTGATCATGCCGGGCCTTTTGTAATTAAAAAAAAATAGGTTGGTAATTTGATGTATAATTAAAAAATAGTAATTTTAATATTAAATCTTTATATTATACTTTCTTTAGAGCGGATGAATCACTGAGGCCTATAAAAATAATTTTCTACTTAATATTATGAGGTTGTCTAAACACAAATGATTAATATTTCATTTTTCTTTGTTTTTATGAATTTTAATATGTATGACATAACGACAAACTCATATTACTCTGATACCCTTTACGTAATCAATCAAAAGTTTTTAGGGCGCCTATTGCTAGACTTTTAATTTATCATGTGTGTCTGAGTGTATGTGTGTATTTTTATAGCAAAATTCCATCGGGCTATCTGCTGAGTCCACCGATGGGAATCGAACCTCTAATTTTGTTTGAGAGTGTAAACAAGATTTTAAAGGTTGACTTGTTTAAATCCTCACATGTTGCAATACTATGTTAACATGTAAAAGCAATTTTCTATTAAATTAGTCCTTTGGTAGCTCAGCGGTAAGATTGACGGTTTATAATGCTAAATGTGGGGATTCTGTTCCTTCAGTGGACAAAGCTTAGAGAGTGAATAGTTAAAAAAAAGCGACCCCTCCAAACGGCCTTCGGTTGCTTTTAGGGTGAATAATTTGGTCATGACTACTATTTTAACACAGTATAATTGTTTTAGTATCTATTTATTAATACTCCCTTATTTAGTTTAAACTCGTTATGACGTGCATGTTATAATTTGTCTCGGAAGTCAAATCGACCCTTCTTAGCTGCCGAAAGAAAACCAAAATCAAACAGTAGTAAGCTGAAATATTTTCCCGAAACAAGTCTTATTTTCTTGAGAACTAAGTATAAGTACAGCAAAGAAACAGTGTATGTTAAAAATCATCATTGATGACATTTATTTATACTCATGATTAAAAACCAAATATAAAAACATTTGCAAGATCATGAGCTTATTGTAGATTTCAATGAAAGTATTAATTAATGTGTTGTAGACACCTATGAATAAAAACACAAAAAACACGTTATATCTGTGACTTTTGTATTTTTTTTATATTCGTTACATCACATCATTGTTACACCTAGATAGGTAACAATCATTTTTAAAACTTCAAATTCAAGGGATATCGAATTAATAAACTGTAAAACTAGTAAATTCTCGATCATACAATTAGTATTTTGAGTAAATATCTGTAAAAATGCTTAATTCGAAACTTCCGACCAAGTAAACGTTTATGTTCGCACATACCCTTGTGTGTTTCTATACACACCATGAGTTCCAGACACTGCAAAAATGTCTTTATAGCTTGGCTTGAGGACCAAAGAGAATGTTTAACTTTCGTGCGAGTGCAGGATCTCCTGTTATTTCCAACTTTCCAAGATCAATGGCCTGTGGATAATAAATGACATCACTTGAATTACGTATCTTTAAAGCTGACACTGTTCTTTCTCAAAACAAAACGGATCAATCAGAGAAAGTATGTCAAATTTTAAAACCAAAATCTGCACTTAAAGAGTTCGAGGTCTTTCAATTCTCTAATTGTACAACTAGTTTTTATTTTGAATTTTCTCTCTATCTTAAATTTAATATTTCACTCTTATTTTGTAAGCTGTTTTATTATGAAGTACAAAATCAACGCTGTATTCAAGCTGCAACTTGTATGTAACAAACTACAACTGTGAAAATACCTTATTAGTTTCAGAGTTTATCAAACAATTAATTTTATTCGAACGAAATAAAGTATTTTAATATATATAAAAAGCATTGTGTG